>NC_050072.1:135949416-136271486 GCF_009764565.3 Dermochelys coriacea | reverse complement strand
ACGTTATGTCCATAACATAGAGAACTGTCCGTGGCACTACGCCAGCTGCCACTCTCCATGGGGGCAAGGGGAAAGCTGTGTCGGGGGCGGTTACAGAAATGTGGGTGCTTTGACAGAAGTAGAGGAGGAAAAACGTTCTTATTTCTCTGCTGTCTTGACAATTGCTTTTCTCTCTTTCTTGTCTGTCCTTCCCTTTGCATCCATCCTTCCTTTTTTTTTTTTTCCTTCTAGTGAGGAAATTTTACCTTTACTTGTTAATCGTGTCTATAGCAAAGCAGTCACTGAAGCAAGGAAAATTACTGTGTGATCTGATTCTTGCACTCCAGCTACGTGCTCTTCTGTACTCTACATCTCGTAGAAAGAGAGAGGAGCGCTGACCCTTACTGCTGCTGCACTGGTAATGTCAAACTTCTTCCTTTCAGTGCAATGCAATTCAGGCATGAATCCATTGCATCTTCACCATTCAATTCTTGGCTGTCTGAAATGCACCAGATTAATGTTGGACTGAAGTCAGAAAAACGGTATTTGTAAAGTGTCTGGGGTATAACCAGAGCCAGTGGAAAACTCGAGCAGGGATGGAAAATGCAGAGCAGCGATTTTATGGTCTATTGTTTTTTTAAATCTAGTCTTTTTTTAAACTCCTCCCAATGTAAATGGATACATTTTTGCCAATCCCAGTTAATGAGGCAATTACCTATCTTCAGTGGAACATATACCATCAACACACTTGTGAACCTGACCTTTGGCCTGTTCACCTCAATGAAGTGTTAACTTAATTTAGGCCAACATCTATTAAAATGGGTAATCTAAGAAATAAACCTGCAGCTGTGCCTTGCCTGTGGGAGATAAAAAAGATGTTACAATGAACAATTGATTAGGAGAGCTGGAGCTTGCAAGATCCATCTGATGTTTTGCATCTGCTCACAACAGTCATGCCATGTAATCTACAAGCACTGGTCATAGTGTATTGCAACACCTGGGATGAGGTCTTCAGGTCAGGTCTACCTGACCTAGCCCAGTCAACAATGGAAGCCACATGTGTCATTGCCCCACCATCTTATCTGGTTCTCCAGACTACATCCCACAATGCCATACCTCATGTTGAGAAAGCCCCTGGGCATTATGGGGTAGCACTCCAGGAGTTGTAAAATGTACCAGTAGGCCTGTGAGTGAGATGACCTGTTCCATGTAACCCCCTGAAAGCACTTTCCTCCTTTGGTGCCCACATTCCTGGGGATTAGGCAGTCTTTAAAAACATTGTGGCAAATTCTTTGCAGGTAAAACTCAAGTGACCAGTTTGGTTGTCACCTCAGTCACTCTCTCCAGGATGGAAACTCTGCTTACTTGTTCCATATGTAATTCTCCTGCCTCACTGCTTGGCTCCTTCCAGTCAGTATACTGAGTTTATCCTCCCTCCGGGAGGAAGGGCAGTACTGTTCTCCCCATTGCTATAGATGAGGAACTTCCCTGTGGTCACACCAGGAGTGTGTGGCAGAGCAGGGAATTGCACCTGGGTCTCCTGAGTCCCAGGTTAGCACCTCAGCAGCCACTGAACCAGCCTTCGCCTCCTAGAGCCCTCACTTGACTTGGCTGCTGGGTGTAACTACAGTCACAGTTACTCCTTGTTGCTGCTTTACTGAGCTAACACATTCACCCTAAAATGGGTAGAGGGATTGGGGAGGATTAGAAAATTCCTTGGAAATGTCAGTTGTTTTTCCAGCAATTTCCCACTGGCTCTGGCTATGTCCTGTGACTGCATGTGTGGTACATTGTGTGATATCTGACTCTGCTCGTGTGTGGGTGTTGTGTTTTTACATGTTATTTCACAGGGCAGGATGGAGCTACTGGGCTGTGTTTTAGAAAGAATCAATAGAAATGCTGCCTAGCTCCTATTTGCCAGTTTGCTGGGTCACTCTGCTTGTGGGTTAGTGTACAGCAGAGGCAGATGCTGTTGTGAAAAGGAGCTTTCTATTCTCTCCTGCGGGTACCGAGAAGAAAAATAATAAAGAGACTCTCCTGGGAGGAGGCTGCTCAGAACAGCCCTGACCTGTTGTTGGGAGCAACAGCAATTGCTCTCCTTTGAATGTGTGCTGGAAGGCAGTTGTGCAAGGCACCCACACCAGTTGGTTATTCCAGTTTAACTGAGTTTATCTTCTGACCTTCGATCTGGAAAGCAGCTGACAACTGTGTGGCCTGTAAGTGTCCACGGCACTCCGTTCCCTGCATCCTGCCGAGGGTGCCCTCAGCTGCTAGTCACATAACGGACATTTCTGTGCCACGCTCTGTTCCTGGTGTTTGTTTTCCATTAAGGAATTTATTTTACTCACCGCAGCAATGTTGTGGCTACTGCCGGCTGCATGGCACCAAGGGCTGAGGAGATAATATTCCTAGTGAGTAACATATGGTGTGGACTAGAAACACGTTGGATGCTGCAGTAGTCCTAGAGAAATAATCAAATACATGTAGATTTAGACTGGGGCTTCCAAAGAAGTGTCTGGGAGTCACTGTGGAGAGTTCTCTGAAAACATCAGCTCAGTGTGCAGCGGCAGCCAAAAAAGTGAACAGAATGTTGGGCATCATTTAGAAAGGGAGAGATAATAGGACAGAAAATATCATATTGCTTCTCTATAAATCCACGGTACGCCCACATCTTGAATACTGTGTGCAGATGTGGTCGCCCCATCTCAACGAAGATATATTGGAATTGGAAAAGGTTCAGGAATGGGCAACAAAAATGATTAAGGATATGGAACAGCTTCCATATGAGGAGAGATAAAATAGACTGGGACCATTCAGTTTAGAAAAGAGATAGCTAAGCGAGGGATATGACAGAGGTCTGTAAAATCATGACTGGTGTGGAGAAAGTGAATAGAAAATGTTATTTACCCCTTCACCTAACACAAGAACTAGGGGGTCACCCAATGAAATTAATTAGCAGCAGATTTAAAACAAACAGAAGGAAGTATTTCTTCACACAATGCACAGTCAACCTCTGGAACTCATTGCCAGAGGATGTTGTGAAAGCCAAGACTATAAGAGAGTTCAAAAAAGAATTAGATCAGTTCATGGAGGATAGGTCCATCAACGGCTATTAGCCAGGATTGGCAGGGACGCAACTCCATGCTGTGGGTGTCCCTAGCCTCTGAGTGCCAGAAGCTGGGAATGGGCAACAGGATGGATCACTTAATGATTACCTGTCTGTTCATTCCCTCTGAGGCACCTGGCACCAGCCACTGTTGGTAGACAGGATACTGGGCTGGATGGGCTATTGGTCTGACCCAGTGTGGCCATTCTTATGTCTCTTCGGGAGTTAGGCACCTGAGCATTAACGCCTTGATCCCACAGCCACTTACAGGCAAGCAGGCCTGTCACAATCCAGTCCAAAATGTCTCTCCCTGTGCGGCTGGTGAAGAAGCACCCTTGGTAACGCGGTGATCATGCTGCTTCGGTGTTCAGGGACGAAAGTATCCTGCACTCCCCAGGCTGACACCTCAGGCTTGGAGCGATGAGAAGGGGGCAGTAGGTGCAGTGTATGTGAGCCTTCCCCCTCTGAAACCTTCCTCCAAACCCAAAGTAGGTGTGTTTCAAATGTGTTTGGAGGCTTCCACTGGTCCCTTTGTGTGAGGAGTAAGCTGCAGCATGGGGGTCTATGGAATCCTGCTGGGTGCTCCTGGGTGGTCAGCAGAGATGGTAGGCTGGATTTCCAGAGGCACCAAAGGGGCTAGGCATCCAAACCCCACAGATGGCCAGTGGAATGGGATGTCCAAATCCCCAAGACTTCTCTAAACCCCCCAGTGTTAATGTGTAACACAGGCAAGCCCCCCGCATCACTGAGGGAGTCTCACCCCTGCAGTAAGCCCGATGCCCAGAAACTTACCCTTTCCCACAGGCGCTGCCATCTCCTCAGAGCTCTAGAGTACGTGTACACTGCACAGCTCTTGTGTTTCCAAGCCCGCACTTGAGCCACCGCACTGCATTGCAAAGCTGCACTTACAGTTGCTAGACCGAGGTGTCTCAGCTGTGCTAGCGCATCCACACTGCACTACGCAGCCCTTCTGACTCGGGTCTGCAGCTTGAGCTATGTCCAAACTGCAAAAGCACAGGGCTTGGACCCAAATCACAGTAATACTTGGGCACTGACCCCCCTTCCCCTCCCCAGCAGGGTTCTAGGACTTGGGTCTTGAGTGCTTGCTGACCCAAGTCAGACTGATTGGTGTGTGGACGGAAGTGGGGGCTTGGGCTCAAACCTGAGTCAGAACCTGGGCGTAGTGTGTAGTGTAGACGTACCCCAGAAGGGGGTTCTGTGTAGAAACTTGAACCTGGATCTACATGTGCTTCCTCCTTTCAGTGGACATGAGAGGCTGAAGATGGCAATTATACCTCAGTTCACTTCCCACAGGGGGTTGTTGGTTCCTTCCCGGTGCCTGATAGCTCTGCACACTTTCAGTGCCACTGCTGGCCAGTGTTACGGGCAGTCGGCATTTCCTGTCTTAGAAGAGGTTTTCCTAAACAAAATAAAGCCTCCTGTTGCTTTTCTTCAAAGGCTCCTGCCAGGCTGGCAATTGGCAACAGCCTTCAGAGCCTGTGGGACAGAGGCTGGCCTCCCTGCCTCTGGGCCCATCCAGGAGCTTCAGATCACAGCTTGCTTCTAAGACTTTCAGAGCACGTCACTGCAGTTTCTCCAGCAGAGCTGCTCCCATGGAACACTACCAGTCTGAATCTAGTCTGACTGCACTCTCCTCTCCGAGCTAGATAGGCTTCCAACCTGCCACGGAGAGGGAAGAGAGTTTTCTGGGGGCTCCTTTCCTTCCCTCTGCTGTCACAGAGATGGCAGAATTGCACACCTTAATTACAGGGTGCTCTTCTTCCTGAAGTGACAAAGAAGCAAAGGTGTTCTCTGGACATCTTCAGGGCCCCTGAGGGTTTATCTACACTTGCCCCTTCCTCAGCGAGAGCCTACTGCTACTCCTTTGTTAGTGGTCTCCATGTAGAGGGTAGAGCTTCAAGGGTTGTGATAGACTAATGCACATGGTCCAGTTGTGCCATATTTCCTGCCCAGTAAAAGTGCAAGGTTCCCTTCTGGCATGGTGTCTCCATCCTAGTGCCTGCACAGGGGGCATGTGTGTTGCTGTGGAAGTTAGCTATTTGGCAGGCACCACAGGATTAGCATTCCAGCCTCCACGGGTGAGACAAATGGCTATAGATCCTTCAGTGCAGTCTGTATACGCCACAGCTAGATCAAATGTCAAGCGGTTTGTCTGGAGGTAGCTGAGTCACAAGAGCAAAAGGGATTTCTTCTCTAACTCTTCTGTTTGTGGCCTCAGTCCCCACCATGTGAATGACCACTCTACTGTCTGGAGGATTCTCTTGGTACAGATTTGCCTCTGTCCTGTTAATTGACAGGCCATTAACATGGACAGCACTTCTTATTCAGTTTGGCAGGGCAAGTTCTAAGTCCTAGGGTGATGAAGAAGGGGAAGTCTTTATTTTCATAAGGCTGCCAGCTTTCTGCCCTGTATAGGAAGGGTTACCACCTGCCTGGCTGTGAATCTGCCATGTGTGCTGCTGAGACCCACTGGGATGGTCCGTTCACTCATGCAGGGAAAAGGGGAAAGACACGCCCCTTGAGGTTTGCATGATGACACATTCTGCACAGGTGTTCACTGCCTGT
The DNA here is from genome assembly GCF_009764565.3 of Dermochelys coriacea. Taxonomy (NCBI): domain Eukaryota; kingdom Metazoa; phylum Chordata; order Testudines; family Dermochelyidae; genus Dermochelys; species Dermochelys coriacea. The sequence goes on along the minus strand of NC_050072.1, from coordinate 136,265,815 downwards.
CATCCTTCGGACCTGAAGGGGTTTGCATAACCAGAGGACAGGCAAATAAATCGGCAAAAATGGTAACGTTAGCAAAAGTACCATCTGTTTGCCTCCTGCTGAAACGTCAAAAGTAACGGGCTGTGGTATGGCTGGAAGCGAGGTCTCGGGGGGGCTAACAGAGCCCCGCACAGACACGTTGCAAACAATACCGTGCGTGGAAGCTAGCTACACAGTAGCACCTGGCTGAGCCCAGGGCACAGTGGCGTTCCCCTGGGGGGAGATTTCTTTTGCCAGGAGGAAGAGGATATTATTTATTCATTTAGTACAGATTCAGGGCCAAGCTTCGGTAGCCTTTGTTACACTGAATGGTACCACTAAAGCCAACGAGAGCACTCATAGAGCAAGGGGATACTAAACCAGAGAAAGGGTATTAGAATCTGGCCCTGATTTTTTTTTTTATTCTGCTTTTACCAAGCCTCCTCCCACCACCACCACCAAAAATAAATCAGGAGAGAGAGTACAAAACGCAGTAAATTTCCTACTTCTGTATTTTTCCTTTTGAAAGCATTGGGATTAGTTTGAGGCTAAACCCTTCAGCAGCTCGTGGGATACTGGGAAATTTAAATCTCAGTTACTCCAGCCCTGACAGTGCTTCTAAATTGTCACCAGTTAAGAAACACAGAGCCCTTTTTAACAACAAATAAACAAAAAACCTCAGTGTACTCCTTCCTGTTCTGATCACAGCTTTATTGCCCTGGCTGTGTCCTTGCTGGGACAGGGGTTCAGAAGCTTTTCCATAGCAGGGATCGTGTCTTGTGAACAGCTTCCCCTCCCATTGATGCTCACACAGCCCCCCTTCCATTTGCAGTCATACAATGTCCTTGTGGCAAGTACAGCAGTTGCCTATGGGAGGGACCCATCCCACCAGGAAAGGGTTGGGTAGATTTTAGCCACTGGAAATGAGGACCCAGCACCGTGTGCCTAGAGAACTCTCCATGGACCGTGCACAAGTGCATTTTAGCCTTCTAGGGCTCTGTGGATCACAGCCTGCGCGTGCTGCCGCAAGGACCCCTACAGCTCTCTAAGCTGCAGCAAAGCCAAGGGCTGTGTCTGAGTCAGAGGAGTCTGGCTGTAATAAGTCCCATCACAGAAACAGCCACTGCCTCTAGGGTCCACAGACCTGTCTGAATCTACATCGAGAGGCTCTAGGCATAAAGCATAGAGGGAAAACACCAAATGGATGAAATGCTTGTTGTCTGTGTCCCGGGCCTGGATGTGCTTGGCCAGCTGAGCAGATGCCAGTTCAAGCTTGCAGTGGTGGGGGTGGTCTGACCCGGTTGAGAACTTCTGTGTCCCAGCCAGGCAGCAAGCTCTGTTTTCAGTTCAATCAACAGCTTGTTTCCTAAACCCTTATTCTGGAAAGTGACTTAAAAACACCCCGAGTTGTTGAGGGCTCTAAATCTAACTCAAAAGGCCTCAAACTGGACTGCCATGTAAGAACTGCAGGAAGTTGGAGGTTGGTGATTGTAGTTGCTCCTAAAAATAAAGGCTTAGGGAGCATGAATCCAAGTGAGAGGACTTCTTCACCTAGTTCTTTACTGGAACAGTGAAGAAAGTGCAGGAAAAATGGAGTTCTCCATCTATGACATAACCATCAGAAACAGCTTGAGCAATGATAAGTAGGAACATGTCACTGGCCCCCGAGATGGGAGTGGTTTTTAGGCATTTTATCCTGCAGGGATCCTAAGCAACTCCTTCCACAGCACTGGAGTGACAGCCTCCTGGCAAACACACAGCCCTCTGAACTGGTGTCTGACTCTCACCTGGCCAGGCAGTACCTCTTTAAGAAGATGTCTGCGTCCATGGCTAGAGCTCAGCCCTTCCATTTATTTGGATTCCATTTCCTATTTGTATCTGATTTGTTTTTAATCCCTAAATTAGATTACAGAAGTACCTCATTGCTGCTTAATGCACTTCTCTACTCTTCCCCTACCCATCCCACCCTCAGTTCACTTTCTGTTGCTCAAGGATCAGCAGAACCACTTTTGCATGGTTGGGTCTCCCTGTTAGGCCTTGTCTTCATGAGAAAATTGCATTTAACTAACGTGGCTTAGAAACAAACTTTGTGAAATCAGTGAAACCGGCAGCTTGTATTTCAGTTTAAGGAAGCCTCCTATTGACTTAGCTTGAGTTGGCTCCTCAGTGAAGTCAATGGTAACTGCTCCCATTGAAATCATTTAGGCCAGTGCTCGCTATTGACTTTAGTGGGAGCACAGAGAGGCCAATGCTTTTGAAAAACCCAAGCCTGTAACTGTGTAACTATTTTGCACAACTAAAGTAGCTGCAGGATTTAGTGAATTAAACATGGTTTCTAAGAGCCAGATCCATTATCCAGTTTGGATTAATGAGTTACCGGACAGATTATTTATTAGCCAAGCAGAGGGACCAGTCGGAGAGTAAACTGGGGACCTTTAAGCTTCCATTCCTTGTTCCTCAGTCCAGGCTCAACCTGCATTCCAGATGTACTGCTCTGTGGTTGATGCTTGCTGCTCTGTAGATGGAGGAACACGTAAATGACTTTCAAGCAAAGCTGCAGATGCCTTTAGCTTTGCGGTAATAGCCAGCTGCACGGGGGAATTCACTGGAGCCCAGGAGAGAAGCAGCTGGGATGTGGCCACTGTCTGGACCTCCTTGACTGATAGTATTCTAAGGGTCCAAGGCTCTTTTCAGAATGGCAAAACTTTCAGTCGTCTTCAGGGGTGCATCACTTCTGCCACCCATTGCTCGTTTTGCCTGTTCCCCTTACAGGTTTTGGGCTCCAAGCCAGTGGTGCAGGATGATACCCTTTATGAGGAACAACAAACCTTAGCCTCAAACAGGTGATATGTAAGAATGGTGCATAATAGTTTCAAAAGTGTCTAAGTGACTTAAGAACCAAGTCCCAGTTTCAGAGTCACTTTTGTTCTTGTGGAAGTGATGCTTGTGTGTGTAGCCAAGCAGTCGTCTCTCCAGACTCTTAGATGGATGGAGGTAACGTGGGGCAGTGCCAGAGGCTCCCACCCCCGCTGGTGTCCATGTTTAGACCCCAGCTGAAGGAGCTGTCTGCTGTATTGTACAGGCTTTTGCCAGGTGCGAATTGCCATCGTGCCAAGCGCTGGTGGTATTCTCCTGACGGTGCCCCTGAGAGGCACTGTCAGGAGATACTTTGCTGGTCCCCTATATAGGGTGCGCTTGCTAAGGCCAGGTCTACGCTACTGACTTCTGCCAGCACACATCCATTGGTCAGGGATGTGAAGGGGAGTGATCCCTGGCCAGCAGAAGCCCCATGTGCGGACACAGTTATACCGGCAAACCAGCTTAGCTTGTTTGGCTTTTACCATAACCAGTTCAAAAGTAGCTTTGCCAGTATAGCTCTCTCCACACTAGGGGCACTTGGCCAGTACAGCATACCAGTATTGCTCAGCTGGTAGCAAGCTCCTTATGTAGACATGGCCTGTCAGCCCCACGTCAGCAAAGCACTTACGAATGTGCTTACACTCCCATACCTCTCCAGCAAAGCGCTTCACTTTAAGCACACGGCTCACTCTCATTAAGCACATGTGTGTGCTCAGAGGTAGCACATGAATAAGTGCTTTGCTGAGTTGGCTTTGGTGATGTGCCCAGGGTCCCATAGGGCAGAGCCAGGAGAGAACCAGTGTCTTCACCACAAAGCCATCCTTCCTCTCACCCCCGTTAGTCACCCAGTCTTCACCAGAGTGCATAAGCACCTCCAAGGCTCTGGGGAGAGGTTTCACACCCTAGTAGCTATCTCCTCTGTGAAGAGAACTGGTTGTTCTTTCATGTGCTTCCTAGAACCACTAGCCTTTTCCCAAGACACATCCTCCCACTCAAACCAAGAGGAGCTTTTCTGAGATTCTGCCCAAACTTCTCACCTGAGGAGGGTTTTTAGTACAAGCTGAACATTAGAAAGGAAGGTCACTTGTTTAATTTGAGATACCACAAGATACCTCTGCTGGGTCACATTCTGTACATGAAGGCAGTGTCCGGTGCAGAGCTAGGGAGATTTCATAGATCACCTTCCCTCTAATACCCACACAAGGTTGATGGGGTTCACCTATGTGATGGAATGGTGTAGAGAGTGAAGTCGGGATGACCTGTGCTTCTAGGAGCTCTTGTGTCAGTAACTGGTAGGACGAATGGAGCGTTGTCTGGTTATTCTGTTGTCTACCATTTCAGCTTTCCCTCATGTCTGTGAACTGCTACACTTAGATTCATCTGCCCAGAAAATACAGTATTTGGGCAAAGAAATTTTGGGGCATCAGTGTCCAGCTCCTTAGATGGGTTGTAGTGCTAGTCATATTCCATCAACCATGCTATAGGGCTCAGGGGGACTTTGACGCTGTTGGTGGCAGTGCAGGTCCAGTGTGACACTTGGTATCAGGTAAGAAATGAACAGTGTATACTAACCACCTTAAGGTGCTTAATTGTTTTTATTTGTTTTAAATTAGGATGGAGAAGAAACCTTTAATCGTGCTAAACTTCTGAACGTAGGCTTCGAAGAAGCTTTGAAAGAATATGACTATGATTGCTTTGTATTTAGTGATGTAGACCTAATTCCAATGGACGACAGGAACATCTACAAGTGTTACAGCCAGCCACGGCACCTTTCTGTATCGATGGATAAGTTTGGATTTCGGTGAGAGCTCTTTTCAATGGACCGTTTGTTACTCATCTGTATTTTAGCCTTCCATGCCTATGGCAGAGTGGCCGCATCTCCAGTATAAACCTCATATTGAAGGCCTCGAAAATCACTCCTGGCTGCAATTTGTCACAGTGTAGGTGGAACAAAAGGTTTGTCTGCAGGAGAAATTAGGTAACTGTTCTTAAAAGTTTTCAAATATCAATCACAGGAGTAGAAAAAATAGAAGCTGATCTTTTTCAGATGTTTTTGTTCTCATCCTGTAGCTGCTGATCTTATCCTGTATCGATTAAAGCAACCAGTAAACACCGTTCTGTCTCCATTTAAGGCAGTGGGATTGCTCCTGCCTAAGTCAAGGGTGAATTTGGCCCTCTGTATTTAGCATTGTGGTAGCAGAGTTTGATGGGATTTCTGGGCCAGGAGGTTTTCCAGAATGGCTACCCCTGGGATATTGGAAAATCTCAGTAACACTCTGCTGTGAGGAGAGTGTGTTCCTCGCAGGCCAGCTGTCACCGGGCTTGCTCTTGGGGACAAGGATCTGATCATCTTGGCCATATCAACTTATTCATCATGACCTGTGTGGCAGGGAAGCCCTATGGATATTTGCACCTAGAAATGGCTGCATGGTAGAATTTTCAGGCATTAACATATGGGCTGAGACATTGTGGTTATGGTGGGTGAGATCAGGGAAGATGGCACCAAAAAAGAAACACTAAATGTGTCTGTGCTCCACCTAATGCATGAACACACACACACCCAGCCCTGCTAGTCATTTCAGTGACAGCCCCCACCCCCTCCCCTCTCCAGTCCAGTCCTGCTAGTCATTCCAGTGATATGCCTCTTCCTAGCCACCATCTCTCCAGCCATCTGCTTATTCTCCCTGCAGGGAGAATGTGCCTTTTAGCCAACCTTGTTAGGAAATGGGCAAAGGCCCGTTCTTAAATACTGCCCTTAGAAGCCTGTTCTAAACTTGGTTATAAGAAGCCAATTTGGAGCCCTGCCCCTGGGCCCTAGAGGACATTGCTTTTCACTGGGCTACGCTGTACAAACACTGCCAATATACCCTGTGTGGGCTCTTGCACCTTTTCTCCAGATCCATAGGAGTGAGCCAGGCTACTCAGCCACTGACTGCCCCCTGGAGCAGGGGGGATGGGGCCGTGATGCCCCACAGCCTGACTCACTGGCCAGGGTGGTAGAGTGAGGGCTAGGCGTGCGGTAGTAACTTACTGCTGGTCCAGGCCAGCATCATCACTAGCCCTACCCTGGGAGACCAAGCAGAAGCTGGGAGTCACAGTGCCTGTGGGATTAGGTCGAGGGGTGCAGTGTGTGCACCCCTTTGCTCAGGGCTGTGTCTGATGGCACCATCCAGCCCTGGCTATTCAGTAACAAGCCTGGTGCACTAACAAAGCTCTTTTTCCCCCTTGCAGTTTACCCTACAATCAGTATTTCGGAGGTGTGTCTGCTTTAAGCAAGGAGCAATTTGTAAAAATCAATGGATTTCCTAATAATTACTGGGGCTGGGGTGGCGAAGATGACGACATTTATAACAGGTAAGACCCAAACTGGAACGTGCTTGGCCTGATTTTCTGCCACTGTTGCTGTGCAGCTAGAAGCCTCCACTAGCCTTGGCCCTCAGCGCTGTTCTCCCTGTCTGTGTGTGTGACTTACGACCCCCTCGAGCAATGCTTAAAGCCGCTGGCTTTCGCCGGCGCTGTGTGTGCAGCCCGGCATGCTAGAGCTTTCCCTCTTCTCTCACTCTGTGGGCAGGGCCTCGCCAGAGGTGCATTGGAGTGGCCAGAGAGGAGTGAGGAGTGTATAAGCTGTAAACAGCACTTCCAGCGGAAGAGCTCTTCGGGAATCCTCCTGGGGAGACACTAGCTGGGAGCGTCCGCCCAATCCAGCTCCTGTGTCCTATGGTTGGAGTGGGTTGAGGGGCTGCACCGAGCTCCTTGCTGGCTAGGGCTGTGTTTACTGCCCACCACAGCTATTTGGGGATCTTCGCCATCTCTGACCCTGCAACACAGCCCTCTTAGGGAAGTGGAGGTGGTGATGGAGCCTCCTCTCTGGCGCAGGGTTCTGATCTCACAGCAAGTCGGAGAAGGTGAGCTGGGAGCTGGAGCTGCCCTTCATGCACACACCCAGAGAGCCTCGCTGACAGTGCCTGTGTTCATTTCCCCTCCTCATCCAGAGGAACTGTCACGGTGCAGGCTAATACAAATGCAAAGCTCCAATCTGGTGTTGTGTGGGTCTGCAGCTAAGGGAGGCCCTGGAGCATGGGGCTCCCTGCTCACTGTTTGTGCTGGCTCCCAGCCAAAGCAAGCTGGGGCAGGGAGGAGCAGCCAGCACCCAGTGGCAGAGGGGGGCTGTGTGAGCTCTCTGAGTAGTTTGCTGGTGGTGCTGATCTCAGTGTGAGGCTCGAGAGAGGCCAGGGCCATAGGTTCAGCAGCAGCAGCAAGATTCTTTGTCTTCCAGAATCTGTTTTCTCCTCACTTGCTATGTTAGGTGATTCCTACCCAGTGCTGGGGACAGGGGAGCTGGGAAGGCCAGGCTTTCTGCAAACCTGCAGAGAGGCACCTCAATCCAACCCCAAGTCACTCGGTCAGGAAACTCTCTACAGTGCAAGGTGGGGTGGGGAGAAGAGCTGCGGGGCACTGGCTGGGAGGGGTCTGTTCAGCATACCATGGCAAGTTCTTTGCACGTGGGAGAAGTGAGGAACCTCACCTGCATGATAGGAACACAGTCGATCTGAAACTCGGCCCAGTGTGGAATCTTGCAGTTCCAGTTCGCAGGGAACGGTGTCTGTCAGCAAAATGTAAGCTGCTGTAAAATAGTAAAGTGTAAAAAAATAGAGCCCTAAAAATTCCAGGAATGAGCGTAAAGTACCCTGGAAACCAGCCCAGGGAGCTAATTGCACAGTGCAGCTTGTGTTTATTTTTTACAATTTTTTTCCACACTGAGAGCAGAGCAGTAGGGTTTGGAAATCCCTTGTGTTTTGATTTTCCAGTTCATACATGAAAGGTTTTGCTAACCTCTATTTAATCTGAAATCTCTACCCCTTGGCCTTGTAATAGGCTTTTGTACTTCCCCTGAGTTTATGAAACAACTTCCACACGTGTTGGCTGAGACATCTGTAAATGTTATGGTTTACCTGTTTAAAAAAAGCAAAACCAACTTTGCATGATGTCACCTGCTTAAAGGAAAATTATATTCCCTTTGTAAAATGCTCTGGCATCTGTGGCTGGAAACCATTACAGAAGAGCTAGAGAGCATTAGAAAAGGGAGAGGGAGGCAGTGGAATAAAATCTGAAATCATAGAATCATGGAAACATTGGGCAAGAAAGGTCCTCAGGAGGTCACCAAATCCAGCCCCTGCACTGAGGCAGGACCAACCCAACTTAGACCAGCCCTGACAGGTGTTGGGCCCACCTCTTCTGACAGGCTCCAGTGCTGGGGATTCCACCACCTCCCTCTGAAGCCTGTTCCAGAGCTGAACTACCCTGAGAGTGAGAATTTTCTGCAGCTATGTAGTAACAGCAAAGAGAACACAGGAAAGGGCCAGCTGAGCAGTGTTATAAATCTTGCTCTAGGGTGACATTTCCCGAGTGGCAAGAGCCCTGTCTGTCACATTCAATGGTATCTCAGTAAAGGTGAGCTGCATTTAGGCTACTCTGGTAATACTTAGGTTGCCAGAACACTTTACAGCTTGAAAGCACTTTCCCTCCGTTTTGGTAGGAGCACAGAATATCTTCCACGAGAAAGTGTAAAACTATATCTACATATTGCACATAGTGTCTAACCACAAAACTTCCCCCAGCCCCCAAGGATGGGCAGAAACAGACCCAGCTTTAGTCCCACGCTCCGATTTCATAAGATGCAGAGTTAAAGCCTGGAGCACTAGTTCTGGTAGTTTCAAACAAGCACAGCACACTCGGCTGCTACTCTGAAACCGATTATTCAAGTAGCACGGGGGACTCCAATTTTATTCAGGTAATTGGGAGTTTGGATAATTGAAAGGGCATGAGCAGCAGGGAGCCCCTCTGCAGTCACGGCCCTGTTCACTTCTTCCCATGACAGCGGGGCTAAATGGCCACAAGAGTCATTCTTCAGCAGCGTGGCCTCCCCCACAGCCAGGGTCTCTGCTCTGTTCTCCGAATGTGCATTATTCCCTGCTGGGGACCGAAGATGGGATTCAGAGTCCAGGAGAGTTGACTGTATTTTAAAGAATCCTTATTGAGGTTACAGGGACAAACCATCCCGATGTGTAGAAAGAATAGTAAATATGGCAGGCGACCAGCTGGGCTTAACAGTGAAATCCTTTCTGATCTTAAACACAAAAAAGAAGCTCACAAGAAGTGGAAGATTGGACAAATGACCAGGGAAGAATATAAAAATATTGCTCGGGCGTGCAGGAGTGAAATCAGGAAGACCAAATCACACCTGGAGTTGCAGCTAGCAAGAGATGTTAAGAGTAACAAGAAGGGTTTCTTCAGGTATGTTAGCAACAAGAAGAAAGTCAAGGAAAGTGTGGGCCTCTTACCGAATGAGGGAGGCAACCTAGTGACAGAGGATGTGGAAAAAGCTAATGTACTCAATGCTTTTTTTGCCTCTGTTTTCACGAACGAGGTCAGCTCCCAGACTGCTGCACTGGGCAGCACAGCATGGGGAGGAGATGACCAGCCCTCTGTGGAGAAAGATGTGGTTCGGGACTATTTAGAAAAGCTGGACGAGCACAAGTCCATGGGGCCGGATGCGCTGCATCCGAGAGTGCTAAAGGAGTTGGCGGATGTGATTGAAGAGCCATTGGCCATTATCTTTGAAAACTCATGGCGATCGGAGGAAGTCCTGGACAACTGGAAAAAGGCTAATGTAGTGCCCATCTTTAAAAAAGGGAAGAAGAAGGATCCGGGGAACTACAGGCCAGTCAGCCTCACCTCAGTCCCTGGACAAATCATGGAGCAGGTCCTCAAGAAATCAATTCTGAGGCACTTAGAGGAGAGGAAAGTGATCAGGAACAGTCAGCATGGATTCACCAAGGGCAAGTCATGCCTGACTAATCTAATTGCCTTCTATGACGAGATAACTGGCTTTGTGGACGAGGGGAAAGCAGTGGACGTGTTGTTCCTTGACTTTAGCAAAGCTTTTGACACAGTCTCCCACAGTATTCTTGACAGCAAGTTAAAGAAGTATGGGCTGGATGAATGGACTATAAGGTAGATAGAAAGTTGGCTAGATTGTTAGGCTCAACGGGTAGTGATCAATGGCTCCATGTCTAGTTGGCAGCCAGTATCAAGCGGAGTGCCCCAAGGGTCGGTCCTCGAGCCAGTTTTGTTCAATATCTTCGTTAATGATCTGGAGGATGGCATGGATTGCACCCTCAGCAAGTTTGCAGATGACACTAAACTGGGAGGAGAGGTAGATACGCTAGAGGATAGGGATAGGATACAGAGAGCCCTAGACAAATTAGAGGATTGGGCCAAAAGAAATCTGATGAGGTTCAACGAGGACAAGTGCAGAGTCCTGCACTTAGAATGGAAGAATCCCATGCACCGCTACAGACTAGGGACCGAATGGCCTAGGGATTAGAGTGGACGAGAAGCTGGATATGAGTCAACAGTGTGCCCTTGTTGCCAAGAAGGCCAATGGCATTTTGGGATGTATAAGTAAATTCATTGCCAGAAGATCGAGGGATGTGATCGTTCCCCTCTATTCAACATTGGTGAGGCCTCATCTGGAGTACTGTGTCCAGTTTTGGGCACCACGCTACAAGAAGGATGTGGAAAAATTGGAAAGAGTCCAGTGGAGGGCAACAAAAATGATGAGGGGACTGGAACACGTGACTTATGAGGAGAGGCTGAGGGAACTGGGATTGTTTAGTCTGCAGAAAAGAAGACTGAGGGGGGATTTGATAGCTGCTTTCAACTACCTGAAAGAGGGTTCCAAAGAGGATGGATCTAGACTGTTCTCAGTGGTGGCAGATGACAGAACAAGGAGTAATGGTCTCAAGTTGCAGTGGGGGAGGTTTAGGTTGGATATTAGGAAAAACTTTTTCACTAGGAAGGTGGTGAAACACTGGAATGCGTTACCTAGGGAGGTGGTGGAATCTCCTTCCTTAGAAGTTTTAAGGTCAGGCTTGACAAAGCCCTGGCTGGGATGATTTAGTTGGGGATTGGTCCTGGTTTGAGCAGAGGATTGGACTAGATGGCCTCCTGAGGTCCCTTCCAACCCTGATATTCTATGATTCAGATGGCAATTGGGTTTTGGAAAATCAGGAGCATCCTGTAGGTGTGTGTATACGGAATAGTACGGGTGGAACAAACAAGTGAGAGACTGCTCTGGGAAGGTGATGGAGAGCCAGTTAAGGTGGGAAGAAATGGAGACGGGTGGATCCTGTGGGGTGCTGAGCATCCCCAACTCCTTCTGGAGTCTGTGGGAACTGACAACACTTGGCACCCTACAGGATTGAACCCATAAGCGTTAGCCAGGTGTAGGAGGTCAGAATATGAAGCCAGAGGGTAACGGCAGAGTTCCAGTGCTGATCGCATGGGGCAGTTCTGCAGAGACACTTTTGCACCATCGGGACGGGGAGTAGTTTTGAAAGCTAAGAAGGTAGTTGTTAGTGGGTGGCCCAAACTAAACAATAGTGTGGTTGCTGACCCTGTTAAACGGCATTTAAGATCCCTCCCCTCCCCCACACACACACATCAATTTAACTTTCTTCTGCAAGTAGAGAGACGGTATCATTAACCACATACTGCAAATTCGTCTTCTGTGTGTATATAGCAGGCAGTACTGCAGCTTGGTTCAAACTTTTCCGCTTTCTCACTGCATTGCCTTATCAGCGGGCTTGCAAATGGCAGATTTGGAAGTGACCCGGGCCATTGGTTTGGCTCAGGAAACTTTACCATTGGATCAGCAGAGCTGTGCAGATGATGGAGTTTTTCAGTTCACTGGCAGTTCCAAAAAACTGGGGGAAAAAATTGTTTTGGGTCAACCCAAAACAAACATTTTTTGGAATTTTAAGTGAATCAGTCAGAAGACCTTGTATTGGGTCACATAAAGTGTATAATCTGAAACAAGGAGAGGAAGGGAATATCTCTTATTGGATCAGCTTCTGTTGGGGGGAGACAAGCCTTCGAGCCACACAGAGCTCCTTTTCGGATCTAGGAAAGGTACTCAGAGGGCACGTCTACACAGCAACTTGACACCCGCGGCTGGCCCGTGTCAGCCGACTCAGGCTCGTGGGGCTCAGGCTGCGGGGCTCTTCCATTGCTGGGTAGATTCTGACCTCGGGCTGGAGCTTGGGCTCAAGGATACTGTGAGGCTTTAGGGTCTCTCTCTCTCATTCATTTTGACATGTCCAGGACTGTTTTCTCTGACTGAAACAATTGGCACAAATTTGTAAAATGTTTTGGTTGCCCTGAATCTGCATTTTTGGGCCAAAAAAAGAAAGCTTTAGGTAGAAGTGGCTTTAACTGGGTACTCAGATACTTATTAGGAATAATAGCAGCCTCTTGATATGTTTACTTTCACAGGCTGGTTTTTAAAGGTATGAGAATATCTCGCCCAGATGCTGTAATTGGGAAGTGCCGAATGATTCACCATTCAAGAGACCACAAAAATGAACCCAACCCACAAAGGTGTGTCCATCTCACTTCACCTTCTTGACAAGTTAGAGATGCTCTCAAGGCTGATAGTTCCGGATTATCCTGCTTTCCTCTTGCTATGTAGAGGTCTGATCACACAAGTTACTTTACTCAGTGGGCAGAGTGTTCACACAGTTATTGCACCTAACCTGATGGAACGTGCTGGGCTATCCAGATGCAGGATTAACTTTGAACACTTCGATTATTTCAATCCAGGGGTGGCCAAACTTACTGACCCTCCGAGCCGCATATGACCATCTTCAGAAATTCGAGTGCCGGGATGCACCTGCCAGCTCGGGGCTTCAGCCCTGTGGGAAGGAGGGGGTCTTGGGCTTCAGTCCTGCAGAAAGGTCCTGCCAGGGCTCAGGGTTTCAGCCTGCTCCTGCCAAAGCCCTGAGCCAAGGCAGGCATGCCCAGCGGGGCTGAAGCCCTGAGACCCCTCTCCCCACTGGGCAGAAGCCCCTAGCCCCACCACAGTAGGGCAGAAGCCCCAAGCTTTCCCTCTCCCCAGTCGGGTAGGCGAAGAATGGGGTGGAGGGGCATAGGGGACGCTGTGAGCTGCACTTTAACTCTAAAAGAGCTGCATGTGGCTCGCAAGCCATAGTTTGGTCACCCCTGTTTTAATCCTTTCTTGTGGCCATTGAGCTATAGAGCTGTGATGCGGGTGGGTGCTTGCAATTCAAGGTCATTACAATGTTAATATTACAATATGGCATCATTTTATTTTCATAGGTTTGACAGAATTGCTCACACAAGGGAGACCATGAATTCTGATGGCTTAAATACGCTGTCATACAAGGTAGTGAAAACTGATAAATACCCACTGTATACAAAAATCACAGTGGATGTTGGCTCACCAAAAAAGTAGTGTTGGAGAGGCAGAAGTGAAGACTTAGACGCTACCAGGGATATCTGATCCATATGATTTTTATATGTACTGGTTTTTACTACAGTCACAATGAACAATAAAGCCTCATTCAGCTATGCAAAGTTTTTCCCAGTCTGCTGGACAAGTGAGACTTTTTAATCCCAAACTTGACTTTACACAACTTTCTAGCTCTACAGTATTTTTGTAAGTTTAGAAACTGTAAATAAGAGTTGTAAATATTTACATTGCCAGAAAATGCTGGATATTATGTATTTGCTGCAGTGCTCCCCACATAAATATTTTATTCAAATGTTATTGTTCACAAACAAATGATGAATCAGCAATTACTACCCATATTATTTCTTCCATATGTTAAATTAGGTAGACGAGAACACTGCTTTAAATTCTTTGCTGTTATTACTTTATGAAGGACTGGAAAATGCTGCTAAAATTATAAAGTTTACACTTTGTATTAGATTTTTTTTTAATGGAGGCAGTATCATTTATTCTTGTCTAATGTCAACCAAAACAAACACTTTTTTCTTTAATTTTATGCAGAGCAAGTTTTGGAAAAATTGATCTTACAAAATCTGTACCAGCGACAGCTTTTATTATCTCAGAGGGGATTTTAATAAGGCCCCAATCCTCCAGTGAGCGCTATATAGACAGGACATTTAGGCTTGGTGGGAGCTGCCCGGGACGGCATAAATATTATGATTGGTGCAAGAAGTGCTGTCTCCAGGTGACCTGCACGGAAAGATGTCTCTTGCTCGATAGAGCAGTGTAAGATGAATTCTATTTTTTAAGAGAGGCAAATTGGTTGTAATTATGGGCTGAAACTATAGTCTTTTTAATTAAAATTTACTGACATTTGTTTACTTTCGTAAGAGCTTATCGCACCATTTAAATACCATATAAATTTCACAAAAACAAAATGCATTTTTCTTACTGTTGTACATAAAACTTGAATTCACTGTTCCTTTTGTTTTGTGATATTTTAAGATGCCGTGAGAGAAATTTGGTTTTTAAAAGAGACGTATGTTAATACCTTGATTAAACTAGGATGTAGCATAATTGTTAAACGAGGCTTAAAAATAGTCTTATCACAATGACAGGTTCTTATGGTGCTTCATAATGTGTGAGCCATGTATTAAGTTTGCACTACATATTTGTCCATGAAATCTCTTGCAGTCTTCAATGCTTTAGTACTGACAGGACAGTAAAGATCAGGCTTACTTTGCTGATCTGAAGCCCACACTAAAAGTGTGTCTAAGATGTGAGAAAGTGTTCCAGGTCCGTACTTATTTGTAACTTCTGCAGCCACTGAGGAGTGTACACTTTCTTGTTCACGGCATTTTTAAACTGCAGATAGGCGGTGCCATCCTATATACCTTGCCTTTCCGCTTTATGACATTATGAAAACCCTTCAGCAGTATGGCATTTAGAGCAGGTCAGAATTTCACCTCAAAGCACGGACATCTCAGCAGTGTTTGTGAATTTTTTGCCACCTTTCCGCCAGCTCAATCTAAAATGACTTATGCTAATTGGGCCTGATCCAAAACTCTCAGGAGTCAGTGGGAGGGTTAGTAGGAGCTCTGGATCAGGCCTGTGGGGTTACTCCTGCATCTAGGTGTGTTTACCTGGAGAGTAGAAGTGGAGCCTAAGTCCCATTTGTTTTACACAAGGAAGGAAGGGGCTGATCTAAAGATGGGGGGGAGGGCTATTCCGGAATCTGGGTTAATTTTCTCTCTGCAAAACCCACGCACATGCAGCAGCACTGATTAGTAGCCAAACGTGGCCTGGGATTTTCAGAGGAGTCTAAGGAGTGTGGCCCCCAGCTCCCACTGAATGCCAGGAGAATATGGGAACCAAACTCAACTGAGGCTCTTTGGAAAATCCCAGAATCTTTGTGCATCTCTTCCTCCCCTCCCCATCTGCCCCCTTCTCCTGTCAACTGAAACATCTGAATCTTCAGAGATTTCTTTAATCCTCTAGCTGCCCAACCTTTGCAAAGACACAATATATTGCATTTGATTGTTTTGCCTTACTAATATATGAAGATCAGGAAAATTTCTATAGAAAGCTTTCATATTTTAAATCTCAAAGAATGGAATTCATGTAAATAGTAACGTTCTGGCGGTTAGCATTAGAGATTTCTACAAACGTGCCTTAAAAGGAAAAGGGGAGGGAAACCTTGAACAAACAGAACAGCATGTATCATATCAGAGACTTAAGAGTTCCCAGGGGCTGCTGATTTCCTTTTCCTTTACTAATATTTAAAACTGTAAACTATTTAAGAAAAGTTTTTAAAAGACAAAATCTTCCCCCCCCCCTTTCTTAATATGTGTAACCCTGTGGTGCTGGGCCAGGATTTCACCAGGATGAGTTCTCATGCAAAGTACATCTATCAAACTGTGAAATTTCTTCTCAATTTGGCCAGTCCATGAAATCCAGTCATTATTCTCTCTGGGATTTTCAGGGACCTTAGCTGTAAACAAGTATGTAACTCAGAAATGAATTTTGCCTGAATCTTAGTTTGTGGTGGTTCCTATTCAGGTGTCGATGGTAACGCTCACTGAAATTATGTGTAAAATGGGCAAAATTTAAAACACATAACCGGATGTAAAACAAATGCAGATACCTAATTTCATCATAACAATTGTTTTTTAGAATACTAAGCATTCTGGTATGTGGCCATTTATCATGTGTCCTTTGCTCATTTGCTGGACAGTGTAGAGGTTTTCAGCATGTTTTCCATAGATGGTTTTGCTTTGCACTTTTATCACTCGTATTATTTCCACATGTAAAAGCTGAGGTCCCTATGTTCATGTTCATGTCAGATAAAATATTTTCAGTCTTTACAGGTAGTGATATTACTTGAAGAACTGTATTTTGTCTGTCTTTTCCATAGCTACTCTCTTCGCTTGCAGGCCACCCCGGGTTTCCAGTTTAAACTCCTCTGCACAGGTTCTACCCCCTCCCTCCTGCCAACAGTAATGGCCTGAGTGAGGGATGGGCCTTGCAGCCTCCAGCACCCTATTGTGGGCTCTGGTGGACCTATAGGCAAGGTCCTCCACTGAGGAGGTTTGGGAGTCAGAATTAGGGCTGTCAAGCGATTAAAAAAAATTAATCGTGCGATTAAACAATAATAGGTACCATTTATTTAAATATTTTGGATGTTTTCTACCTTTTCAATTATATTGATTTCAATGACAACACAGAATACAAAGTGTACAGTGCTCACTTTATATTTTTATTACAAATATTTGCATTGTAAAAAACAAAAGAAATAATTTTCAATTCACCTCAAACAAGTACTGTAGGGCAATCTCTATATCATGAAAGCTGAACTTACAAATATAGAATTATGTACAAAAAACCCTGCATTCAAAAATAAAACAATATAAAACTTTAGAGCCTGCAAGTCCACTCAGTCCTACTTCGTGGTCAGCCAATCGCTCAGATAAACAAGTTTCTTTACATTTGCAGAGGATAATGCTGCCTGCTTCTTGATTACAATGTCACCTGAAAGTGAGAACAGATGTTTGCATGGCACTGTTGTAGCCGGTGTTGCAAGATGTTAGCGCATCTGGCATGTAAATGATTCATACGTCCCTTCATGTTTCAACCACCATTCCAGAGGATATGCATTCATACTGATGACAGGTTCTGCTTGGTAATGATCCAAAGCAGTGCAGACTGACGCAGGTTCATTTTCATCATCTGAGTCAGATGCCACCAGCAGAAGGTTGATTTTTCTTTTTCGGCGGTTTGGGTTCTGTAGTTTCCACATTAGAGTCTTGCTCTTTTAAGATTTCTGAAAGCATGCTTCACACCCCATCCCTCTCAGATTTTGGAAGGCATTTCAGATTCTTAATCTTGGGTCGAGTGCTGTAGCTAATCTTAAAAATTTCACATTGGTATCTTCTTTGAATTTTGTCAAATTTGCAGTGAAAGCGTTCTTAAAACAAACAACATGTGCTGGGTCATCAGCCGAGACTGTTGTAATATGAAATATATGGCAGAATGCCGGTAAAACAGCCGGGGACAGACAATTCTCCCCCAAGGAGTTCAGTCACAAATTTAATTAATGTGTTATTTTTTTTAACAAGCATCATAAGTATGGAAGTATGTCCTCTGGAACAAAGGACGAAGCATGAAGAGGCATATGAATCTTTAACATATCTAGCATGTAAATATCTTGCGACTCTAGCTACAACAGTGCCATGTAAACGCCTATTCTCACTTTCAGGTGCATTTTAATTCAGAAGCAGTCAGGATTATCTTCTGCAAATGTAAACAAACTTGTTTATCTGAGTGACTGGCTGAACAAGATGTAGGACTGAGCGGACTTGTGGCTCTAAAGTTTTACATTGGTTTATTTTTGAGTGCAGTTATGTAACAAAAATACCTACATTTGTAATTTGCACTTCCATGATAGAGATTGCACTCCAGTACTTGTATGAGGTGAATTGAAAAATACTATTTCTTTTGTTTATCATTTTTACAGTGAAAATATTTGTAATCATAAATACTATAAAGTGAGCAGCATACACTTTGTATTCTGTGTTATAACTGAAATCGATATATTTGAAAAGGTAGAAAAAATCCAAACATATTTAATACATTTTAATTGGCATTCTATTACTTAACAGTGTGAAAAGAAAAGGAGTACTTGTGGCACCTTAGAGACTAACAAATTTATTAGAGCATAAGCTTTCGTGAGCTACAGCTCTCAGCCGATGAAGTGAGCTGTAGCTCACGAAAGCTTATGCTCTAATAAATTTGTTAGTCTCTAAGGTGCCACAAGTACTCCTTTTCTTTTAGCAGTAATCTTATTTGCCCAGTTGCATACGATCAGTGTTTGCAAAAGTTACAGAGAACTCGCCAACGAATCCACAAATGGAAATGTAGGTGCGAGGTCTTACTAATCACATTTTCCACCACATAAGTTGGCAGGGACTCAGTAGTACTTTGGTGCCAGCTGCCTATATATCTTACCTAGCACGAACTAAGCCAATGAGCCTTTTGGCAGAGTCATGGGGATCTTTGGCCAAGGAGTAAATGAAAGCATGTTTCAGGCAGATCAAAGTACATTTCTAATTTCCTGTTCAGAAGTGACTGATCCAGCATGTCTCCCATGTTTGTTCCAACATCTCAATGTGTGGGTGTCACAGTTGCCAACTTTCTGATTGCACAAAACCGAACATCCTAGCCCTGCCCCTTCCCCAAGGCCCCGTCTCTCCCACTCACTACATTCCCCCTCCCTCAGTGGCTTACTCTTCCCCACCCTCATTCACTTTCACTGGGCTGGGGCAGGGTGTGGGAGGGAGGGCTCTAAGTGGGGATACAGGCTCCAGGTGGGGCCAGAAATGAGGGTTTCAGGGCTGTCCAGAGGTGAAAGTAAGCTACTACACCTCAGTACGGTGTACTGGCAAGAGCCGGTGCACTGTACCAGGGTGGATCAGCTTCCCCAGGTGCAATTTAAAAGGCCTGCGGCTCCCAGCAGCAGCTGGAACCCCCGGCCCTTTAAATTGCTGCCTGAGCCCTGGGTAGCGGCGGTGGGGCTGGGGCGGTAATTGAAAGGGCCCGGGGTGGTAGTGGTGGCTGAAACCTGGGCCCTTTAAATTGTCCCCAGAGCCCTGCCGCCGCTTCCCCAGGGCTCCAGGAGGCTCCAGGGATGATTTAAAGGGCCCAGGGAGGTAGTGGCGGCCAGAGCCCTGGCGAAGCGGCGGTGGGGCTCCGAGGATGATTTAAAGGGCCCAGGGTTCCGGCCGCTACTACCGCCCCAGGCCCTTTAAACTGCTGCCGGAGCCCCCCAGCTGCCACTGTTACCACGGCGGGGGGAGGAGGGGAGGGAGAAGGAGGCACTTACCAGTACAGGGTGGGCCGGGGATGGCTCTGACCCCCCAGCCCTGCCCCTTCGGCCCGAGGCCCAACCCCTTTCGGGGGCCAAAGCCACCCCCAGCCCAGCCCCGTACCGGTAAATCCCTAGACTTACTTTCACCCCTGGGGCTGGTGGTGTGGGCTCTGGGGTGGGGCTGGGGATGAGGGGTTCAGGGTGTGGGAGGGGGCTCTAGGCTGGGGCAGAGAGGTTTGGGGTGCAGGAGGGAGTGAGGGTTCTGGGCTGGGAGTCACACTCTGCTCTCGCCCGCAGGCACCGCCTCCCCTGCTTTCCCCCCGCCCCCGCAGCTCCCATTGGCAAGGAACCGGTGCAGAGCCAGTGCTTGGGGCAGGGCAGCGCGCAGAGCCCTGTGGGCTCCACCCACCACCCCACCCTCTGCCTAGGGGCCGGACCTGCTGGCCATTTCCGGGGCGCAGCGCGGTGTCAGAATAGGTAGAGACTAGCCTGTCTTAGCTGGGCAGCACCACCAACTGACCGGAGCCACCAGGGTCCCTTTTCGACCAGTTTATGCAGCTCTCCAGGGTGACGGGTCACACAGTGGCTGAACACAGAAAGGAGCAGAACTAGGGGTTGCTTCCAGCTTGTTCCACTAACTGCCCCACTCTCTTCACTCCACATACCAGGGGGAAGACCCAGCTAGCTCCAGGCGCCGGGGGAAAGGCCCAGCTAGCTCCACACGCCAGGGAACGGGCCCAGCTATCACCACGTGCCGGGGGAAAGGCCCAGGTAGCTCCAGGCACTGGGGAACAGGCCCAGCTATATCACCATGTGCCAGTGGAAAGGCCCAGTTAGCACCATGTGCTGGGATGAATGACCCACTGATAGATACAATGACTCCTTTTCAGATGAGTCAGGAGCTCCAGCCCCAGACCCCTAGTGCCATGACCGTCACGGAGACACTCACGCTGGCATAGAGAACATGTTTCTGATTCTAGCTGAGACGTACTGCACTGATATATAATGGGGCTGAAACCAGTCTACCCTGCAGTCACAGGGTGAGTGCAGCTCACGTAGACGTTCCCCAGCTAGAGTTAATTGAGCTAGTTTGGTACCAGAGCTTTGATGCTTTGGCAGCCAGGGTTTCAGCATGGGCTCGCTGCATGAGGTCCTACCCAAGGTTCTGGGCAGGCTTGGCCAGCGCATGCTGAAACCAAGCCTGCCGTAGTATCGCTGCTCCAATAACCAACAGAGCTGGATTAACGCTTGTGCACATCTGTCTACCTGAATTGCAATCACACCCCAGGATTGTATCTAGATCAGTGGTTCTCAAACTGTTTACCATTGTGGGCTGCATCCAATACTACCTTTATGGCCCTGAGGATGTCACAGGGGGCAGAGCTCTGTGCTGATTGGGCAACAAGCAGCCTGCAGGCCACAGGTAGAGAACCAGTGACCATGGGTCTAGATGTACCCTTAATCTGGAAGGTTTCAGAATAGCAGCCGTGTTAGTCTGTATCTGCAAAAAGAAAAGGAGGACTTGTGGCACCTTAGAGACTAACAAATTTATTTATTGGGGGGGGGACTTTTTGTAATGATAATCAAGGTGGGCCATTTCCAGCAGTTGACAAGAAAGTCTGAGGAATTGTGGGGGGGGGGGGAATAAACATGGGCAAATCGTTTTACTTTGTATAATGACCCATCCACTCCCAGTCTCTATTCAAGCCTAAGTGGCCATCTATTCTGGGTGCCCCACATGCAAGCAAATACCACACAGCTCCTCACACATCCCAGGGACTTTTTAACACCACTTCGGCTCCTTGAAATCTGTCTGACTCATGACAGCTATCAGCCTTCACTGCTTTGCCAAAACGCAGTGGGTTTTCAGCCACGTCTGCACTGCAGCTGCCAACATCTGTAACACAACACGGGGCAGGGGGGGTATCTCCAAACTGCAAAAACCGTAGGATAGCTGGATCAGCTACTGGGCCCTTTCTCTCTATTCCAGCCCCCCGCCCCCCAATACACAGCTCAGAGCTGCCAGTTCAGTGGAGAGGAGGAGGAGACGAGAGACCAAAGAGTCCTTCTGAAAGCAACAGGGGCTTGAGTGCTGGAGAAGAGAGCCCTGTGTGCGGGCTCTGGTGCCAGGAGGTACCCATGACTGCAATTCATCATAAATGCTCGCTCACCCATAAGTGTGCATATGGAGTGGGCTGCTTGTGCCCAGGCACACCCTAATGCAGGGGTGGGCAAGCTCATCCTGCCCAGCCCACCTGAGTTCCCCGCCCCTCCCATCCCCCGGCGCCTCAGCGCGCCGCGCCCAGGAGCAGCCGTGGGCAACACCCTGTATGATACCCCCTTTTAATTTTAAAATATGGATCGGTTCGTTGTTAAGAAAAGGAGCAAACAAGCTGTTCATGTGAAAGAGCCTTTTCGAAACTAGCACATGTAAAAAACAAACTAAGAAGTAGAATGTCCCAACAGTGCCTCGACTCACTCCCGATTTTGCACATTGAACATGAGTTGGCTTCGTCGGTTAATTACAATGATGTGATTGAGGAATTTAAGTCCATAACACCTGGTGAGCGACATCTCATTTGCTAGGACAGAAAGATGAAGAAACTTTAATCTGTTTTGGTCAATCTGGGTTAGCACATTATCTGGTTAAAGATAAAGATCATGAAAATTGACTGTATCTTTGTATACGCCTGGTTATCATTACAGCAAAAATTTGGTATTTTGTGTCTCATTTTTTAAGTAAAGTTTAGTTGTTAACTTAAAAAAAATTAAGTTTAATTAAGTTTTAGTTTCTTTAGTTAGTTTGATGAATAAAAACAATGGCCTTTATGACTGAATATTCAATAAATGTTCGCCTTTAAAAAAAGAAAAATGGCCTGGGTGCACCTCTAATGAAA
The DNA here is from genome assembly GCF_009764565.3 of Dermochelys coriacea. Taxonomy (NCBI): domain Eukaryota; kingdom Metazoa; phylum Chordata; order Testudines; family Dermochelyidae; genus Dermochelys; species Dermochelys coriacea. The sequence goes on along the minus strand of NC_050072.1, from coordinate 136,243,866 downwards.
TGTGTCAAGCATGCCTATGCTCTCACCTGTTGCATTTACATGCCCTGTGGCATTGTATTTTTATTAATCATGTTTATTATGGTAGTGGCTACGGACCAGCCAAGAATGGGGCCCCAGTGTGCAAGGGCCTGTACAAACACCAACTAGCAAACAGGGCCTGGCCCAAAAAGCTTACACTCCGTAGGTTGTGGAACTGGCAGTGCTTGGCTTTTACTCGTTCTGTGGTGCCAGCTGCAACATCGTCCTGCAGCATGGATCCCTGGTGACATTCTACAAGCCTTCAAATTATGGTGTTATAGCATCATTCTGAAAATATCATGGCTAGACTGCGTAACCCATGAAAAAATATTGGAGATGATTGGAACGCAGCAAAGGTTAGTCAGAGATCTTACGAACAAAAAGAGTGGATTTGCAGGGCACATTTTAAGAGGTTCAGAGGGCCCGTCTTTTCAGGCACTGGAATTGAACATTGAGAGCAGAAGAACATGAAGTAGAAGAACAAGATCTTGGATGGACACTGGGGTGTTCTGGGTGGAGTGAAAGGACTGTTTATCCACAAGAAGATAAGCAGAGGACCATTCAGAAGTGGCTACCATGGCCACAGACCTCCAGTAATGGAGATACCACATACTAAGAAGAAAGCAAAGGAGGGGTTGTTCAATACATGAATGTTCATGAACTGACTGATGCCCCAGTCAGGGCCATTCAGGGAGGGTGCACTGGCCACGCTTCGCCTGGCTACAAGTGGGTGTGTGGGACTGGCACATGCCTTTTACTCCATGGCTGTATGTTGCTGGGTATGTGTGCTAAAGGCACATAGCCCAAGGGCTGTGCCTGGTGTGTGTGTGTGTGTGTGTGTGTGTGTGTGTGTGTGTGTGTGTGCGGCATGCGCATGTATGTGTGCATGTGTGTGTATTTGTGCACATGAAGATGTGACACAAAGGTCCATTGGTACCAGCTGGCAAAGGATTCACTGCTTTATAACACCAACTCTTCTCAAGCCTGACAACATCACTACCCTTAGCCCTCTCCTTTCATAGTGTTTAGCCACAGAGGGTCAAGGGAAGTATCTAATCAAAGCTTAAGGCACACTGAGTCTCCCAAGCGGTGCGAGAGATACATGCATATGATGTATAAGGAGATGTGCATATGCACAGAAAACAGGATTTAAATTCTGTGTTCCAGGCAGAGTGGACAACCAGGTTTGGCCAGACAAAGAGATGTAGCTTCACCTGTCTGCCTTGGGTCACAACTACACGTTCTAAGTCAATACAAAGGAAGCCCTGTTTTGCATATGGAGTCAATCAATGGCCAGCACACCAGGAAGGGAACCATGGCAGTCATCCTGACTCTGGGTACAAAACAGTGAATTTTGGGAAATAGAAGGTGTCAGGGTTCCCTCCCCACTCTGAACTCTAGGGTACAGATGTGGGCACCCGCATGAAAGATCCCCTAAGCTTACTTCTACCAGCTTAGGTTAAAACTTCCCCAAGGCACAAATTCTTTGCCCTTGGAGGGTACGCTGCCACCACCAAGTGATTTAACAAAGAATCAGGGAAAGGACCACTTGGAGTTCCTATTCCCCCAAAATATCCCCCCAAGCCCTTATACCCCCTTTTCTAGAGAGGCTTGAGAATAATATCCTAACCAATTGGTTACAAAAAGTGATCACAGACCCAAACCCCTGGGTCTTAGGACAACAGAGAAATCAGCCAGGTTCTTAAAAGAAGGGTTTTATTTTAAAAAAGGTAAAAAATCGCCTCTGTAAAATCAGGATGGAAAATAACTTTACAGGGTAACAAAAAACGCAGCAGAACTTCCTCTAGGCTTAGTTTCAAAGTTTCAAAAAACAGGAATAAAACTCCCTCCAGCAAAGGAAAAATTCATAAACAGAACAAAAGATAATCTAACATGCCTTGCCTGGCTTTTACTTACAATTTTTGTAATATGAGAGACTTTTAGGATGGTTTATAGGAGGAGTTTTCTGACCTGATGCTTCTCTGCTTCCCAAGAGAACACACATAACAATACCTTCCCCCCTCCCCAAGATTTGAAAGTATCTTCTTTCCCCCATTGGTCCTTTTGGTCAGGTGCCAACCAGGTTATTTGAGCTTCTTAACCCTTTACAGGTAAGGAGGAATTCTAGGCTACCCTTAGCTGTATGGTTATGACAGAAGGAGAAGAAGAAGACATTATAATTTAGTCACTGAGGGCAGGTCTATGCTACCATTAAGTCGATATAACTTACATCACTTGGGTGGGGGTGTGAAAAAGCCACCCCCCTGAGTGACGCAAATTACAGCAACCTAAGTGCTGTCCACACTGGTGCTATGTCTTCCACTGACATAGCTTCTTCCTCTCATGGAGGTGGAGTAATTATGCCAACAGGAGAGAGCTCTTCCATCAGCATAGAGCATCTTCATAAGACATGTTACTAGTGTAGACCTGCCCTGAGGCAGCCCCATGAGGAGCATTGCAGGGGGGATTCATGAATGCTTAGAGGCTGGTCTTACTGAAAACCAGCTAGCTCTGCAAAACACTGAATCCTTACGGGGGAAATTACTTTATTATACAGGAGCAGTAATTGTTGATAAGTGTAGACCCACTTTGCGTTTTATGATTTTGTTTTATATATATATCCATTTCTGTTTCCATTAGTCTTATTCACTGTCTCTTAAATCTTAGCCTTTGACAATAAATATAATTATTTTCACTTTAGATATATCTCAGTGCAGGGATGTTTTGTTGGAATGAACCTCAGCTGAAGCAAACAGGCTGGTGTGTGCGCACTGTTCCTTCTGGACAGCTTACCTGGTAATGTCTGTGAGTGCCCCGCGGTTAAGGGCTAGACATTGAAGGGGAGCACGCTGAGTACTCTAGAGTGGTGAGGTGCCTCACAACCCTGGGTACCCTTCAGGAGTGTCACAGAAGGGCACATAGTGCAACGGCTGTACCGTGTGTGTGTGTGTGTGTGTGTGTGTGTTTGTATGCAAGCACAAGCTAAAGACAAATGGCCCAATGGCTGTACCTGTTGTGTATGTGTGTGTGTGCTAAGGGCACACGTCCCAGTGGCTGTACCTGAAACCTGTTGTGTATGTATGTGCTAAGACACCCAACCCAATGGCTATAGCCGGGTGTGGGCGCACATGCACTAAAAGCATACAGACCAATGGCTGTACCCTACAGTGTCATGATGTAACTAGGGCCTGCTCTCAATGACAATACACCTGTTGGGATCAGCCTCTACTTCACGAATAGAGGCGCAAAGGTAGCCTCATGCTGTTTCTGGGAAGAGCGGATATAGCAGCATGCTAGTGAGCTGGTCAGCCAGGGCTCTCGTTTCCGGGGCATGGTGGGCGGAAGCCACACACAGAGGTGTCAGAGCTGTGGGCCAAGGTGAGTAGTTTGTTGGTGTAAATGATAATGGAGATCACAGAGAAGCCAGGGAGAAATCCTGCCTGCTGGGAGGGACAGGGACTGCTTGGGTCAGCATGTTTCTTCCTTCTCCAACATCTCTGCTTCAGGCAGAGGGGACAATACACGCCTGCCTGGGAAGCTATTAGGGGTTTAGAGCCAGGGAAGACAGAGCTCAGAAGATGGAATTTCTTTGGCTTCTCTCCAAGAAATAAATCAATGTGACTCCATCAACCTGAGAGCCTAGGAGGTGGGGCTGCAGGGAGTTGTAGAAACCATGTAATGCAGCATCCTCTGAGGAGCCCAGGGAATACAAAGATCAGCTGTTGCACGAGGCAAATGGGGTGCCACACCAATGCTTTCCAATTTATTTCAAATGCAGGCTTTCAGGCAAGGGCAGATGCCCTTCTGATGATCTTGGCTGGATTCAGAATGAAAAAAATGGATACACATCACGGAAAATCTCAGCTGCGAGAAGAAAGAGCGACTCTGCTTGTCCGAGAGCAACTAGGGCAGTGCATGGGTTGCTGCTATGGACCATGCAGAGAAAACATTCCCTCGTGCTTAATGGGGAGAGGCTTCCTAGGAAGGCAAGGTGACCTGCATGCAGTGTTCCCAGGCCTGTGGTTCTGCGTGCACTGTTCCCATTGCCAGGGTGCAGCAGAGGTGACTGGGTCACAGACCCAACTGACAGGCAAGAAGCTGACTCCATGCTGGGGTTTGGGTGCTTGCAGAGAGGAATTGGGGTGACTCATACTCGGTGCTGAAAGGGTTAGTTGCTGGGGCTACTTCTCCATTTGAGGAGGGACGAATCTCTCAGCCCCTCTCAGAAGAATTTTCTGTTTCAAACTGGCACTTGTCCAGCTGCCTGCAGTATTTACACAGCACTTAAATTGTTAAAGCAGGGCCCTTAGTGCTTCCTTCCTCGAACAGCTGCCATGACTCACCCAGACTGGCCTGCAGGGCAGGGACAATCAACTAACCATTACGATCCTTCATAGATTTCAGAGTAGCAGCCCTGTTAGTCTGTATTCGCAAAAAGAAAAGGAGTACTTGTGGCACCTTAGAGACTAACAAATTTATTTGAGCATAAGCTTTTGTGAGCTACAGCTCACTTCATCGATGTCTTTGGTGGAAAATACAGTGGGGAGATTTATATGCATAGAGAACATGAAACAATGGGTGTTACCATACACACTGTAACCAGAGTGATCACTTAAGGTGAGCTATTACCAGCAGGAAAGCAGGGAGGAGGGACGACTTTTTATAGTGATAATCAAGATGGGCCATTTCCTGCAGTTGACAAGAATGTCTGAGGAACCCTGAGGGGTGGGGAGGGTGAGAATAAACATGGGGAAATAGTTTTACTTTGTGTAATGACTTATCCATTCCCAGTCTCTAGTCAAGCCTAAATTAATTGTATCCAGTTTGCAAATTAATTCCAATTCAGCAGTCTCTCATTGGAGTCTGTTTTTGAAGTTTTTTTGTTGAAGAATTGCAAGTTTTAGGTCTGTAATCGAGTGACCAGAGAGTTTGAAGTGTTCTCCAACTGGTTTTTGAATGTTATAATTCTTGACATCTGATTTGTGTCCATTTATTTTTTTACGTAAAGACTGTCTTGTTTGACCAATGTACGTGGCAGAGGGGCATTGCTGGCACATGATGGCATATATCACATTGGTAGATGTGCAGGTGAAGGAGCCTCTGATAGTGTGGCTGATGTGATTAGGCCCTATGATGGTGTCCCCTGAATAGATATGTGGACAGAGTTGGCAACGGGCTTTGTTGCAAGGATAGGTTCCTGGGTTAGTGGTTCTGTTGTGGGGTGTGTGGTTGCTGGTGAGTATTTGCTTCAGATTGGGGGGCTGTCTGTAAGCAAGGACTGGCCTGTCTCCCAAGATCTGTGAGAGTGATGGGTCGTCCTTCAGGATAGGTTGTAGATCCTTGATGATGCGTTGGAGAGGTTTTAGTTGGGGGCTGAAGGTGATGGCTAGTGGCGTTCTGTTATTTTCTTTCTTGGGCCTGTCCTGTAGTAGGTGACTTCTGGGTACTCTTCTGGCTCTGTCAATCTGTTTCTTCACTTCAGCAGGTGGGTATTGTAGTTGTAGGAATGCATGATAGAGATCTTGTAGGTGTTTGTCTCTGTCTGAGGGGTTGGAGCAAATGCGGTTATATCGTAGAGCTTGGCTGTAGACAATGGATCGTGTGGTGTGATCTGGATGAAAGCTGGAGGCATGTAGGTAGGAATAGCAGTCAGTAGGTTTCCGATATAGGGTGGTGTTTATGTGACCATCACTTATTAGCACTGTAGTGTCCAGGAAGTAGATCTCTTGTGTGGACTGGTCCAGGCTGAGGTTGATGGTGGGATGGAAATTGTTGAAATCACGGTGGAATTCCTCAAGAGCTTCTTTTCCATGGGTCCAGATGATGAAGATGTCATCAATGTAGCGCAAGTAGAGTAGGGGCATTAGGGGACGAGAGCTGAGGAAGCGTTGTTCTAAATCAGCCATAAAAATGTTGGCATACTGTGGGGCCATGCGTGTACCCATCGCAGTGCCACTGATTTGAAGGTATACATTGTCCCCAAATGTGAAATAGTTATGGGTGAGGACAAAGTCACAAAGTTCAGCCACCAGGGTTGCCGTGACATTATTGGGGATACTGTTCCTGACGGCTTGTAGTCCATCTTTGTGTGGAATGTCAGTGTAGAGGCTTCTACATCCATAGTGGCTAGGATGGTGTTTTTAGGAAGATCACCGATGGATTGTAGTTTCCTCAGGAAGTCAGGGGTGTCTCGAAGATAGCTGGGAGTGCTGGTAACGAAGGGCCTGAGGAGGGAGTCTACATAGCCAGACAATCCTGCTGTCAGGGTGCCAATGCCTGAGATGATGGGGCGTCCAGGATTTCCAGGTTTATGGATCTTGGGTAGCAGATAGAATACCCCAGGTCAGGGTTCCAGGGGTGTGTCTGTGCGGATTTGTTCTCGTGCTTTTTCAAAGGGTATGTCTACACTGGCAAGTTTCTGCGCAACCAGTTTTACCACTTTTATTAAAATGCTGGAATTAAACCGCTGTGCATATCCACACTGTGCTCCATGTGACGCAGGAGCGCATCCACATTAGCGACTGTTGCAATGGCAAAGACAGCTGTGCCCTGTGGGTCGCTATCCCACTGTGCAACTGGCCGCAGGGTGCTCTGGGAAGGGTTTGCAATGCCTCATGGGGCTGGCACTGCATCACATGATGCAGGTTTCCCAATCCCATTGTTCCAGGGGCATCCTACTACATTGCCAGCTGCTTTTCAACTGAAGTGGGGGGGAGTGTGTGACAGGGAGAGAGTGTGTGTATATGGGGGGGAGACAGTGGGTTTTGGGGGACAGAGAGTATGTCAGCCTGCTGTCTTGTAAGTTCAGACAGCGGCAGAAAACCACCAGTCCTGAGGCAGGGGGAGTGGGAAACCCTGACATCAGCCCCTGCCTTCCTCCCTTGGCTCTCTGCACAGCACTCTCTTTCTCTCTCACAGGGCATGTCTACACTGGCAGAGTTACAGCACTGGCCGTTACAGCGCTGCTCAGAGAGCGCTGAAGGGAAACCGCTGTTGTGTGTTCACACTGACAGCTGCCTGCGCAGTAGCATGTTCACACTTGTGCTGCTATTCGGAGCGGTGCACTCTGGGAAGCTGTCCCACAGAGCACCTCTTTCTCTTTTGCTGCTAAGACTTATGGGAAGACAGAAGGAGTCGCGGGGAATCCTGGGTCCTGTCCCAATGCCCTGTGATGCATTGCTTTTCATCCCAGCAATCTCTGTGCTTCTGTCCACATTTGGTGCCATCTTTCAACTGTTTGTGTACTGCGCGCCCTGCCCTGCCTCTTTCTGGGCAACGTGCATGAGATTGTGGCTGGCTTTGCACAAATGGGCTTCCCTAACTGTGGAGGGGCGATAGATGACTCACACATTCCAATTCTGGCACCAGATCACCTAGCCACTGAGTACGTTAATTGCAAGGGGTATTTCTCGATGGTTCTCCAGGTGCTTGTGGATCACCGTGGGCATTTCACAGACATTAACGCAGGCTGGTCCGGAAAGGTGCATAACGCACACATTTTTCGGAACACTGGCCTGTTCAAGAAGCTGCAAGCCAAGACTTTCTTTCCAGACCAACAGATCACCATAGGGGAAGTTGAAATGCCCATTGTGATCCTGGGAGACTCTGCCTACCCCTTAATGCTGTGGCTCATGAAGCCATACATGGGGCAACTTGACAGCAGCAAGGAGTGGTTCAACAACAGGCTGAGCAAGTGCAGAATGACTGTGGAGTATGCATTTGGCTGTTTAAAAGACTGTGGGCGACGCCTGTATGGGAAGCTAGACCTGGCCGATGACAATATTCCTATGCTTATAGCCGCGTGCTGTACGCTCCATAATATTTGTGCAGGGAAGGGTGAAAGCTTCACTCAGGGCTGGACCACAGAGGCTCAGCACCTGGAGGCTGAGTTTGAACAGCTGGAGACCTCGGCTATTAGAGGGGCACAGCGTGGGGCCATAAGGATCAGGGATGCTTTCAGCAATCTGAAGCTGAAAGCCACTAATATTTATTGCTATGCTCAGGATTGCAGTGCTTGTAATGGTAGGGGGTGATTGGTGCACATGATGCAAGAAGGGGCCTTAACATAACTGTATGTTGATTTGCAGTACTCTTTTTGCTTTCACTTAGTAGAATAAAGATTGCTTTCAAACAAACACAATTCTTTTATTGAAAGACAACAAAGAGAGGAGAGTATCAGAGGGGAAGCTGTGTTAGTTTGGATCTATAAAAGTGGCAAAGAGTCCTGTGGTACCTTATAAACTAACAGACGTATTGGAGCATAAGCTTTCATAGGTGAATACCCTGGCCCCATGAGGCTCGTCTGTGTGCAGCTATGGTCCCCCCCACCCCCATGACGTCACAGTGGCGCGGGAAAGTTATTGTTAGTGGGGCAAGAAACAAAAGCAGCTCTGCAGAGGAACCTGTGGCAGCAGATTGCCCAGTGTCTCCACGAGAGTTTCCTGGAGATCTCGGAGGAGATTCCCGTGAAGTGAGGGAGTCAATCAACAGCCTGTTCCGCTGCTCAGACTAGGCATGTGGTGGGAGACAAGCCTGCTTTCTGCAACCCTCCTGCCCCCAGCAACTCGCTTCAGCGATTCCCAAAATCAGATCCACTTACCAGGGGCCTCCTCTCCTGTTTGCGCTTCGCCAAGCTCCGATTGCTGTGACTGGCTCGGCTCCTCCGGGGTAGAGAAGAGCTCCTGGCTGCCTGCATCTCTGGCCTCCGAGCCGTCCTCTGCCTCTGGGTCCCCCTCCCCCCCTTCATCCAAGATTGCCTCCTCCTGGCTCGGTCCACTCTCGACTGGCCCATGAGCCAACAAAGTATCCGCAGGGGCTGTCGCAGTGGAGGGGGGTCACCGCTGAGTGTCGCGTCCAGCTCTTTGTCGAACCAGCAGCTCATGGGCGCAGCACCGGAGCGGTGGTTTGCCTCCCACGCCTTGTGGTAGGCGTTCCGCAGCTCCTTCACTTTGACCCTGCACTGCAGTGTGTCCCGCTCACGGCCCCTTTCTGTCATGCATCGAGAAACCTGTCCGTAGGTGTCATAATTCCTACGGCTGGAGCACAGCTGGGACTGCACAGCCCCCTCTCCCCAAATGCCAGTCAGGTCCAGCAGCTCGGCTTTGCTCCAAGTGGGGGATCGCCTGGTGCGTGGAGCAGGCGTGGCCACCTGGAAAGATGAGCTGAGACCACTGCACGCAGCACCGAGCAAACAGGAAGGGGACTTTCAAATTTGCAAAGGAATGTGTGGGGTGGGGCTGACGGCTGGTCACCTGAGGGCAGGGCAGTAGAGTTCAAACTGATGGGCAGAGAGGTGAGAACAGGCATTGTGGGACACCTCCCAGAGGCCAATCACAGCGCTCCAACCACCCCGGTGTCTACACTGGCACCGCAGCGCTGTAGCCCCGGTGCAGAAATCTCGACGCCTCTCGTCGGGGTGGTTTTCTTAGAGCGCTGCAACTGTGCAGTTTCTGCGCACTGGGTGGCTTGGCTGTGTGCACCTCGGGAGCTACAGCGCTCACACACTCACACACACACACACTCCTTCCTCTGTGTTCAACAGCACGAGCATGCCACATTAATGGTTTGCTTTGTGTCGCGGAGCAGATCAGCACAGCACGCAAAGGCTGTCAGAAACAGAGCTAAGAAAGGGGAGGGGCATCTGTCTCCAGGGCAGCCACGTTCAAAACAACAAGCAGGGCGGTCACTCGGGGCATTATGGGACAGCCCCAGAGGCCAATTACAGCACAGAAAGCCATCAAGTGTCGACACTGGCACTAGAGCGCTGGAGCCTTTGCACAAACAGCCTCACGACTCTCCTTGAGGTGGCTTTTTTGCAGCGTTGCCACTGAGGAGTTTCTGTGCACAAAATGGCTTGGCAACGTGTACACGTCTGCAGCTTGAGTGCAAAAAGCTGCTTTCCTGCACAGAAACTTGCCAGTGTAGGCAAGACCTAGGTTTGTCTGTTATGGAGATGGAGGGCTAAGGCTCCAGTTCTGCCTTTGGAGCCACCCAACACAGGGCGTCACTGATTCCTGAGGGATTCACATAACCTACATTTTCAGCCAGGCCTCTGCCTAGCCTCCCGCACTGTCAGAACAAGTTTCCACACACACACCTGTGGGCTTTACTTCAGAAATGCACACACCCGCCCACACTGCCAGTGTCATAACACTGCACGTGCACCGTGCACAGTCGGACACCTGTTTGTGCAAGGGGTAGAATTTGCATCCACAAATCTCATTGGCCGTAAAATATATTGCAGCTGCAAACTCTAACATAGGGCTGCCAACTTTCTGATCGCAGAAAGAAAACCGAACATCCTTGCCCTGCCCCCTGCCCAGCCCTTCCCCGAGTCCCCACCCCTGCTCATTCTCCAAGGCCCCACCCCTGCTCACTCCATCCCCCTCGCTCTGTCACTTGCTCTCCCCCACCCTCACTCATTTTCACCAGGCTGGAGAAGGGGGTTGGGGTACAGGAGGGGGTGAGGGCTCCGGCCGTGGGTGCAAGATCTGGGGTGGGGCTGGGGATGAGGGGTTTGGAGTGCTGGAGGGGGCTCAGGGCTGGGAGTTGGGTTTGAGGGATATGGAGTATGGGAGGGGGCTCCTGGCAGGGGCAGGGGGGTGGGGTGCAAGAGGGTTGAGGGCTCCGACTGGGGGTACAGGATCTGGTGTGGGGCTGGGGTGAGGGGTCTGGGGTGCAGGACAGGTCTCTGGGCTGGGGCAGGGGGTTGGGGTGCAGGAGGGGATGAGGGGTGCAGGATCCAGGAGGTGCTTACCTCTGGAGGCTCCCAGAAGTGGCTGGCACGTCCCTTCTCCAGCTTCTAGGCAGAGATGTGGCCAGGCTCCTTGCCTGCCCTGGCTCCGCATGGCTCCGTGCACTGTCCACGTCCGCAGGTGCCACCCCTGTAGCTCCCATTGGCCGCAATTCCCGGCCAATGGGAGCTGCGAAGCCAGCACTTGGGGTGATGGCAACGTGCGAAGCCCCCATGGCTACCCTGCACTTAGGAGCTGGACATCCTGGCTGCTTCTGGGAGCCATGCGGAGCCAGGGCAGGCAGGGAGCTGCCAGCCCCACTGTGCTGCCGACCAGACTTTTAATGGCCCAGTCAGCAGTGCTGACTGGAGCCACCAGGGTCCTTTTTCAACCCGGCGTTCTGATCAAAAACCGGATGACTGGTTCCCATCGATCACAGTCTGATTGTGCATCTCGCCATAGTCGGTGTTTCTCTTAAAGGCCCAGCTGATAGACTCAGGTGCTTGTAGAAGAATTTCAGCTTCCATTTGACAAGGCCACTTTCCAGTCCTCGTGGCTGCAGAGCAAAGTTTGAGAATGTGAAGTGAGCGTGACCGAAAAGCTCAGAAACCAGCAGGCAAAGACGAAGAACTGGAAATGTATTAATTTTGGAAAATCTTGTCATTTTTTAGCCAGTCTTATGATGTTTTGAGGCCAGATTCCTGAGTGTTGATTACTCGGGGTTGGTAATGCCGCAGATGTCGCTCTGGTTCCAGTGCTAGCCACTCATGTGTTTAGTGCTGGAGGGGCCTGGCTTCAATCTCTGGCAATGACATGAGAATGATTGTTACACTGGCACCTGCAAAATACAGCTACAAATGTGTGTGTGTGCCTAAGGGAGGCTGGCTCTGGAATGCAGGCCTGGTTATCTAGTCTAGTCCTCCTCTTACAGTTGTGTGGCTGGATTTTCCCCTTGTTTGCCATGTTACTGCACCCATGTGATGTCCTTCTTTCATCCAACAGAATAATACACAGCTTATGCTCTAATAAATTTGTTAGTCTCTAAGGTGCCACAAGTACTCCTTTTCTTTTTGACGTATTACTGTGGCTCTTTGGCAATGTACGTTGGTAAATTCTGGCTCTTTCTCAGGTTCAGGTTGGCCACCCCAATCTAGGGGAAGAGGTGGGGCGGGGGCAGGGCCTTGGGGAAAGAGGTGGGGCAGGGGGTCCGGTTTTCAGAAATTAGAAAGTTGGCAACTTCAGTCCGTGATTTTTAGTGTCTAGCAGAGTTATGAATTTAAGTTCTCAGGCTCTTCTGTTGAAAATGTCGTGCAGGATGAGGTCTGATGGGTCAAAGAGGCACATCTGACTATAAAGGCCTCTGTGTGTAAAACTGGAGCAGCCAGAGTTCCTTATTTGGGACACTGGGTTATGGGGAGGAGTCAAATATCCATGAGGGGTACCTCATCCAGTGCACTAAATGCCCCAATGACAACTATGTGGGTGAAACCAGACAATCACTGTGCTCTCACACTAACTCACACAGGAAAACGATAAAAGACAAAACCACCCTCTCACCTGCGGGTGAACCCTTTCCACAAAGCGATCACTCTATATCTGACCTATCAGTCCTCATCCTCAAAGGAAACCTGCACACCACTTTCAACAGACGAGCCTGTTCATCACTTTGCGAGACACTAAACATCATGGACTGAACAGAGACACTGGATTTATGCCTTATTACAACAAGCTATAACCCACTAACAACCCCCACTCCCAGATGCCTTTCCTGCCCCACCCCCCTTTCACTCCTGTTACTGGAGAGGTGTTTACAGGCCACTTCACATTGAATGGTCCTTTGAAATATGTGTTGCCTACTTATGCAAAACAGTCTTACATTGCATTTTGCTGTGATGCTGGGAGTACCTCTCCCAGAACTGAAGAAGAGCTCTATGTGGCTCGAAAGCTTGTCTCTCTCACCAGCAGATGTTGGTCCAATAAAAGATATTACGTCACCCACCTTGTCCCTGGAAATGTGGAACTAAAATGTGTTTAAACCAGGCATGTCAGGGGAAATTGATACACAGGTTTTTCCCAGACAAAGGCAAGCAGATGACACCCCAAGCATAGTGCGGCCAAAGACTGGGGCTATTTGTTTTGGACCTGAGAGACTGCAGGAAGATTATCTGCACTGTAAAAACCACAAGCAGAGGAGAAGCCAGCACGGGGACTACACCAGCCAGTGTGGCGTCTACACCAGCCAGCATGGTGTCTGCATTGGCCAGCTTACAGTGTCTACATCAGCCAGCACAGGAAAGAAGCTCGTCAGAGGAATTCATTTCAAAGGGTTACTGGACTATCAAGAGAGAGAACCCATAAATTACCCTTCCCCTGCGGAGACAAAGAAACCCAGTGCTTTTGAGCTCTGTGATTGGATCCTGGCTCCGGTCTAGCCAATCATGCAGGAGATTGACTGTGGTGAGAAATTTCAGAGTAGCAGCCGTGTTAGTCTGTATTCGCAAAAAGAAAAGGAGTACTTGTGGCACCTTAGAGACTAACAAATTTATTAGAGCATAAGCTTTCATGAGCTACAGGTCACTTCATCGGATGCATTTGGTGGAAAATACAGAGGGGAGATTTATATACACACACACAGAGAACATGAAACAACGGGTTTATCATACACACTGTAAGGAGAGTGATCACTTAAGATAAGCCATCATCTGCAGGGGGGAGGAGGAAAACCTTTCATGGTGACAAGCAAGGTAGGCTATTTCCAGCAGTTAACAAGAATATCTGAGGAACAGTGGGGGGTGGGGTGGAGGGGAGAAATAACATGGGGACATAGTTTTACTTTGTGTAATGACTCATCCATTCCCAGTCTCTATTCAAGCCTAAGTTAATTGTATCCAGTTTGCAAATTAATTCCAATTCAGCAGTCTCTCGTTGGAGTCTGTTTTTGAAGCTTTTTTGTTGAAGGATAGCCACTCTTAGGTCTGTAATCGAGTGACCAGAGAGATTGAAGTGTTCTCCAACTGGTTTTTGAATGTTATAATTCTTGACGTCTGATTTGTGTCCATTCATTCTTTTACGTAGAGACTGTCCAGTTTGGCCAATGTACATGGCAGAGGGGCATTGCTGGCACATGATGGCATATATCACTTTGGTAGATGCGCAGGTGAATAAGCCTCTCATAGTGTGGCTGATGTGATTAGGCCCAATGATGGTATCCCCTGAATAGATATGTGGAGAGAGTTGGCAACGGGTTTTGTTGCAAGGATAGGTTCCTGGGTTAGTGGTTCTGTTGTGTGGTGTGTGGTTGCTGGTGAGTATTTGCTTCAGGTTGGGGGGCTGTCTGTAAGCAAGGACTGGCCTGTCTCCCAAGATCTGTGAGAGTGATGGGTCATCCTTCAGGATAGTTTGTAGATCCTTGATGATACGTTGGAGAGGTTTTAGTTGGGGGCTGAAGGTGATGGCTAGTGGCGTTCTGTTATTTTCTTTGTTGGGCCTGTCTTGTAGTAGGTGACTTCTGGGTACTCTTCTGGCTCTGTCAATCTGTTTCTTCACTTCAGCAGGTGGGTATTGTAGTTGTAGGAATGCATGATAGAGATCTTGTAGGTATTTGTCTCTGTCTGAGGGGTTGGAGCAAATGTGGTTATATCGTAGCGCTTGGCTGTAGACAATGGATCGTGTGGTGTGATCTGGATGAAAGCTAGAGGCATGTAGGTAGGAATAGCAGTCAGTAGGTTTCCGATATAGGGTGGTGTTTATGTGACCATCGCTTATTAGCACCGTAGTGTCCAGGAAGTGGATCTCTTGTGTGGACTGGTCCAGGCTGAGGTTGATGGTGGGATGGAAATTGTTGAAATCATGGTGGAATTCCTCAAGGGCTTCTTTTCCATGGGTCCAGATGATAAAGATGTCATCAATGTAGCGCAAGTAGAGTAGGGGCATTAGGGGACGAGAGCTGAGGAAGCGTTGTTCTAAGTCAGCCATAAACATGTTGGCATACTGTGGGGCCATCTGGGTACCCATCGCAGTGCCGCTGATTTGAAGGTATACATTGTCCCCAAATGTGAAATAGTTATGGGTGAGGACAAAGTCACAAAGTTCAGCCACCAGGTTAGCCGTGACATTATCGGGGATACTGTTCCTGACGGCTTGTAGCCCATCTTTGTGTGAAGTGTTGGTGTAGAGGCTTCTACATCCATAGTGGCTAGGATGGTGTTTTTAGGAAGATCACCAATGGACTGTAGTTTCCTCCGGAAGTCAGTGGTGTCTCGAAGATAGCTGGGAGTGCTGGTAACGTAGGGCCTGAGGAGGTAGTCTACATAGCCAGACAATCCTGCTGTCAGGGTGCCAATGCCTGAGATGATGGGGCGTCCAGGATTTCCAGGTTTATGGATCTTGGGTAGCAGATAGAATACCCCAGGTCGGGGTTCTAGGGGTGTGTCTGAGCGGATTTGTTCTTGTGCTTTTTCAGGGAGTTTCTTGAGCAAATGCTGCAGTTTCTTTTGGTAACCCTCAGTGGGATCAGAGGGTAATGGCTTGTAGAAAGTGGTGTTGGAGAGCTGCCTAGTAGCCTCTTGTTCATACTCCGACCTATTCATGATGACGACAGCACCTCCTTTGTCAGCCTTTTTGATTATGATGTCAGAGTTGTTTCTGAGGCTGTGGATGGCATTGTGTTCTGCATGGCTGAGGTTACGGGGTAAGCGATGCTGCTTTTCCACAATTTCAGCTCATGCAAGTCGACGGAAGCACTCTATGTAGAAGTTCAGGCTGCTGTTTCGACCTTCAGGAGGAGTCCACCCAGAATCCTTCTTTTTGTAGTCTTGGTAGGAAGGTCTCTGTGGGTTAATATGTTGGTCAGAGGTGTGTTGGAAATATTCCTTGAGTCGGAGACATCGAAAATAGGATTCTAGGTCACCACAGAACTGTATCATGTTCGTGGGGGTGGAGGGTCAAAAGGAGAGGCCCCGAAATAGGACAGATTCTTCTGCTGGGCTAAGAGTACAGTTGGATAGATTAACAATATTGCTGGGTGGGTTATGGGAACCACTGTTGTGGCCCCTTGTGGCATGTAGTAGTTTAGATAGCTTAGTGTCCTTTTTCTTTTGTAGAGAAGCAAAGTGTGTGTTGTAAATGGCTTGTCTAGTTTTTGTAAAGTCCAGCCACGAGGAAGTTTGTGTGGAAGGTTGGTTCTTTATGAGAGTATCCAGTTTTGAGAGCTCATTCTTAATCTTTCCCTGTTTGCTGTAGAGGATGTTGATCAGGTGGTTCCGCAGTTTCTTTGAGAGTGTGTGGCACAAGCTGTCAGCATAGTCTGTGTGGTATGTAGATTGTAATGGATTTTTTACCTTCAGTCAACGAGAGACTGCTGAATTGGAATTAATTTGCAAACTGGATACAATTAACTTAGGCTTGAATAGACCCTGGGAATGGATGAGTCATTACACAAAGTAAAACTATTTCCTTTTCTTTTTGCGAATACAGACTAACACGGCTGCTACTCTGAAACCTGTTATTTCCCCATGTTATTTCTCCCCCCCCACTGTTCCTCAGATATTCTTGTTAACTGCTGGAAATAGCCTACCTTGCTTGTCACCATGAAAGCTTTTCCTCCTTCCCCCCCCCTGCTGCTGGTGATGGCTTATCTTAAGTGATCACTCTCCTTACAGTGTGTATGATAAACCCATTGTTTCATGTTCTCTGTGTGTGTATATAAATCTCCCCTCTGTTTTTTCCACCAAATGCATCCGATGAAGTGAGCTGTAGCTCACGAAAGCTTATGCTCAAATAAATTTGTTAGTCTCTAAGGTGCCACAAGTTCTCCTTTTCTTTTTGTGGTGAGAAACTTACTTTGAACAAAAGACTCGTTTGTTAAGGGAGGTTTTAGTCTTAGAAGCATATTTTTACATTCGTTTGTTTGTAACCATTTTGATCCCAATGCCTTCTCCTTGGTATCATGTCAATCTCTGTTCTTTGTTAATGACCCTAATCTTGTTTTATTACAGAGCCGTCTCAGTGCAGTGTAGCAAACTGAGGAGTCAAATCCTCAGCCGCACTAGCAGGCTGGCACTGTGCACTGGCTCTTTAAAGGAGCAGCAACTCGGTAAGGTTTGGTGAGTGCTACAGTGAGGGGCTGAGCACTGCAGGGGAGACAGTTTGGGGAGACTTGGGTTGCAAGGAGCAGCCAGGCTGGTGGAAGCCAGAGTGAGGTCACTGTGCTGCAAGCAGCCTCTGAGCCAAAGCTCCACAGTACCGAGGCACCCAGGGTTGCAGGGCAGCTGATGCCCCAATCTCTTACTGGGCTGGATTGTCAACTAATTATATACAAAGGTCCCACTCATCCACTGCGCCTCCTAGGAGGGAGCATCCAATCTGCAGCTCCCCATCACCCAGAGCAAGATGCAGCCCTAATGCAGCCACACAACAAGCTGGAGCAGTGCCTACTTCCAGCTCCTCTCCCACACCACCATGGCACTCCCCATGTCCCCTTGCAGTGCAGCCCCTCTGCACCCCAGCAGGGGCCAGGGCTTACAGCCACACTCTATCCCAGGGGTTCTCAAACTGGGGGTCGGGACCCCTAACGAGGTTGCAAGGTTATTACATGGGGGGATCGTGAGCTGTCAGCCTCCACCCCAAACCCTGCTTTGCCTCCAGAATTTATAATGGTGTTAAATATATAAAAAAGTGGTTTTAATGTATAAGGGGGGGGGTCGCACTCAGAGGAGTGCTATGTAAAAGGGGTCACCAGTACAAAAGTCTGAGAACCACCCTACACTGTGACAGAATGGAGGACCCCTTTGCGAGCCTGGAGGAATGCAATTCATTCATTGCCTAAGGGCAGAGACACTCACAGGCCTCCTCAGTGCTCCAATTGGCATTTGGGCCAGGCATGTAGTTGGCAGATGTAAGTCAGGTCGCTCCCTGCTAAGTTCACATCTGACAGGATCCAGACAAGCTCAGGGTGCGGCTATTGGGGAATTTTACATTAATCAAAATATCATATGGCCTCTGGCCTGCAGCCCCGTCTGCCACAGCCAAAAGCTGTGCAGCCACAGAAACCAGAGCCGCAGCTGATGGACCTGGTGACATCCGTGAGTAAACACATGCCAAGATAGGATTGTGCAACCTCTCTTCTCCTGAGGGAGCTCAGCCTCCTGCAGGAATTGCACTGGGGTGACTGGCCAGGAAATGAATAGGTTGTGCCAGCTTTAGAGACGAGCTGGAAAACTGCCCACAGCCTGGCTGCAACTTATAGGGAAGAAAAGTTGTTCAGGAACCTCTATGGAAATGAGCACAAGGGACTGCTAGGTGTAGGGTGACCAGATGTCCCAATATTATCGGGACACTCCTGATTTTAGGGGACTTGTCCCACATTCCGACCTTACATCGCTCAGGACGCCCTTTGTCCCGATATCGGGACCGTCCGGACTGCAGCTGCAGCACTACCATTCACCGCTTCCTGGGGCAGCTCCCAGCGCCCGCCCGCTGGCAGGAGCACCATGTGCTGCAGGGGCAGGACTTGCAGGCGCTGGGAGCAGGCAGGGAGCCCTCTGCCCCCCCCCACCCGACCCGATCCACAACCCTAGGAGCCAGAGGGACCTGCCGTGTGCTTCCCGGGAGCCGCCCCAGCTAAGCACCCCCAGGACTCCCCACCTTGCCCCCCGGCAGGTCCCTCTGGCACTTGGCGCTTTTCCCAGCCAATGGGAACCATGTAGCTCACGCTTGGGGCGGGCGCAGCACCTAGATCCTAGGAGCCGAGGGACCTGTGGCAGGAAGAGTGAGTAGGCGAGCGGGGCGGGTGAAGAGGCGAGTGGCGAGGGAACTAGTGGCGGGCGGGTGGGCGAGGAGGCAAGTGGCAGGCGGGGAGGGTGAAGAGGTGAGTGGTGAGGGAGCCAGCTGCAGGTGGGAGGGAGGGTGGAGAGGATGAGGAGCCGGGTGGCGAGCCAGCAGCATGCGGGGGGGATGAAAAGGCCAGCGGAGGGCAGTGGGGTTTGAAGAGGCGAGCGAGCCAGCAGCAGATTGGGGAGCGGGGGCGAGGAGGCAAGCAGCGAGCCGGCAGCGGGTTGCGGGGCGGGGACGAGGAGGCAAGCAGCGAGCCGGCAGCGGGTTGCGGGGCGGGGGCGAGGAGGCAAGCAGCGAGCCGGCAGCAGACTGGGGAGTGGGGCCGAGGAGGCAAGTAGCGAGCCAGCAGCTGGTGGGGGTTCTCGGGTTGGGCATGGGGGTTTCTGGAGGGGAGTGGGGAGGTGAGTGGCAGGTGGGAGGAGGCGAGCGGTGGTTGGGGGACTGAGGAGGGACGCAGCAAGCCAACGGCAGGCTACGGGGTGAGGAGGGGTGCGGTGGCAGGCCGAGCGGGGAGGGGGCGGGACCTGGGGCAGAGTGGGGGCAGAGTGTGGGAGGAGTGAGGGTGGACTGTGGGAGGGCCGACCGCACCCCGATGTGGAGTGACCTCCTTTTTGAATGTTCAGATATGGTAACCCGAGGTCACTCCCAAGGGACTGGTTCCAGGCTGGGTCACAGAGCAGACCCTGACGCCGGGACTCTGCTCTCCTGGGACTCGTCACTGGGATTCTTGCACCTTCCTCTGAACAGCTGGCACTGGCCCCTCTCCGAGACTGGAGCCCGGGCTGTTTTCCTTCCTGCTTCCCACACAGCCTCCTTTCCCTGGAGCCCCGCACAGGCAGCCCTTGGAAGGGAGCTTTGCTACGGCTCACGCCTGCCTTCACTGCACGCAGCGCAATACAGGAGAGACAATTCCAGGTGACAGATCTCTGGCAAAGGGAGCCTGGACCTCCAGCCAGGCACAGGAACGCGCTCCAGGCACCCTCCTCGGGGCAGCAGGAACCAGCGATCACCCGAGAAATGCAGGTTTCAGAGCAGCAGCCGGGTTAGTCTGTATCTGCAAAAAGAAAAGGAGGACTTGTGGCACCTTAGAGACTAACACATTTATTTGGGCATAAGCTTTCGTGAGCTACAGCACACACAAAACAACACGACACACAACATGCCACACACACACTCAACACAACACACACAACACGTTACACGTTGCACACACACTTTGCACTTTGCACTTCACACACACGTCTCACACACACACAACAGGTCATACACACACACAACACGACACACACATGACACAAAACGGCACACAACAAAACACAACATGACACACAACACATCACACACAACACGATACACAACACATCACACACACTCAACACAACACTCACACAACATGACACACAACACGTCACACACACACGCAACACGTTGCACATTGCATGTCACACACACAACACGTCGCACTTCACACACACACACGCACAACACGTCGCATGGACACATGCACACACAACCCGTCTCACACACACACATGACACACACAACACAATCCGTCACACACACACACAACATGACACACAGAACACGTCACATGACACACAAAACGGCACAAAACACGACACACAAAACATCACAGACAACACAACACACACACACAACACGACACACAACATGTCACACACACAAACACACACAAGACAGCATACAACACAACACACACACACATGACACCTCACACGTCGCATGTTGCATGATGCACGTCACATGTAGGTCGCACACACAGCACATCACACATTGTACACAGCGCTTCGCAAGTTGCACGTCGCATGTCATGCATCGCACACACGTCACATGTCTCATGCGCACACACAAAATGTCGCACATCGCCCACACAGCACATCGCACATCACACGTCGCATGTTGCACGCCACACACAGCATGTTGCATGTCGCACGTCGCATGCCCACACAACACATCGCATGTCTCACATGTCGCATGTCACACATCACCCACAACACGTCGCACATTGCATGTCACACACACAACACGTCGCGCCTGGCATGTTGCACATTGTACACAGCATGTTGCACGTCACTACGCACAGACACAACAATCACACGTTGCATGCCACGCACACAGCATGTCGCATGTTGCACGGACGTTGCGCATTGCACGTTGTACACAGCACCTCGCACAACACAACACATTGCACTTCACACATGCACACACACATTCCGCATGTGCGCATGCACACACAACCCGTCACACACACATGACACACCACATGACACACACAATATGTCACACACACACAACATGACACACACAACATGTCACACGACACACAAAACGGCACAAAACATCACACACAATACACGACACTGACATACACACACAACATGACACACACACAACACACAACACATCACACAAAATGGCACACAACACGACACACAAAACATCACACACAAAACACACGACACTGACACACACACAACACATCTCACACACACACTCAACACAACACTCACACAACACAACACATCACACGACACACAAAATGGCACACAACACGACACACAAAACATCACACACAACACCGACACATTTCAGAGTAGCAGCCATGTTAGTCTGTATTCGCAAAAAGAAAAGGAGGACTTGTGGTACCTTAGAGACTAACAAATGTATTTGAGCATAAGCTTTCGTGAGCTACAGCATCCGATGAAGTGAGCTGTAGCTCAAGAAAGCTTATGCTCTAATAAATTTGTGAGTCTCTAAGGTGCCACAAGTACTCCTTTTCTTTTAACACCGACACACATACACACAACACGACACACAATGTCACACACACACACACACAGCACATCACATATCACACACGACAAGTCGCACGTCACACACCACACACAGCACGTTGCATGTCGCACGTCGCATGCACACACAACACATCACATGTCACACATAACATGCGACACCGACCTTCTAGGAATGCTTAGGTCCTAGCCAACTAGCTCTGTAACCAAGGAGGGCACCCAGTTATACCAGGCTCAGCCTCAACCATGTTACACCAGGGATTGGATCAAACTGTCCCTGGACTGCCCAGGATGTTAATCTCCTTATTGGGGTGGGGGCTAGATCCCAAAGTTACAGATCTAGTCCTAGTTGCAGTGCAGACGGTGACCTGGCACTGGGCGTACATTGGGCACCAAGCACGAACCACTCTAGGGTGTCTCAGTTACTGGGAGGGAATCTCTCCTGCAAGGCTCACCTCCCCCCAGAGCAGCAGCAATGTGGCTGAGTCAGCTATTTCCCCTGGACATGGCAGAGCTCCCACATCTTCCCTTGTCATTATTATTTCACTCCTCTGTGCAGCACTCACTCCTGCAGAAGCCTTGTGCTGCTCCTCTGCAGGAGGGGGTGGCTTTTGCCCCCAGTTCTGTGCTCGGCTCAGGCTCCAGGGCCTATTGACGGCTCCTCCAGAAGAATGAAACACAGTACGTGGTTTCAATCACTGCTTATTTTAATGAAGAATTATTGTTTCCAAACCCTGGCCCTCCACATCACAGGCATCTGTCCCTGCACTTACAAATGGGAAATGCTTCCAGCCCTGACATTACTGAAGGTTACTGTATCCGTGTGGGGGAAAATACATGGTAAAACTATAAGGATGAATTCTTAAACTAGCAAATCTTCTCCCCAAGAGAAATATCTGGATAGCACTTCAGTCCCCAATGAACCCTCCCATGTCTATTAGTGCTAAGAGGAGACAGATGCTCTTTATTTTAACAGCCCCGGCCCGCAGTTTGTAACTGGTCATGCTTAAACTGTGCAAACCCTCCTCTTGCATTTTCTCCAAAACGCTCAATCTCCAACATTGTGAATGAACTGAAAAACAAGGATGAAGAGAGTCTCTCACCATCCTGAACTTCCAGGTCTAAGAGATAAGTTACCTCCAGGATTTAATTCATTTGTCTTTGGGGTTTGGTTGGAAAATATAATACCACTATTTCTTCGTTTGCAAAGGCTGGGGCTTCATTTGTGAGCAGTTTGCCTGTGGGCTTTGGATGCACATGAGTAAGGAATTATCCTGTTTCAAGTAGTGCCCAGGAAACTCTGGAAAAACTATTAAGCATAACCACATTACAATGTGCTACCCAATCAGGAGTCTATTCCTAGGCCATGGAGTTTCTGGGAGACTGGCACTGATATGTTTATATATGGAGAGCTATAAACCCAACGTTTTAATCTGCAAAAATTGGACCCTCCCCGGGGGAAATATATACAGTTCTAGTACGTCAGTCCACTGGGGGTAGCAGCAGGAGAGCACAAGAGTAGAGCAGCCTGTGGCCTTTCAACCATTGTGCTCGATAACCCTGGTCAATAGGACTAGACAATGCCGCGGTTAAAATACTATCAGCCGTCAGTGGCCTGGCTCCTTGGGGCTGAGTTGCACCCGCAGTTGCATGAGGGCTTGTCTACATCGATGCTGTAGCGATCGATGCTGCAGCGGTCGATTTAATGGGTATAGAGAAGCCTTGCTAAATTGACCCCAGATCACTCTTCCATCAACTCCTATACTCCACCGTGTGGAGAAAAAATTCAGTGGACCCAAGTAGGTCTAAACTTCCCAAGTAGGCCTAAAACTTTGGTCAAGCTAACTGTGTATATGAAGCATAAGAAAAGAGTGTGGAAAATGCCATTAAGGGGCGATTGCAAACAGCACAGCTTAAGAAATGTAACCATAACTGCTAGAAGTTAGAAAAAAAAACCCCATTAACGGCAAAGAAAACCTGTCAATAACAGGAAAAGCTTGTTTTTTGCTAACTCCAAATAAGGCAAAGCTACTGTTAAAACTTGCACTATATGCCAAATAAGGAAAATGCTGTTGAAAAAGTGGGTTTAACAAATTATGGTTTTCAGCAATATAAGTTCCTATATTTTCTGTTTATGCCAGAGGAGCTTTAGCTGACTATCTCTGTATGCGCATGCTTGAATAAATGGACCTCAGGCTTTGTTCGGATCCAAACACAACACGTGGTTAATTTTTTCCATGACAACCGGGTGGAGAAGAGTAGGGAGAGCGTCTCCTGTCGATGTCGCGTAGTGTGGACCCCACCGTAAGTAGATAAAAGCGACATCGATTTGCGTTACGCTATTCACATAACTCAAATTGCATAGCTTAGATCGACTTTCCCCTGTAGTGTAGACAAGGGAGTGTAAATAAGGCCTCAGGGCCTGAGAGGGCTGATCATGTGTCATGTGCACAGAAAGCAGCAGAGCTAGCAATGCTGGGCATCACCAGCCTGGAATGGAAGAAGAGCAGGCAGAATAGACTTCTCTTGACCCCCTCCTGCAAAGGATCAGAGGGATGCGTACATGAACGTAACCCTGCTGTTTGCACAACTACCCGTCCAGCACACAGCACACCCAGGCAAGCAGTGCACCTCAAAGGAAAAATCTAGGCTGGTGGGACCACTGCTCAGCAATTCTTCCTAAGACAGCACTAAAGCAGGTGGTGGCAGCATAGCCACTCTCCCCCATCAGTGGTCTCTGTTCCTCTTGCCCAGCCTGCGGCTTTCCATGCTGTGTACTCTGAATTCCTGTGGGAAAACTTGGCTCTCCTATTTATTGATTTCAAGTGGCTCATTGCACAGCCATATAATTTGCTGCCAGTTGTCTTTCTCAACCTTTGCCCACATTATCATCAGCTTTCTCATTAATTCTGTCTCAACTTGAAGAGTTCTTTCCAACACTGGAACAATAACCATAATTGTCACAGTTCATACTATTTTCCACAGGATACCAGCCTCATTCAGTGCATCTTGTTAGGGGGCTTATTCCTTCACCCGCTTACTTCCCTGGTCCTTCTCTCATGAACAGACAGCAACAATACCCAAAGTCCGAAGCTACAAACAATTTGATGTTCATTGGGGTGAACTTCCAGCAAGCATGATTCCAGTTTCCTTCCTTAGTGTCCCCCTTCCCAGCTCTGACACCACAGAGCCTTACACCTGTGTCCCTGTTCCCGTTCCTGCCCTTAGCCAAACATGATTCCAATTTCCCCCACCCCCATTCCCTGTTCCCATCCCCCCCCATTGACTGCAGACTATATAGTAAAACTTGAGTTCTGCTTAGCTATACCTTAACCGATCATTTTACTGAAATTTAACTAACCAATCCTAACATATTGTAACATGATTATTTAACCAATTATATTCCAACACCTTAATTAGTTTACACCCAGCAAAATTAATTATACAGCAGACAGAAACAATCACAGAACCAGACAGAGACCATGCAAATAAACAATAGCAAAGGGAATAAATAGTAAAGGGGGAACTATAATGACAAAACAATACAGAAGTGAGGATTTTACAACTACTTCTATACAGACATAAGGGTTTCCCAGCTGTGTCTATTGATAAGTGAGTTCTTACTGAACAGAAAACTACCAAACTAAACTTCCTTTTACATCCTCTAGGCTCTTTTTCTCTGGAGGTGATAGATCAGATCACCTTTCTAACGGCCCCAGCTCGGCTTATTTCAATGTGACTAGGTTGGAATGGGAGGAGGTGACCGGTCGCTTCCCAGCTTATGGCTGCCTCTGCTGCTTAGCCAGAGGCCTTAACCTAAGCACAGGGCCTCAGACTGTCACGGTGAGAGAAGGCCCTTACACCGGCAGACAGTGATTTTGATTCTCTTTCTTTCTTTTATACCTCTATAACTAGCTAAGTGATAAGAATACATCTAAATTCTTAGAGTATAGGCCTTTACAGACAGACCTGAATAGCTATATCCTAACACATCTCAGCCAAATAGAAACAAAAACATGTTTTTTTTTCTACTCAGATGACAAATCTTGATCCTTCTTGCGGTCCTGGTTGGGATGAATTGTAACTGGGACTTAAGCATCACAGTCCCAGGTGCTGTTTGGTTTGTTTGTTTAACTAACACTTTGCTGAATTTTCATGAGGACTAAACAAATTCTCAAAACACTTGCCTAGACCAGTTCCGGAGGGGACAACCCTGGTTATCCCATAGGTCTTTTAATAAAATGCAGCGAATGGGGGTGGTGGACAGGATGGCCTCTCAGCAAGTGGTCCTCTGTGTAACCCATCTGGGCGGCTCGTAGCACTCTGACCCTCGCTAGTGGCTGGCTGTCACACAGCTACGGACTGACAAAATGTGGCCGTTTGGCTCAGTCGAAAAATGGTGGGTCTTGGGTTCAATCCCTGCTGTGGATGAGGGAGGCTCCAGTCTCTCTGTGTTTGAATAAAGCGCCTGTGGGATGAAAGAGAATCGCTCCATCAATACATTAACATTTTTAAAAAATTTAAAACCATGCAAAGCGCTCACGATCCACCTGCTAGTGAACAGCTGTTACCCTTCCACCCTCTATCTGCTCCCCATTCTGTCCCCAGCTCTCCTGCTGGCTGCTGCCCCATACAGATGTCTCTGCCACCTCCCCTGCTAGGGCTTCACCCTGCCAGCTGACTCTCTGTTGCTGCCCAGAGCAGTCTCTGATGTGGGACAGCTGCCTACGCTAGCAGAAACGGGGTGCAGAGTCAGGATCAGCTCCAGTGTGGGACACCTAGGAAAGGCAGCACAGACGAGGAGGTGCTGAGGTCTCTGCATTGGTCTCAGAATCTCCTGCAAGCTGGCTCTAAGGCAGGGGTCTCAAACATGCGGCCCACGGAGTTCTTTGCTGCTGCGGCCTGCCAAGCTAGCCGCCACGCCCTCCACCCCCGAGTTACTTCCTGTGGCCCCCAAACTCCCCTCACCCCCTGCCCCCCTCCTCTTCTCCCTCAGCACGCCGCTCCTCTGCCTACCTCCAGGCGCTTCCAGCTGCCAAACAGCTGTTTGGCAGCACTTAGTGTTTTCCAGGGGGTTGGAGCGGGAAGCTGTGTGCTCAGGGGAGGAGGGGGAGAAGAGGAGGGGCAGGGGCATGGATTTGGGGAAGGGGTTGGAATGGGGTGGGCAGGGGGCAGAGTTGGGGTGGGGACTTTGGGGAAGGGGTTGGAATGGGGGTGGGAAGAGGCGGGGCAGGGGTGGAGCCTCATGGAAGGGGTGGAGTGGGGGTGGAAGGGGACCTTAAAAGAAGTAATTCTAAAACTAAGTGCGTGTTTTGTCCTTTGAGTGAGGTGCATTACTGAGTCTATATATTTTATGAAAACCGCTCGGAAATTACTTAATCGAAAAAAAGATAAATCATCGTGACCTTTTACAGAAGGCCTATTCGTAAAAGAATGTTTTGTGAAGGCCAGTGAAATTTTATGTTCCGATAGGAAGAAAGTTTTTGAAGGCATAAGCTTGTCTGCCAATACAGTTGCTGGCAAGATAATGGATTTAGCAGATAATGTGCAAAAACAACTGATTCAAATGGCAAAACACTTCTGTTACAAATATAAAGGGAAGAGTAACCACCTTTCTGAAAACAGTGCTATAAAATCCCTCCTGGCCAGAAGCAAAACCCTTTCACCTGTAAAGGGTTAAGAAGCTAAGGTAACCTCGCTGGCATCTGACCCAAAATGGCCAATGAGGGGACAAGATTCTTTCAAATCTGGAGGGTGGGGGAACAAAGCGGTTTGTCTGTCTGTGTGATGCTTTTGCCGGGAACAGATCAGGCATGCAGCCTTGCAACTCCTGTAAAGTTAGTAAGTAATCTAGCTAGAAAATGGGTTAGATTTTCTTTTGTTTAATGGCTTGTAAATTCGCTGTGGTGGAGGGAATGTGTATTCCTGTTTTTGTAACTTGTTTTGCCTAGAGGGATTCTCTATGTTTTGAATCTGATTACCCTGTAAAGTATTTACCATCCTAATTTTACAGAGGTGATTCTTTTACCTTTTCTTTAAATAAAATTCTTCTTTTAAGAACCTGATTGATTTTTCATTGTTCTTAAGATCCAAGGGTTTGAGTCTGTGTTCACCTGTACAAATTGGTAAGGATATTATTATCAAACTTTCCCCAGGAAAGGGGGTGTAGGGCTTGGGGGAATATTTTGAGGGAATAGGACTCCAAGTGGTCCTTTCCCTGTTCTTTGTTTAAAACACTTGGTGGTGGCAGCATTTTACCTAATCCCAGGGCAAAGACTTTGTGCCTTGGAAAAGTTTTAAACTAAGCTGGTAAGAATAAGCTTAGGGGGTCTTTCATGCGGGTCCCATCTGTACCCTAGAGTTCAGAGTGGGGAACTTCAAAGCATTTTCAATTGATCTTGATGAGAGACCAGAAGTATCAGATACTGCACAGTTTGCAGTGTTCATTAGGGGTGTGGACTGCAATTTGAATATAACTGAAGAATTGCTAGACTTAATGCCACTGAAGGGTACCACAACGGGACATGACATATTTCAAGGACTGGAAGAGTGCATTGAAAAAGCTGCGCTGCCATGGAACAAACTCGTATCTTGGGCTACGGACGGTGGCCATCAGCGTGCTCTGAAAACGTTGGCGTGGTTGAATGACTGAAGACCAAACAGAACAGCTTCAATAGACCAGGCATTAGCTTCACCAGCATACATTGCATTTTGCACTAAGAAGCCCTGTGTAGTAAAAGTCTACAAATGAAGGAAGCTATGGATGTAGTTGTTAAAACAGTTACTATTATCTATGCATGAGGGCTGAATCACAGACAGGTCACTTCTTGTCTAGCAAGTATGGACAGCGAATATGGGGAACTTCTGTATCACACTCAAGTTAGATGGCTGAGTCGTGGAAATGTTTTGAAGGGTTTTTTTGCACTTAGAGAGGAGAGTGATTCCTTCATGAAAATGAAAAACAAGGAGGTTCCACAGCTTCCTGATTCCACTTTTATCTGCAGCCTTGCTTTTCTAACAGATGTAATTGAATGAACTGAACTTGAAGCTTCAGAGTAGAAAACAGGTGATAACACAGATGTATGATCGTGTTAAGTCATTCAAAGTCAAGCTTACTTTGTGGGGGACACAGCTGACTGCTGGCAATTTGGTCCATTTCTCGACTCTGAATTCCTTAGGAAAAGTTGAACCCAAATCCTTGAAAGAACATGCAGATATCCTTTCTAATTCACACAAACAGTTTGATGCGTGGTTTAAAGATTTCAAGGCACTTGAACCACATTTTCAACTTTTTTCCACACCATTTCCTGTGGAAATTGACAATGTTGCAGAGGAAATGCAGATGGAGTTAGTGGAGCTTCAGTGTGATATCATTTTGAAGCAGAAGTATACAGATGTTGGAATCCCAGAATTCTACAGGTTTCTTTCACAAGAAAGATTTCCCACGCTATTCTCTGCTTCTGCAAGGATAATGGCAATGTTTGGAAGTACATAGATATGTGAACAGTTTTTCTCTTCCATGAAGATTAATAAATCTGTGTTAAGGTCAAGGCTCATTGATGAACATTTGAAAGCAACACTGAGATTGGTTTGTCTCAGGACATCAAATCTGATATTGATGCTCTGGTTGATGCAAAACGCTGCCAACTAAGTGGTCAAAAATGAAATGACTGTCAAAATTAGCACTGACTTTTTGCATTACAATTTTAAAATGTTAATAAATTGACTTCTAATAGGATACTATATTACTCTTCATTTTTTTCATTTTTGACTATACTTTTGCATTGTTGTATGAAAAGGTTTCAGTGGTGCGGCCCTTGGGCCAATGTACTAGTCCTCATGTGGCCCTTGTGGTGATAGGAGTTTGAGATCCCTGATCTAAGGAGTGCTGCTCTGGCCCATGCTATGTGTTTGCACCGCAACTCTGTGCAGGGGCAGTACAAGGCTTTGGCACTTCATAAATTCCACTTATGCTGTAATTTCAGGGTTTACATGGGACTTAAAAGGTGCGTGTAGCAGGGTGGTCACCCGCTCCAGCCCTGAAGGAGTTAAAACAGCCCTGGGAAAGGGGTGCCCCGGGGAGCCAATA
Source organism: Dermochelys coriacea (assembly GCF_009764565.3). Taxonomy (NCBI): domain Eukaryota; kingdom Metazoa; phylum Chordata; order Testudines; family Dermochelyidae; genus Dermochelys; species Dermochelys coriacea. The sequence continues at coordinate 136,214,380 of NC_050072.1, read as the reverse complement.
CACGAGGCTGATGGGGGAGGCAGACACAGCTGGGGCCATGCCCCAATCAGGCCGCAGCTGGCCCTATAAAAGGGCTGCAAGCTAGGCACTCAGGCAGACTCTCCTTCCAGCTTCAGAAAGAGAAGGACCCAGCTGCTTGGGAGCTGAGGGTGCAGGCAGCAGAGCAAGGGAAAGGGAAAGGGAAAGGGAAAGGGAAAGGGAAAGGGAAAGGGAAAGGGAAAGGGAAAGGGAAAGGGAAAGGGAAAGGGAAAGGTGAGAGAAGCTGGGGAGCTCCTGTCTGGCAACTCCCCAGGCTGCAGGCCGTGTGCAAGGCTAAACCAGGTGCTGGGGTTGCAGAGGCTGCAGCCAGGGGTTAGGCAAACACAGCAGGTCCAAATCCCGCCCTTTGCCAATGATGAACGGCTTATACACTGCAGTCTGCCCCAGTGAGCAAGGGCTAGATGGTGACTGGCAGTAGCCATAGACTGAGGTGAGGTGGGGATAGAGTGTCGGGGGTTCCCTGGGAAGGGGAGACCCAGACTGTGGGGGCACTGCCATGGGACAGCACCCCAAGATACAGGGGCACTGGGGTCTGGGAGGGACACTGGCCTACAGAGGGAGCTCTGGAGGCTGGAAAAGCTAATTCTCAGGATGACCAGCAGGAGGTGCAGCGCCGGTGAGTCTCGCCACACTACAGTGCATAAACCTTGACCCTGATTCTCCATTGCCTGGCACCGTGTGCAGACATTCACACCCGTGCACAGGAGGGTGAAATGCTACTGCTCTCATTTTGAAGAGTAAATAACACAAGATGCAAGGAAGGGGAGAACCAGGCTCTTGGCCCAGGATGGATTCCCTCTACACCCTCATGTATTCTGTATGCACTCCAGCAGGGAGCATTCTGCTTAAAGGGCTAGCAATTTAATAGCGAGCCCTGTTCACGTCACAGCCTTTGTCTCTCCTGCTAGACAGACAGACGGATCCAGAGTGAGAGACAAGCCAAATGGGTAGGAAGAAAATAAAATATTCCTTAAAGAACACAGCGGGCTATTGCTGGTCCGCAGGGCAGGAGCTGTATGAAGAGAGAAATCCTGCTGTCTCACTGATACCCCAGCACACTGAAGTTAATGTACATTCTGTCAGCGTCTGAGAACTCAGCCACATGGATGCTTTTCTTGCCAAGCTGTCCATAAAAATACAGGCTCCAGTATGTAAAACCAAACTATAAATCTATCAAATCATTATACAACCTAGTGGGGCTGTTCTGTCAAACAGTTTATTTTGCTAAAACGTCATCAGTCCCATTAACATGTTACTGTATTGCACTTTCATGGCTGAATGCTAAGATCACGTCTGGGAAATGACTGCATTATTCTTGGGAAATCTCTTCTCCAGAGGCATCAGACAGCACAGTTCTAGGTGAGAAAGCATGTAATCCAGCATGCCAAGAGCCTCCCCTCGCTCTTTTGCTAACATACTTCAGAAAGCACTGGATAAAGCTGGTGTGGCCTGGTTGAAAATACTTTACTCTTCAGTCCTGTAGCAGTTATATTATTTTATTTTATATTATAGAATCTATTATGTCAAAGTGTAGACAAGCCCTTGGTTTATAGACACTATGAAGGAATCACTTGTACAGAAATGCAGCCACTTCTTGGGTTGGTGGAATACAGTGGCTGTTTAACAACTCACAGCAATACTACACAACAGCTTAGGAAATTAAATGAAAAATAATATTGTGTCGAAATAAATCTGGTTAGGAATGTCCCAAATCAGAATATGTCCAGAAAACTGAGAACACATCTACTCTTACAAACCAACCCCCGCCCCACTACAGCAGTGCAACATGCTGCGGCCCTGGCCCCGTGCCAGTTCAGAAGGAAAACTGCCACAACTGAATCACTAACATCACTTCCAGCAACACAATATTATTTCTTGGCAGTCTCCTATCTAAGGACTTGCCACACCCAGTTTTGCACAGCTTGGTAAAGCAAATAATAGCACAGCTCAAGGTTATAAAGCTGCAGATATGACATAAGCTATAAATTACATTATACACAATAATCCATAGTTAAAGATTAGTGATTATTTTTATAAATGGGCCCTATTTACGCAGACGGTGACAAAGTGCCTTAAATGATTATGTTCTCTGGTCTGTGATGCATAGCGATATTTCAACACCTAATTTATAATTACACATTAAACTTCAAACCTTTATGTAATTTTTATAAGATTTACAGTTTTTTTAAAGCTACATGAAAAGAATGTTAACAAGGTTGCAAAATCAAGCCCTCAAAAGTTAGGAAATGCAAGTTTTATAGTTGCCTATGCACTGTTAATTCTCCCCACCCACCCCACCCCCCATGTGCATTGGCATTATGTTACAGTCTACTCTGTACTTACATGATCACATGCTATTTCACACAGGACCCTGCCTCATTCAGTGCACAAAGATAGTCTGTCTAGGTGCCAAATTGTTTCTGACTTTATAGGTTTAAACCCCAGTATAGCTGGGTTCAAAAAAGAACTGGATACGTTCATGGAGGACAGGTCCATCAATGGCTATTAGCCTCTGACCGCCAGGAGCTGGGACTGGATGACAGGTGATGGATCACTTGATCAATTACGGTTCTGTTCATTCCCTCTGAAGCATCCAGCACCGGTCACTGTTGGAAGACAGGATACTGGGCTGGATGGACCATTGAGAGAGAGAAGGCTGTATACTTGGCATGCCACAAAATATACTAAATACTTAGGCCTGATCTATGTGACAAAGTTAAGTCAACATAAGTCACCTTGCATCAACCTGTTTGTGCATGTGTCTATGCCCAAATTTGTCTGCAGCCTACATAAGCATCCACTGCAGCACCACAGTTAAATCACCTTCCAGAGCCAGGATCAACTGACTGATGTTGATCCAGTGCGAGTGTAAACACTGCGTGATCTGTTTCAGAGTAGCAGCCGTGTTAGTCCGTATCCGCAAAAAGAAAAGGAGGACTTGTAGCACCTTAGAGACTAACAAATTTATTTGAGCATAAGCTTTCGTGAGCTACAGCTCACTTCATTGGATGCATGAAGTGAGCTGTAGCTCACGAAAGCTTATGCTCAAATAAATTTGTTAGTCTCTAAGGTGCCACAAGTCCCCCGTTCTTTTTACTCGATCTGTGTCACTCTCCAGTCCTCTAGCAGCTGTCCCACTATGCCCCATTATCTGTGACAGTGACCACTGTGGTCACAACTGTAAACTCCACTGCCCAGGGGTCAGGGAGACCAGAAACTTTCCTCCCTTTATTAAAACCTCCCATGTATTCTGAAATACCTTTTCCTGATTGCTTTCCTAGGCAAGCACACCTAGTAGCTTTCCCTTGTGTGCAGCTGCAAAAGTGACCCTGCCAGCTCCAAGCACTAGATGTGTTCCTGTGTGAAACAGACAGGACATATTGGATCTCCTGCACCTGTGGGGTGAAAAAGAAAAGGACGACTTGTGGCACCTTAGAGACTAACAAATTTATTTGAGCATAAGCTTTCGTGAGCTACAGCTCACTTCATCGCATGCATTCGGTGAAAAATACAGTGGGGAGATTTATATACACACACAGAGAACATGAAACAATGGGTTTATCATACACACTGTAAGGAGAGTGATCACTTAAGATGAGCTGTTACCAGCAGGAAGGAGGGGGGGAAGGAGGAAAACCTTTTGTGGTGATAATCAAGGTGGGCCATTTCCAGCAGTTAACAAAAATGTCTGAGGAACAGTGGGGGGGTTGGGTGGGGGGAGAACATGGGGAAATAGTTTTTCTTTATGTAATGACTCATCCACCCCCAGTCTCTATTCAAGCCTAAGTTAATTTTATCCAGTTTGCAAATTAATTCCAATTCAGCAGTATCTCGTTGGAGTCTGTTTTTGAAGGTTTTTTGTTGAAGGATAGCCACTCTCAAGTCTGTAATTGTGTGACCGGAGAGATTGAAGTGTTCTCCAACTGGTTTTTGAATGTTATAATTCTTGACGTCTGATTTGTGTCCATTTATTCTTTTACGTAGAGACTGTCCAGTTTGACCAATGCACAGGGCAGAGGGGCATTGCTGGCACAGGATGGCACTCTCCTTACAGTGTGTATGATAAAACCCATTGTTTCATGTTCTTTGTGTGTATATAAATCTCCCCACTGTATTTTCCATTGAATGCATCCGATGAAGTGAGCTGTAGCTCATGAAAGCTTTTGCTCAAATAAATTTGTTAGTCTCTAAGGTGCCACAAGTACTCCTTTTCTTTTTTGCGAATACAGACTTACACGGCTGCTACTCTGAAACCTGTGAGGTGAAGAGGCTGTGGAAACAGCTAGAGATCACCCATAGAAATGTAGACATCTATAAAAAGATTGCATGGGGGTGCAGGCAAAGGGATATGACAGGGACCAGCAGCAGTGCTGCGTGGAAGTGAAGGAGCTGGGGTAGGCATGCCAAGGAGGCCAACAACTGATCTGGTGCTGAGCCAGAGACCTGCCACTTTCACAATGATCTGCATGCCATACTTCGGGGAGACTCCAGCAGCACCCTGCAGCCACTGTGCACTCCTTGGAGAAGTCCAAGACAAAGATCCCTGCCATGAACAGTGAGAAAGTGGAGGAGGAGGAGGAAGAGGGGGAAACATGGCTGGGGAGGAGGGGGAGTCCAACCAGGTCATGAGCCAGGATCTGTTTGAGACTTCACTGCAGTCTAGTCAGTCCTGCCACCAAGCATGGACAAGCCTGAGGAAGGAGAAGGGACCTTGGGAAACAGGGGCATGCATTTTTCCGTACAAATGATTCAATTTTTAAATATAAAGATGGCACCCTGCCCACCCTAAAATTAACAAGAACAGGTATCGACTTTTCAATGCTTAACCAAGGCAGAGTTGGTATCTGCTGTTTGACTCTCCCATCCAGCCTGTTGACTTCTTGCTCCTCTTCCTCACCCCGTGGCCAGTGAGCATCCTCTCAGTTAATGGAGCCAAGCAATACCCTTTCTCATAACAGTGCTGGGATGTTAGGCCAGTCTCTGCTTATAATTACAATCTAGGGGAGGTCTCTTACCATGCTGGCCTTCTGCTTGCTCATCCAACTTCTATCTCTGCTGTTGGATAGACCTATGTCTCTCCGTGTACACCTGAAACATGCACTGGCAAATGCTGGTCTATTCTCGCCATTAGACAACTACTCCTCTGAACTAGCCTCTGCCTGCATCCACAGTCACTCAGTCTTCTCATTTCCTGTCCAGCCACTTTAGCAGCTACTTAGGAGTCTGGAGCATGCACCCTACCAAGGCAACTCCCCAAGCCACAGATTTGATTGTCAAAGCCATCCAAATAGCTGCACGCCGTGAGTGGTTGACCATACCAGAAACACACAACTGGATTCTTCTGACCAATTCCCAGATGCCTTTCTCAGATACCCAGTAACAACTAAGGTGCTGTTACCTCCTCCAGTATCTTAGGTACAGAATTTGTCTAAGAAGTTCTCTCTTGCTGTCCCAGAGCCGGGGTTCTCTGTCACTTTGCTTCCTTTGGAATAGTCCCCTTGACCTAATCCCTCATTAGAGTGGTTCAGCTTCATCAGCTTCCATACAAGCCTCTGCCTTCACTATGGCCTCATCAGTAGAAATTGTGTGAAATCTTCAGACCCACTTTGGGCTCCAGCAGGCAAGACCCTTAGGAATTGTTCCCGGTCTACAAGATTCAGCATCCTGCTCTAATGAGTTTGTGTCAAGGTACAATGTTCGTGTTACCAGGTCTCGCAAACATTGTGCTGCCACTCTAGGGGAAAGGCTCTGTCCTAAACTGGTGGTGGTATGCTTCTGTGGTCAGGCCCAGTCTCTCCAAATGGCCTCTTTTACAATTGTGTATGACCTTGCCTGCTGGTTGGACAAAGCTTGGTAGCTGCCTGAGCTTCTCCCAAGAGTAATGGGGCTACACAAGCTGTCAAAAAGGTGTACAAAAACACCTGGGCCAAACGTTGCCAGACCTGGCACTGGTTTGGCAAAATTCTCTTCTCCTAAAACTGCCCAGGACCCTGGGCTCCACTTTTCTAGGTATTGCAGGAAAGGAAATGTTCTGTTGAGTCTCTTGCTGTTGTTGTTGCCTTTGTAGAAGATGCAACAAAAGAGCAAATATCTGTTCTTGTTGGGCTACCAGCATGTGGACTAAGTCGTCCATCTCCCCCCCCCCACCCAAAAAGGCTTTACGATGTCCCTCTGCCCCTCACCCTTAAAGGACTTGATCTCTCCCTCCTTCCTCGGGGGGGGGGGGATACGTTTCCAAATACCACTTCTGTTACCACCAGAAAGCATTTACCCTCTCTTTCAGAGTGCCCCCTCATACATGGATGCGGTGTGGCAGGGTGTCTTCATCAGTGGTGTCCCTACTTGGTTCTCCTTCAGACCTCTATATTCTCTCAACTCCCCTCTGGGTGCTCTAGGGCTTGGCCCTCCAACCAGGTCACATAAAAGTCTAACCCCTTCCAGGGTAGCACAAATAAGTCCAGATAAATGTACAAACAAATCTTCAGACTAATAGCCCTTCTGCTGCCTCAGGCTTCAGTGAAGTTCCCTTGTGGTTCTAACCTAACCTGGTGCAATGGTGTTCTTCCTCCGCAGTCACCTGTCTCGTTAAACCCTATCTCAGGGCTTCCCTCCATCAGAGACAACCATCGCCTCTGTAATCTCTCCCCAACTGAGCTCTCTCAGTTTACCTATAAGGCAGAGTTCCCCATCCTCTAGCCAGGTGGCAATGAGTTGATTACCACCCCCTAGGTGTGGAGCATGACTAACTGTGGTTCTTTCCCTTGCCTTGCAGGTGATGGGAGTTAAGCCCCACCACTGGCAGCTTTTCCCCCTTTGCCTCACAAATATTATGCAGGACACAGCAGGAAGCTGTAACCATTGGGATATTTTTCTCATTGAGGTCCAATTTTGTGAGTGAACACCACCAGCATCCCTTCAATATACCAGAACCACATTCAATTGTCATTCTGCACCTGCTGAGTTTGCAGTTGAAGGTCTCCTTGGTACTGTTGAGGTGGCCAGTGTAGGGCTTCATGAACCAGGCGTAGACTGGGTCCCCCAGAATCACTATAGGCATTTCAATATTCTCAGTGATAATCCACCAGTTGAGACAGAATATCCCTGCTTACAGCTTCCTGAACAGTCCTGTGTTCTTAACAAAGTGAGTGTCATGCATTGCCTCTGACCAGCCCACATAGTTACCAGTGAAGCGTCCCAAGTGACCCACTAGCACTTGCATAACCATAGAAAACTAGCCCTTTTCTGTTGATGTACTCTGTGGCAAGGTGGGATGGGGCCCAAAATAGGGATATGCATGCTATTGCTCCACCACAGATCAGGAACCCCATTGCTGCAACTCCATCCACTATGTCCTGCACATTGCCAAGAATCATAGTCCTGAGTAGCAAGAGATGATTAATGGCCTTGCATACTTGCATCACACAGTGGATTTCCTACTGACCAATAGCAATCCAGCATTGCAAGCTTCTAGGGTGCAATCAACATTCATTTCTCTGCTGTCTATTCAGCTCTCATTCTGGTGTCCCTGAGCTGGAGGGCTGTGGGGATCTCGACACACTGATCCAGCTATGTGGCTGCTGGCATCTGAAAGTTCTGCAACCACTGCTCATCATCCCAAACCTGCATCACAATGTGATCCCGCCAGGCAGTTCTCTTTTCTCCAGCCCAGAAGTGACACTCCACCATTTGCAGCTGCTCCATGAACACCTACAACAATCCAGACTTGTTTTTTGCTATATCCTTCAGCAAACTGTTCTTGAAGAAATTCCCCATTGCCATAGTACTCCCTGCCATAGTACTCTGCACATACAGGAGGATTGTACATCCTGCATTTGCAATGCTCATGAGCATAGTGCAGATCTCTGAGGGTTCCATGCTTCAGTCAGAGATGGGGTCACCAAAAAGTGCTGTGCAAGTTTGTGAGATTTTGTATAAACGGTGTGAAAATTATGGCTTTATGAGATGAAGAATGTTGCATACTGGGAACTTGACCCCTAGCTCTCAGATATCCCTGGGTGAGTCATTTCTATCCCACAACACATTGCAAAAATTCCCCAGACGGCATTACACCAGATGGCAGTGCATGGCACATTGGGATACCCATGGTGCACTGCACTTTGCATCAACATAAGCACTCCTGGTGAGTATGCACAGCATTGGTGCAAGAAGCCAAGTGATACATAGCCAATTGATATACAAACACTGGCGGCTCTGTGCCAGTGTAACTTGCGACGACAGGTGTGTGTGGGGCACATGGGGTCACGTGCCCCCCCCAATTTCTGCCAGGGTTTGCTGGCCGGGTCCCCTCCCTGTGCTGCAGCTCCTGGAATTGGGGACATGCAAGCTGTGGCTGTGGAGAGAGACAGCAGCAAACAGCTGGGAGCTACAGGGAGGGGCCACTGAGGGTAAGAGCTTGGGGCATGCCAGGGAGGGTTGTGACTCAAGCTGTTTCGGGGGATGAACATTTAAGTGGTGCTCCCCCATATCAGCTGCAGTGTAGACATGGCCTTTGCTTTTTGATAATGCTTCTCACCTTCAAAGCATTTGATAAAGTCAGGCAACCTGCAGCTAATTTGCAGATGACACTAAACTGGGAGGAGTGGTAGATATGCTGGAGGGTAGGAATAGGATCCAGAGGAACCTAGACAAATTAGAGGAATGGTCCAAAAGAAATCTGATGAGGTTCAACAAGGACAAGGGCAGAGTCCTGCACTTAGGATGGAAGAATCCCATGCACCACTACAGACTAGGGACCAAATGGCTCGGCAGCAGTTCTGCAGAAAAGGACCTAGGGGTTACAGTGGACAAGAAGCTGGATATGAGTCAACAGTGTGCCCTTGTTGCCAAGAAGGCTAACAGCATATAAGGCTGTATAAGTAGGGGCATTGCCAGCAGATCGAGGGATGTGATCGTTCCCCTCTATTCGGCATTGGTAAGGCCTCATCTGGAGTACTGTGTCCAGTTTTGGGCCCCACACTACAAGAAGGATGTGAAAAAATTGGAAAGCGTCCAGTGGAGGGCAATAAAAATGATGAGGGGACTGGAACACATGACTTATGAGGAGAGGCTGAGGGAACTGGGATTGTTTAGCCTGCGGAAGAGAAGAGTGCGGCGGGATTTGATAGCTGCTTTCAACTACCTGAAAGGGGGTTCCAAAGAGGTTGGATCTGGACTGTTCTCAGTGGTAGCAGATGACAGAACAAGGAGTAATGGTCTCAAGTTGCAGTGGGGGAGGTTTAAGGTTGGATATTAGGAAAAACTTTTTCACTAGGAGGGTGGTGAAACACTGGAATGCGTTACCTAGGGAGGTGGTGGAATCTCCTTCCTTTGAGATTTTTAAGGTCAGGCTTGACAAAGCCCTGGCTAGGATGATTTAGTTGGGGATTGGTCCTGCTTTGAGCAGGGGGTTGGACTAGATGACCTCCTGAGGTCCCTTCCAACCCTGATATTCTATGATTCTAATCATCCCCTTTCTACAGAGGAGAAAACGGAAGCCCAAGACGCAAAGTGACTCGCTTGGTTATGCAGTGGATTATTGATATAGCCAAGAATGGAATTCACATTTTCTGGCAACCATACCAGCATCTCTCCCTGCCTCAGGCTTACACAATGCCTTGTCCTGCTGAGGCTCTAGTTTAGAATACATAGTCAATTCCAAACTGTGCAATTTGCACCTCTTGGTTAGATTCAGAGGTAACAGACCGTATCTTGTAGCTCATGCAGCTAAAGAACACTGCATACTGTGCAGTTTGCAAATGTTTGCAGTTCACAGATGATCTGGGGATGAAGAATTATTTGCTGAAGAAATGTGCGACTAATTCAGAATAATGAGGATTTTGCAATCTGCTATGTACAATCTGCAAATAGGAGAACAGGCGAAGTTTGTCTCATGACTTTCTGACTAGGATTGGCCTGCCTCCCAAGGCCTGTGAGAGTGAGGGATCGTTTTTCAGGATAGGTTGTAGATCCCTGATGATGCGCTAGAGAGGTTTTAGCTGGGGGCTATATGGGATGGCCAATGGTGTTCTGTTATTTTCTTTGTTGGGCCTCTCCTGTAGTAGGTGATTTCTGGGTACCCATCTCGCTCTGTCAATATGTTTCCTCACTTCCTCAGGTGGGTATTGTAGTTTTAAGAATGTCTGATAAAGATCTTATAGGTGTTTGTCTCTGTCTGAGGGACTGGAGCAAATGTGGCTGTATCTTAGGGCTTGGCGGTAGACAGTGGATCGTGTGATGTGTCCTGGATGGAAGCTGGAGGCATGTAGGTAAGTATAGTGGTCAGTAGGTTTCCGGTATAGGATGGCGTTTATATGACCATCACTTATTAGCACTGTAGTGTCCAGGAAATTGATCTCTTGTGTGGACTGGTACAGGCTGAGGTTGATGGTGAGGTGGAAATTGTTGAAATCCATGTGAAATTCTTCAAGGGCCTCCTTCCCATGGATCCATATGATGAAGATGTCATCAATGTAGTGCAAGTAGAGTAGGGGTGCTAGGGGATGAGAAATGAAGTGTTGCTCTAAGTCAGCCATAAAAATGTTGGCATACGGTGGGGCCATGCAGGTACCTATAGCAATGCCGCTGACTTGAAGGTTTAAGTTGTCCCCAAATCTGAAATTGCTGGGGGTGAGGACAAAGTCACAAAGCTCAACCACCAGGTGTGCTGTGACCAAAATGTTGTCATAAATGCAGTCTCCAACCAATCCATGGTTTCAGCTAATGAGTTTGCCTCTGCTCGTGTGTCGCTCTTCAGAAGAGTCTATCTGCACCAAGAGCCTAAAGAACAGATTTGCAGTTTTTGTAGTTGCATGATAAACTGCAAAGTGCCTCCACTCAAGCTGACCACCTTGTGTAACTGAGATGCTTTGAGAAAAGTTTTCTCTTACTGGCCTCAGATGTCTCCCCGTTCAAAAAAATCTTGCAAGAGGCCCCAGCAATAAGTTGATCCTGAGAAAAACACACACAGATTTTGGACAAATCCAAAAAACATAATCACATCAGTGCATGACTCTGCAGCAGCACCACCACATAGATTATGTGAGTGGATCATGCATGGGATGTACACAGCTTTCTCATTGACTGCAATTACCCGAGCTTGCACACCAGAATAAAATGTCAGACATGTTACTAGCATTGTTATATGTTTGACATCTGCAGTCCTTTAGATAAGGGATCTCAAACTCAAATCACCACAAGGGCCACATGAGGACTAGTACATTGGCCCAAGGGCCGCACTACTGAAACCTTTTCATACAACAATGCAAAAGTATAGTCAAAAATGAAAAAAATGAAGAGTAATATAGTATGCTATTAGAAGTCAATTTATTAACGTTTTTAAAACTGTAATGCAAAAAGTCAGTGCTAATTTTGACAGTCATTTCATTTTTGACCACTTAGTTGGCAGCGTTTTGCATCAACCAGAGCATCAATATCAGATTTGATGTCCTGAGACAAACCAATCTCAGTGTTGCTTTCAAATGTTCATCAATGAGCCTTGACCTCAACACAGATTTGTTAATCTTCATGGAAGAGAAAAACTGTTCACATATCTATGTACTTCCAAACATTGCCATTATCCTTGCAGAAGCAGAGAATAGCGTGGGAAATCTTTCTTGTGAAAGAAACCTGTAGAATTCTGGGATTCCAACATCTGTATACTTCTGCTTCAAAATGATATCACACTGAAGCTCCACTAACTCCATCTGCATTTCCTCTGCAACATTGTCAATTTCCACAGGAAATGGTGTGGAAAAAAGTTGAAAATGTGGTTCAAGTGCCTTGAAATCTTTAAACCACGCATCAAACTGTTTGTGTAAATTAGAAAGGATATCTGCATGTTCTTTCAAGGATTTGGGTTCAACTTTTCCTAAGGAATTCAGAGTCGAGAAATGGACCAAATTGCCAGCAGTCAGCTGTGTCCCCCACAAAGTAAGCTTGACTTTGAATGACTTAACACGATCATACATCTGTGTTATCACCTGTTTTCTACTCTGAAGCTTCAAGTTCAGTTCATTCAATTACATCTGTTAGAAAAGCAAGGCTGCAGATAAAAGTGGAATCAGGAAGCTGTGGAACCTCCTTGTTTTTCATTTTCATGAAGGAATTACTCTCCTCTCTAAGTGCAAAAAAACCCTTCAAAACATTTCCACGACTCAGCCATCTAACTTGAGTGTGATACAGAAGTTCCCCATATTCGCTGTCCATACTTGCTAGACAAGAAGTGACCTGTCTGTGATTCAGCCCTCATGCACAGATAATAGTAACTGTTTTAACAACTACATCCATAGCTTCCTTCATTTGTAGACTTTTACTACACAGGGCTTCTTAGTGCAAAATGCAATGTATGCTGGTGAAGCTAATGCCTGGTCTATTGAAGCTGTTCTGTTTGATCTTCAGTCATCCAACCACGCCAACGTTTTCAGAGCACGCTGATGGCCACCGTCCGTAGCCCAAGATACGAGTTTGTTCCATGGCAGCGCAGCTTTTTCAATGCACTCTTCCAGTCCTTGAAATATGTCATGTCCCGTTGTGGTACCCTTCAGTGGCATTAAGTCTAGCAATTCTTCAGTTATATTCAAATTGCAGTCCACACCCCTAATGAACACTGCACACTGTGCAGTATCTGATACTTCTGTACTCTCATCAAGAGCAATTGAAAATGCTTCGAAGTCTTTTGCCATTTGAATCAATTGTTTTTGTACATTATCTGCTAAATCCGTTATCCTGCTGGCAACTGTATTGGCAGACAAGCTTGTGCCTTCAAAAACTTTCTTCCTATCGGAACATAAAATTTCGCTGGCTTTCACAAAACATTCTTTTATGAATAGGCCTTTTGTAAAAGGTCATGATGATTTAGCTATCATTTCGCTTATCACAAAACTTGCTCTTACTGAATCTTCGCTGGACTTGTTAATCTCCGAAAAGAAATTTCTTTGCTTGGCAAATGCTGCTTTAAGTTGCCGAACTTTTTCCTCTCGGATTTTTCCGGTGAATGCATCATGTGTCATAGTGCCGACGCATGTTATACTCCTTGGGAACAGCAATCGTTTACTGACAAATAAGGCATTGAAGTTTATCTTTTACTTTTGTGAAAAAATATAAATTCTCCCATTTGTCCTAGAAAACTCTTTTCTTCCATGAGTGGGTTTTTTTTTTGATGAAGTCATTTCTGATGAGTTTTAATAAAATATATACACTCAGTAACGAACCTCACTCAAAGGACAAAACATGCACTTAGTTTTAGAATTACTTCTGTTAAAGCCCCCCCTTCAGCCCCTGGCCCTGCCCCCCCTCCACCCCTTCCATGAGGCCCCTATTCCAACCCCTTCCCCAAATCCTTGCCCCTGCCCTGCCTCTTCTATCCCTCCTCCCCTGAGCATGTGGCTTCCCGCTCCTCCCCCTTCCTCCTGGAAAGCACTAAGTGCCGCCAAACAGCTGTTTGGTGGCGGGAAGTGCCTGGAGGTAGGCAAAGGAGTGGGAAGTGGGGCTCTGGGGAGTGGGGAGGATGGGGGCAGGGGATGAGGGGAGGGTAGCGGCCACTGGAAATAACTCCGGAGGAGGTGGGGGGTGAGGGGAGTTTGGCAGCCATAGGAAGTATCTTGGAGCTGGGGTCGGGGAGTTTCAGGGGCCGCAGCAAAGAACTCTGTGGGCCGCATGTTTGAGACCCCTGCTTTAGATTGATATTTAGTTCGTCACTTAAGGTTTCAATGATAACATTAAACCGATGAAGACCTGTATGCGATATAACTGGAACAAAATTCAAGAAGCGTTCCATAGGTGTGCAGTTATTCAGCTCGTAGCGCACAGTAAATGTCAGCTGATCAGTATGACTAATATCCGGTGTGGAATCAATGCTGAAGGAAAAATAATTAGCCAATTTTACCTCATCCACAATGTCCTGCTCTACATTGTCAGCCATGAGTTTGATGAACTCTTCACAGATTGTTGATGATAGATATGATGTTGTGCCATGATCAGTATCCCCATACTTGTTGTGGAGGGCCAGGAAAGGGTCATATTCTGCTACGAACTCTAAGCAGCCAATGAAGTTGCCATTATTAAGACAGCCAAAGGTTTCATTAGCCCCTCTCAGTGCCAGAGCTCGTGTTGTCAGAAATGTTTTTGCTGATACGACTCGCTTCAATGTTTCTGTCCAGTAATTTCTTTCTTTAATATGTCTATCTCTTGCATGTTTATCAAGGGTTTGAGCCTTCAATAAATGCATTATATAACCTGTGAGAGCTTGTCAGTGCTCAGCAGAACTTTCATGGTCACCAAGTCTGCCAATGTGATCCCATGAATAAAATCCTTTCTTGGCTAGTGCAGATGTGCTGTTTGGAGAAAACAATTTGCACACAAAACAGAAGACACAGTCAGTCGATGGTGAGTATATGAGCCAGAGCCTTTCAGTAGTTTCACCATTCGAGGACACGTGATTGAAGGCTGTATCACAGAGTTTCCTAAAATAAAAAACATTTTAATATTAATGTATAATCTCCAACATTTGTGATGAATACAGCTGACCCTCAGCTTGACTCCTGGTTCCTGATTCCAGCTCTGACCCTTGACTTTGGCTCCTGGCAGCTGACTACTGCTCCAACCACGAGGCCTGACCATCCACACCCCAGCCATGACACAGGCTTTTCTGAATCCCACTCTTAGGCACTAACATTCCCCATGCATTGTGTAGGGAGCCTGGGCAACTAATTCATGGCTCTGGATTCCACTGGCTGGCAGGGAACCTAAATGTTACATCCTGCAACACTGAGCCTAAGTCCCTTTGGCAGATCTAGTCCTTAGCACGATTTTCAAAATCTCAGTAAGTGCCGAACTCCTCTGGATTTCAAAATTCCAGTAAGCGCAGTCTTTGATTTATTCTATCAGTGAGGGATACCTGGCTTTTTGATCAGGTTTATCAGCTGGTCAAATACAGTAATGAACCCACCAGGAGATACCTCTCCTTAGATCAGGATCACAGCATTTTACGGGGCCAAAGGGAAATGAATGGCTTATACAAATTCTGCAAAACTAGAATGATACTAATGAAAGCTGCTGTTTATCAGTGACATCTGGTGGCCAATATAGCTAATACCAATAAATACTGCAGACAATAGACTGCTCTTCCAGAAACTGTTCTACACTCGGATGGGATGAAGAGAAAGAGCAACGGTCCAGTTTTATAATTAACTGAAAAGAAAAACCCTGCCCAGTGATCCTGGGAGCTGCTGTCTGGCATGGTCATCGTTCAGAACCAGGCACTTCACATTCTGGGGTAGGGCTGAAGGCAGCACAGTTTTGCAGACATCTTGGTCTTTGGGGCTTACTGTATGTTCTCTATTGTTTATCTCTATGTTCCAGCAAACACAGTGAGGTCAGAACAAAATATGCCATTTGCTCCAATTGGTCTCAGGTAATTTTTCCCTCAAATCCCCACTTTGCTTTGTCTATGGCCTGGTCTACACTACAGAGTAGTTACGTCGACCTAACTCTGTAGTAAAAGCAAGGAGTACTTGTGGCACCTTAGAGACTAAAATTTATTTGAGCATAAGCTTCCATGGGCTAAAGCCCACTTCATCAGATGCATGTAGTGGAAAATACAGTAGGAAGATAGATAGATATACATACACACACACACACACACACACACACACAATGTGAAAAAATGGGATTTGCCATACCAGCTCTATCAAGACAAATCGATTAAGGTGGGTTATTATCAGCAGGAGAAAACTGTAGTGGATTTTTTACCTTCAGTCCTTTTGGTATGATGTTTTGCATTTGGAAAGAAAGATGATGTCTGTCTGTATCTGTACGAGTTTTTTCATGAAGTTGATGGATTTCCATTTCATACGGCTAAATGCAGCAGTGTCTACAGTGCCACAAGTACTCCTCGTTCTTTCTGCTGATACAGACTAACATGGCTACCACTCTGAAACCTGTCACCATGCAAGGCACTGCATTTAGCCGTATGAAGTGGAAATCCATCAACTTCCATCAGTGGTAGCCACAGTAGTCTGTATCAGCAAAAACAAGGAGTCCTTATGGCACCTTAGAGAGTAACAAATTTATTTGGGCATAAGCTTTTGTGGGTTAAAACCCATTTCATCAGATGCATGGAGTGGAAAATGCAGAGGCAGATATAAATACACAGCACATGAAAAGATGGAAGTTTCCTTACCATGTGGGGTGGGGGGGGTCAGTGCTAACAAGCTAATTCAATTAAGGTGGAAGTGGGCTATTTTCAACAGTTGACAAGGAGGGGAAATAATTTTTGTAGTGCTAATGAGGCCAATGTAATCATGGTGGCCCATTTCAAAGAGTTGACAAGAAGGTGTGAGTATTAACAGGGAGAAATTAGTTTTTGTAGTGAAGCATCCACTCCCAGTCTTTATTCAGGCCTAATTTGATGGTGTCCAGGTTGCAAATTAATTCCAGTTCTGCAGTTTCTCATTGGAGTCTGTTTTTTTGAAGTTTTTTTGTTGAAGAATTGCCACTTAAATCTGTTATTGAGTATCCAGGGAGGTTGAAATGTTTTCCTACTGGTTTTTGAATGTTATAATTCTTGATATCTGATTTGTGTCCATTTATTCTTTTGCATAGAGATTGTCCGGTTTGGCCAATGTACATGGCAGAGGGGCATTGCTGGCACATGATGGCATAGATCACATTGGTAGATGTGTGTGGCTAATGTGGTTCGGTCCTATGATGGTGTCCCTTGAATAGATATGTGGACAGAGTTGGCAACGGGGTCTGTTGCAGGGATTGACTCCAACGAGAAACTGCAGAACTGGAATTAATTTGCAAACTGGACACCATCAAATTAGGCCTGAATAAAGACTGGAGTGGCTGGGTCACTACAAAAAGTAATTTTCCCTCTGTTGATACTCACACCTTCTTGTCAACTGTTGGAAATGGACAACATTCACCTTGATTGATCCACCTTGATTGAATTGGCCTCGTTAGCACTACAAACAATTTCCCCTCTGTTGATATTCACCCCTTCTTGTTAGCTGTTGAGAATAGGCCACTTCCACCTTGACTGAATTGCCCCTGTTAGCACTGACCTCCCGCACTTGGTAAGGCAACTCCCATCTTTTCATGTACTGTAATATTTACTGTATTTTTCACTCCAGGCATCTGATGAAGTGGATTTTAGCCCTCGAAAGCTTTTGTACGAATACATTTGTTGGTCTCTAAGGGCTTGGCTTGCAAGTTGGCGCCCGTCAACTCAGCCCCGGGCACCCTGACTGCGGAGGTGCCCCACTGCCAAGGCCCGGGAGCGCCGGGACCCCGCGGCTGGAGCGCCACCGCCACGGGAAGCGGAAGGGTGGCGGCGCCCCAGGGTGGGCGCCCTGGTCTGCTAAGGCGGCGGCCATCGCGCTGCTGCGGTCCCCGACTCTGGCCGCTCTACATCTGCAGGCGCAGCCAGGCCCCCAGGCCCCCTCGCTGGTCCCCGGCACGGGGCAGCGCCTGCGCGGGAGAGCCGAGGCTCGGGTGCCCCCTCCGCGCGGGCGGCGCGGCCCCGGCCAGCCGGGAGCGGGGCAGGGATGGGTCAGCCCCTGGCCGGCCAGCCGGGCCGGGATGTAGGGCCTGGGCCCCAGGAGCCCAATGGAGCTGGGGGCGAAGCCCCGCCCCTCGCTGGCCACGCCCCTTTGCCTGGCGGGCTCAGCCGGTCACGTGAGGGTGTCGGTTGCGCTTCTTTGTTTCTTTACACCAGCTTTAAATGTTTAACAGTGGCGGGTGGCGGGTTTTGGGGGGGGGGCGTGTTTGAATTTCCCGTCGCCGGCCGTGATTGGTTGACTCCCTCACTGCGCTTGCGCACAGTGAGGAGACCTCCGGCCGGGGCGGGTGCACATTTCAGGGCGCTGACGGCGTCTGTCTTTTGCGCATGCGTGCTGCGCACAGAGCGAGAGAGAGCGCGCCCCGCCGCTCTGCCCCGGCCTTTGTTTTGCGCATGCGTGCTGAGCAGTGAGTGACTCGGTCCTGGCCCCCCCCCACGGAAGTGGGTCTGCGCGTGGCCGGAAGTGGCGCTTGTTGTTCTGGCTGGTGGGAGCTGAGGGGATCGTGGGCGGCCCAAGATGTCGATAGAAATCGAGTCCTCGGAGTGAGCGCGGGGCGGGGGGGTGGCCCCGTTCCCGGGGGTTCCCGGGGTGGGGGGTGGCCGCGGCGCCGTTCCTGGGGGTTCTTGGGTGACCTCGGCCCCTTTCCCGAGGAGAGGGTGTGATTCTGGTCCCGTTCCAGGGAGGTTTCGGGTTGGGGGGGCCCTGGGGCTGCTCCCTGAGGGAGGTTTGATCCTGACCCTTGAGTGTCTCTGTGCTTCCGTCCCCCCGCAGTGTGATCCGGCTCATTATGCAGTACCTGAAGGAGAACAGCCTTCACCGTGCACTGGCCACCCTCCAGGAGGAGACCACTGTGTCCCTCAACACTGTGGACAGCATTGAGAGCTTCGTGGCTGATATCAACAGTGGGCACTGGGACACGGTGTTGCAGGCCATACAGTCTCTCAAGCTTCCGGACAAGACCCTGATCGACCTATATGAACAGGTGGACGTGTCACCAGCACAGTACTAGCCACGCACCCTACCGGGCATTTATGACCACCACTCTGCTGCCCTTAACTACAAAATCAGAGCTATCAGAATGCCAGGAGGGAAAATCATGAGATGGTTTTGGGTGTCCTGGGTTAGGTGCTCTGCACCATTGGATGAGTGCCACTAAGGGAAAAACTAGCCTTGTGGGGAAGAAACAAATTGCACATCTAATTGTCAAGATCTTTCTTCCCCCTGTGATGCACTGCTCAAAACTTAAAAACTTTGGTTTGTAGAATTACTTTATAGATAGGAAATTCAGCTTAGGATGCGTGTCAAATACATACCTTCAGCATCAATAGTGAACAAACGATCCTTGAAGGTTGAGGTGGAAAATATTTCTTGCATCTATATATAAAATCATATCTCCATTTTTGAACACAAATTTCTTCAAAGCAAGGATAAATAGTTGGTGAAGAATTTATTCTTTAGATCATATTCACACTTTGTAGTCGTAAATACTATCCCATTGTTTAACTGTTAACATAAGAGTTTTATTTTATTTTGTGGATGCTAACCATGTTTCCGATGTTAACGTGCATCTGATGAAGTGAGCTGTAGCTCACGAAAGCTTATGCTCAAATAAATTTGTTAGTCTCTAAGGTGCCACAAGTACTCCTTTTCTCTTTGCAAATACAGACTAACATGGTTGCTACTCTGAAACCTGTCATATTTCTTTGTTACTCTAGGTTGTTCTTGAATTAATAGAGCTCCGTGAGCTGGGTGCTGCCAGATCCCTCCTGAGGCAAACTGACCCTATGATCATGTTAAAACAGACTCAACCAGAGAGATACATTCACCTTGAGAATCTCCTGGCCAGGTCCTACTTTGACCCTCGTGAGGTAAGTTGTATTTGTGGAATTTTTAAAAAAAGTTGTAGTTGTATGACTTGGAGAATTTGTAACTAGCGTAACTCTTTTTTGCACGGCACACTATTAATGAAAAGCTTACTTTGTTTAGTATTTTTTTCCCTTCCTGGTTTTTCTGTGTAAGCCATCCCCATCTCTCAAATTCTGTATTTGTACTTTCAGTATGTTGTTTTTATTCTGTTATGATACTGCAGTTTTTAATGTTTTTTGTGATTTTTATTAAGTTCTTCATTAATATATCCTTTTTAAGATTCACAAGTGGTTAAAACACTGGACTGAGACTCAGACAATCATGGTTCAGTTTTCATTTCTGCCACAGACTCCTGGTGTGATCTTGGGCAAGTCACCTAACTCCTGTGTCTCATTTTCCAGTCTTTAAAATGCTGGAAACAATACTTGTCCACTCCTGTAGATCTGAAAATGCTTTGTATGTAAAAAATTATAAAATTGCCAGCTATTATCTTTTATATATTTGATTTAGACTGGGTTTGTTTAAATCTAAATTTAATCCCTTTATTCAGGTTTGTTTTGCATCTAGAATTTTCTTTGGCCACTCAAAATGCTTTAGTCTTTTTTTTTTTTTTTTTGATTCGCTTCACTCCTTGGTCCCTCAAACACTTGTAGTCGTATCTTATTTTTAATCAAAGTGACAGAGATCTGTGACAAAATTTTTGCAGGAAATGATAATTTCACATGTATCTTCTTCCTAGGCATACCCAGATGGCAGCAGCAAAGAGAAACGGAGAGCTGCTATTGCACAAGCTTTAGCTGGAGAAGTCAGTGTAGTACCTCCATCGCGTCTTATGGCATTGTTGGGGCAGGTAATTTTTGAAGAAAATATATTTACTAACTATACCAATTTGTTTCTAGACTTTTAATGTATGAGACTGAAATTTGGGAGGCCTGGTCCTAAGCTTTGCCACAATAGAACCACATTAATCTCACACTATAAATAGCACACGCAAATAAGTCTCTTCCTCCCTCACATCAAGGATTTAATAGCTATAGTAAGAGGTCATGTTCCTAAAATTGCTGTTTGTGGTTTATGGGTTTTTTTTGTTAGTTGGGTTTTTTATAAAATAGGTTACTCGTATTAATAGATGATGATAGATAAAGCTAAAATAAATTATTCAAATAAGTTATATTTCGTGAGATTTTGTCCCTGCTTTTTAAATTGATTACTCCTTTTCAAAACTCAGCCACTTGCAATGGACTTCCTGGTGAGTGTGAACTAATAAAGTTTTACCTTAACTTTTTTCATTGCTTAAACTTTATTTAAAGTAAATTAAAGAAAGTAAAGAAAAGAAAGAGATCTTGGAGTCATTGTAAATAGTTCTCTGAAAATACCTACTCAATGTGCAGCAGCAGTCAATAAAGCTAACAGAATGTTAGGCATCTTTAGGAAAGGGATAGATAATAAGACAGAAAGTATCACAATGGCTCTATATAAATCCATGGTACGCCCACATCTTGAATACTGCGTGCAGATCTGGTTATCCTATCTCAAAAAAGATATATTGGAAATGGAAAAGGTACAGAGAAGGGCAAAAAAGTGATTGGGGTATGGAACAGTTTCTGTAAGAAGAGAGATTAATAAAACGGGGACTTTTCAGCTTGGAAAAGAGACAACTAAGGGGATCTGATAGAGGCCTATAAAATCTTAACTGTTGTGGAGAAAGTGAATAAGGAAATGTTACTTACTACTTCACATAACACAAGAACTAGGGGTCACCCAATGAAATTAATAGGCAGCAGGTTTAAAACAAACAAAAGGAAGTACAGTAACTCTTCACTTAACGTTGTCCTGGTTAACGTTTTTTCATTGTCACGTCGCTGATCACTTAAAGAATGTGCTCATTTAAAGTTATGTCAATGCTCCCTTATAATGTTTGGCAGCTGCCTGCTTTGTTCACTGCTTGCAGAAAGAGCAGCCTGTTGGAGCTAGCTGGTGGGTGCTTGGAACCAGGGTGGATTGGCAGTCCCCCCATCAGCTCCCCTAAGTTCCCTGTGTGGTAACTGCCTAGCAGGCTGTCCTTGGGCACTTCAGATATCCTTCCCCCCACTGCTGTGTGCTGCTCCTGGGAGCCTCCTGCTTGCTGTGCAGGGGGTAGGAGGGAAGAGGGGTTCTGATATCAGAGTGTCCTCCTTCCCCCGCTTCTGTACCCCATCTCCATAGAGCAGGGCGGGACAGTACAGGGCTCAGGACAGAGGGAGCTTGCTGGCAGCAGCTGCTGTCTCAACTTGCTGATCTACTTAAAAAGGCAGTGTACTCAGAGTGGGGTCAGCGTACTTAAAGGGGTAATGCACGTCTCTTTCTCTCACACATGGTGCGTGTGTGTCTGTCTCACTCTCACACACCCTGGCACTTTGGAAAGTGGAGGGAGTGGTGCGCTCCAGTGGGATAGCAGGAGTTCATCATCACGTTCAGTTTCCACAGGGAATGTTTGCAGCCACTGCCATACTGTGACTCCTCCCTCCATTCCTGCTGCCTTGTAGAGCGTGAGGCTACATTAGCAACAATGTGTTAACCCTTGAGGGCTCAGCTGAGTGCTAGTTCATCATTTAGCAGTAAGGCATTCCCTGGGAAATATCCCACTCTCTGACTCCACCATCTCAACCGAACTTCACAAGCATCATAGCTTTAAATTGTTTGTTTAAAACTTACAGTGTGTGTGTAGTCTTCTGTCTGGAGAAAAATTTTTCCCTGGAACTAATTCTTATGGGGAAATTGGATTCGCTTAACATCATTTTGCTTAAACTAGCATTTTTCAGGAACATAACTACAACGTTAAGTGAGGAGTTACAGTACTTCTTCACACAATGCACAATCAACCTGTGAAACTCCTTGCCAGAGGATGCTGTGAAACCCAAAACTATAACAGGGTTCAAAAAAATACTAGATAAGTTCATGGAGGATTGGTCCATCAATGGCTACTAGCCAGGGTGGTCAGGGATGCAACACCATGCTCTGAGTGTCCCTAGCCTTTGTTTGCCAGAAGCTGGGAGTGGATTACAGGGGATGGATCACCCTCAGTGATTGCCTGTTCTGTTCATTCCTTCTGAAGCACCTGGCATTGGCCACTGTTGGAAGACAGGACACTGGGGACCATTAATCAGACCCATGTGGGTATTTTTATGTTCTCATGTATATTGATTTGAAATAAGTATTATATCCTGTGTTGGGAAAATTATTATTCTTCTGTAGTGGCTGTGTATATCAGAATAAAGACAATTTTATTTTTCTATCTGTTCATAAAAGGACTATCAAAGCTCCTTTACTTTTACATGTAAATAGATCTTTGCCAGCTCTTTCAGAACTAACTACTAACTGTGTACAACTTCATATTTATCTCATCCTTTGTAAATGAAGTACTGAAAGGAAAACAATTAGGGAGGGCCTGCAGCTCTTCTCTCTTGCTAGGAACACTTGGAAATAACCAAGATATGCTCAAAACTTTGCATTGGATTCCAGAGTTCTGGCAACAGCATTGCTTTGAGTAACTGACCTGAAAAATCTTAGAGTGGTTACTCAGATCAAAAGATAGAAGTGCAAAGTTTATTGAATTTTTCTAGGAAATGCTTGCTATACTAAGGAATTTGGTGTAACACAGCCCCTCCTGAGAGGATTACACTGACTGAGCTTACTTCATGAAAAGGATCTCTAAATATAATCATTTTGGCTTCTCATAAGGCACTGAAATGGCAACAGCACCAGGGACTGCTTCCTCCAGGGATGACAATTGATTTGTTCAGAGGTAAAGCAGCTGTGAAAGATGTAGAAGAAGAAAAGTTCCCCACGCAGCTGAGCAGACATATTAAGGTAGAATTCTACTAACTTTTTCCTGTATAATGCTTGGTAGTACTTGCTATAGTTACCTTAAGCCAAGACTTTCATTTTAACTCCCGATCTTCATGTGCTCATAGCTTTTTGAAAATTTAGCCTTTTTACTTAAATTTTTCCATGCCTGGTCTTGGCCCAGAAGTACATCTTTGGAAGGTTTGATGAAAACTCCGGTTAAGGGTGGAGGAATGCTAATTACATTTCAGCTGGATTTGAGTTGTGAATTTTAAATGCTGTTGTGTTCTGATTGATTAAGGCTCTCATTATCTACAGGAAAAAACGGATTCTTAAAAATTTGGTTTTGTGCATGCATGTTAGTAACTTCCATTAATCATGGGAACTTTGATACTAAGTGTAGCACTAAGTTAATATTGTTGTAACTAACATTTTTTGTAGAAAGCTTTCAGCCACAACAACAAAAAGCTTTTCATATAGTTTTCAATATAGAAACAGATTCTGCTCTGAAATTTCTGTGCTCCTGTAAAGCTTAACTTACAGCGGACAGCTTTTCTGTTGTGGAGTTTCCAGGCTTTATAGGTGAACTCCATAAGCCCAGTAGTTCTAGTTCATGCTCAGTAGCTCTGTCAGTTTTCTCTGCAAGCTGCCTGTTCTGATAATAAACAGAAAATGTGGTTTACAGGAGTCTCTGTGTCAATGACCTGGACATGAGCAGTCAGGTCTAGTGGTTGGAGCAGGAATCGATACCCAGAAATTGGAACCGAGGGTCAGAGCCAGAGGCCAGAGCCAAGGGTCAGAAGTCAGGAATCTTGAGCTGAGGATCAGAGCCAAGTTACCTGGAGTGAGGCAGGAGCAGGATTAGGAGTAAGCAGGTGCAGGAGCTATTGCAGCCCTGGGCAAACCCTTGGAGCAGCTGGTGAACTGCTGCTCTGCTTAAGAGCCAGTCTGCTGGCTTTGGCTACACCACCTGGTTGGTAGGAAATCAGGCAGCCTAGTATAGGCAAGCTGCGCTTGTTAGGTTACCTGGAAACTGGCTCTGCTGCTTGCTTGTGTTGGTCTATTTCCACTAGCACTAAATTCACTTCTTTGTAATTGCTAGAGTGAATCAAAATTTTCATCAAACTTTTTGACAAAAACTGAGTTTCCAATCATAATGATTATTGTTGTGGAAAAAAATAATTTTGGTTCAAATTTTGCATTATGACAAATTTAGAAATGAAAAATGTTACACTTCAGTGGAGGAGAAAAACTTTCTTGCTTTTGTATTTCCCTACCCCCTATTTTCTAGTATGGGAGTTGGAGGGGAAGTGAAAAGTGGCTTTTTCTCTCTGAATTTTTTTCATGTCGCAAATAGCATTTCAAACAAAACAATTTTTATTTCTTTTGTTTTTTTCAGCTGTATTAATTAATTATGTTTGCTAAATAGACATTGAAAAGGTGTCAATTGACATCATGATTGCAAAAATTAATGCAAACTAACCTGACTACTTTTGAAAGCATAGACTGGCTGGCATAGAAGTAAAGCAGCTGCACAAATAATTCTTGATCAAAAAGGAGTGTTTTTTTGTTTTTGTTTGGTTTTTTTTTAAAGTAGGTAGCCCAGTAGAGCTGGCAGCTGTTTTCCACCACTAAATTAAAATAAATTAACCTTAAGCCCTGGAATATATCATGTACTGGCACCAAAGAGTTAACTTGATTTAAAATGAAACTGACCTCATATTAAAATCCTATTTTTATTTCATTTGAAAACAGTTTGGCCAGAAGTCACATGTGGAATGTGCTAGGTTTTCTCCAGATGGTCAATATTTGGTAACAGGCTCTGTGGATGGATTCATTGAAGTGTGGAATTTCACTACTGGAAAGATCAGGAAGGTAAATTAGTTCTGGATTCATTTGACTGGGAAGTGGATTGATTGGTGGTTAGAGAGTGCATATTTCAACTCTGAAACCAGGTTTCAAATCGGGATGAATCTAACTAAAATGAGTTTGGGGAGGAAGGCTAGTCCCGGGTGCTGGCCTGGGAAGTACAGATACAGGATCAGTTCTGTGCTCTGCCATAGACACCCTGTGTGACGTTGGACAAGTCACTTAATCTCTCTGTGCCTTAGTTCCCCATCTGCAAAATGAGAATAAAAGCACTGCCCTAATTCACAGAGGTATTTGAGGATGAGAATATTAATTTGTGAAGTGCTCAGATACTGTGGTAAAGAGGGCCATATAACGTACCTTTAATAGACATACAGAAATAACTACACCTTTACCCCGATATAACGCAGGTTTGCATACAACACGGTAAAGCTCCGACACACTGCTCTGAGCAGCGTGTTAAGGGTGCTGTGCCGTGCGTGTTCAGGTCTGAGGAGTTGGATAAGGGGCAGAGGGTCTCGGGGACTGTCAGGGGCTTCCCCCCCCACAGCTCCTGCCTCCCAGATCCTGGGGGGGGACTTTTGGGGGCCCTGCAGTCCCAGAGTGGCCCGGGGAATCAGTGGGGGGCTGGGAGAAGCCCGCTCTGCTTCCCTCGCCCCGGCCCCAGCCATATTGCTCAGGGGAGGGGGCTTGGGGGAAGGGATCCCCCCCTCACTCACTGGCAGCGGTGGAAGCGGAGCAGCCCAGCCCCAGCCCGCTCCACTCTGCCGGCTCCCAGCCACGGCGCTCCGCTTCCCGCTGCAGGTGAGTGTGGGACCTTTCCCCAACTCCACCCCCCCCCCCAGCGACACAGCTGGGGCCGGGGCAAGGAAAGTGGAGCAGGCTGGGGGGCGTCCTTTCTCCAACCTCCCCACGCTCACCGGTGGCGGGAAGCAGAGCGCCGCAGCTGGGAGGTGGTGGAGTGGAGCGGGCAGGGGCTGCATTCCTCCGTTTCCTGCTGCTGCCGGTGAGAGCCTGTCAGGGGGCGAGGGGTGTGGATGTGGTTGGAGCAGTCTGGGGACAGGGAGCTGGGGGTTGGGTTGGGGGGTGGGGTCCTGGGGGCGATTAGGTACGGGGGTCTCTGGAGGGGGCCGTCAAGGAACGGGGGGGCCAAAGCAAGTTCGATATAATGTGGTGAGATTAATTTTTGTCTCCCGAGGACCGCGTCATATCGGGGTATAGGTGTATTGCAAAACCACTATATGGTTTCTTGTAGTTAGCAGACTCATCTGGAGAAATACTTGGGGTTGAGCTGGTAAGGAGACTAACCAGTTGCCAGAGTGATCAGTCCTGTAGGCTGGTGCCATTGATTGAACAGAGCTGAGCACGTAAGGTGGGAAACTGAGGCACGAGTCCACCCAATTCTTGCTTTTATTTATGAATTTTAAAAAAGAATTATTGTCACTAAGTTTCTGGTCATATACATATGACATAATAAAACAGATAAGATGGAACAGATAGGGGTCCAAGTTATCAAGTTCTGGGGTACCAGGAAGCTTTTCTTCCTTTCTGAGTTTCTGGACTTGGGCCCTTGTTCATTTGGTTTTTGGTACCTTCCCATAATACATATTCATTAGCTTTCATCCAATCAACGTTAAGATGTTGCTTATATAATCTATACAATACACATGCGCAGGCTTCAATTTATCAAATGTTTGCTGTTCTCTTTTTTTTTTGTGTGTGTCTTCATGTCACCTTACCTCTGTTTTTCCCAAAATAGGGACTTTTTAGCATTACGTTTTGTATATTTTTTTGTACCGATTAACTTTCTCTTATGTACGTCCTCCAATATGATACATTCCATAAACAGAACATCACCTTTGTCTTGTCAGCTGTAAGCCTTTTATTTGAGCAAATCTACATAAGAGAGAAATTGGAAGACGAGACTCTTTCAAGTAGAGTAGAGTAAAAGCCTTAGTATAAGTATTACCCTGGCCTATCCAAACTCATTCACTTTTCATAGTTTAATGTTAATAATTTATGATTAATACAATGCCCTTTTTTTGCCACTTAGCTATTTTTCACCTTTGGATAGCATAGTTCACAACATGTATCATCCGAAATTATTGATTAACATAATCTTTATTTTTGTTATTTGAGTAGGATAGCTATGGAGAACAACATGCCCTACTATCAGAATATTCTTATCTTTTTCAAACTTGGATTACCAGGGGACTTTTTGCACAAAGTTTAGCCCCACACTTGTAAATCATTAAAAAGTCTTGTCAGTAATTTTGCCTGTTGCATTTTGAGGTGCTTTATTCAGTGTAGGGCCTAAGTTTGTGTTTGGTCCTCAATATTCCTCCCTCCAACATTCTTGGAAACACAGTATTTTCAAGGGTGTCACTTATTTTACATGATGGGCTAGAGTGCGCATTCTAACGCTCGGGTTTTTTTTCAGTCTTTTTTGGCCAGTCTTTAATATATGCTGTATTTTATTACACATTATAAGCAATGAGATACCTATTAACACTTGCATCTGAAGAAGTGGGTTTTTGACCCACGAAAGCTTATGCCCAGATAAATCTGTTAGTCTTTAAGGTGCCACCATCTCCTCATTGTTTTTGTGGGTACAGACTAACACGGCTACCCTCTGATACTTATTAACAATTGTATACACAACAATATTTTAAAACTAAATGCTACGACTGGGTGGTACCCAAATGTTTGTTTGATCCCATCATCTGATTGGTTTTAATATTTGTTTTATGTGATTATTTGCTGTGTTTAATTTTTTGTATATGAACTAAATGTTTTGTATTTTGCGGTGATGAAGAATTTAGGTATATATTTAGTTTAGCAATGGGTACTGTAAAATTAGGAAGCAGCCTCAGAACCAAAGCTTGGTTGACTTGTTATTACTACTGGTTCAACAAATTTGGGTATAGGTATTATTTTGACTGATTCAATCATAGTTTTGAATTTAGAAGTAAAACATCTGTTGGACTCATTCATTGGGGATTCTTTACCTCCATAATTGTATTTTAGCTATTATGTGACAACACAGTATTCTCCATTCCCCACATATGTGGCACAGGTTTGTTGTTCAAATTGCAGGTGCCAGATGGAATGTGGCCGGTTCAATGTTCATGAACATAATATACCACTTACAGTTGTGAGTTGAATTCTTCCATGAATCGATGGCAATTAGCTATTGCTGTTTTAGTTTTAGTTCTCTTTTATCCTCCATTGCTGTGGCTGACAGATCTTCTTTCTGTTTCATATAGGATCTGAAATACCAAGCACAAGATAACTTTATGATGATGGATGATGCAGTTCTGTGCATGTGTTTCAGTAGAGACACAGAAATGTTAGCAACTGGAGCACAAGATGGGAAGATCAAGGTATGAGTTTTAGGACATAGAAACTGTTAGGAAGTACAGAAAGATTAGGCTAAATCAAAAGTACGCATTGCACCCTTTAAATTTGAGGAGTGTGAGGTGGAAGAGAGTGTCTGATGCCCAGTTCCTATTGTTAATTTCCTCATGCACTGGAAACAGATTTCTTGCTATAATTGCATACTCTCTAGTCTTAAAGTTGGCCTACAAAGGCACTTTTAACACACTTTTTTGGATTATAGTACTGTGCCTGTCTTGAGAAAGGAATTGATTTTACACTTGGGATTGTGGGTTTCATGCCCTGTGATCTTGTTACACGAGGCTGCTAAATATATAATTATACAAGCTAATGGTCTGTAAAGGTCCACTTGTCTTGCTAGTTTGGGAAATTTTTCAAATCATATCCTCTAGAAAAGGAGATGAGTATGCATGTTCAATAACTACTGTCCTTTAGACTTGCATAAGGCATTTAGTATGTGCAGTGCATTCTGTATGGTAGCCTCAGATATGAACAAGTGCAATGTCTCTATTTGTGTATCTACCACTCTGGTTTTGAGATGCTCCCACTGTGACCCTCTAGAACAGTGGTTCTCAATCTGACACCTCTGAGGAGTTGCCATCTGGAAGCGTGCAAGCTCACTCCTGGAAGACTTGTCGTGTTTCAGGATAGCTGCACCTCTGTTCGCTCTCTAAGGGCACCCATTGTCAGGATTCTGGCTCCCCAGCTGTCACTCTTTTTTGTGTGGAGCTCTGCCTCTCACTCCTTCCTGAGTGGGGTAGATCCAGGCTGCACAACTCCCTGTCTACACAGAATTTTCCAGCAAGTCAGACTGACTAAGCAGGCCTACTTTTTTCTCCTCATAGGCTGTAATGGTGTGATTGCCTACAATTATCAAGTACCACACAGCTCTTCCTAAGCAAGCACACTTATTCCAAAGGTGAAAGTATTACAGGGAAAACATACTAAAACAGTAAAAGTCACCACAACTCCAACAAGGTCTCTGGTAGGAGTAGTCCTTCACTACCCCCAAGGGGTTTTACTGTGGTTACCAGTTCATAACTGTCTTGGCTCAGAACAAGCACCTTCACGAATAAATCAACCCATCCTTTTATGGCTGGGGTCTTGGATCTAGAGATTCTGGGAGCAGGTAATTAGTAGCTAATGGAAAAGGCTGAGGTTTTGGATAACTGGGTTGGAGGGGTACATTTGCATTCACTTCCTCCTAGATATTTCCTAGGAAACTCACTTAACCAAAAGTTCATTCGTATCTGGCACATTCTTTAAACAAGTCCTTTGAAGCTAATACCACTTCCCAGTGTTTACATTAGTCATGTCTGCCCACAGAGAGGTTCCATACAATCCCACAATAATACATGAACATCTGCAAAAGGCTAATGTAGTGCCCATCTTTAAAAAAGGGAAGGAGGAGGATCCAAGGAACTACAGGCCAGTCAGCCTCACCTCAGTCCCAGGGCAAATCATGGAGCAGGTCCTAAAGAAATCAATTTTGAAGCACTTAGAGGAGAGGAAAGTGATCAGGAACAGTCAGCATGGATTCACCAAGGGCAAGTTATGCCTGACTAACCTAATTGCCTTCTATGATGAGATAACTGGCTCTGTGAATGAGAGGAAAACAATGGACGTGTTATTCCTTGACTTTACCAAAACTTTTGATACGGTCTCCCACAGCATTCTTGCCAGCAAGTTAAAGAAGTATGGACTGGATGAATGAACTATAAGGTGGAGAGAAAGCTGGCTAGATCGTCAGGGTCAAGAGGTAGTGATCAATGGATCCATGTTTTGTTGGCAGCTGGTATCAAGTGGCATGCTCCAAGGTCAGTCCTGGGGCCGGTTTGTTCAATATCTTCATTAATGATCTGGAGGATGGTGTGGACTGCACCCTCAGCAAGTTTGCAGATGGCACTAAACTGGGAGGAGAGGTAGATACGCTGGAGGATAGGGATAGGGATACAGAGTGACCTAGACAAATTAGAGGATTAGGCCAAAAGAAATCTGATGAGGTTCAACAAGGACAAGTGCAGAGTCCTGCATTTAGGATGGAAGAATCCCATGCACTGCTACAGACTCAGACTAGGGACTGAATGGCTCGGCAGCAGTTCGGCAGAAAAGGACCCAGAGGTTACAGTGGACGAGAAGCTGGATATGAGTCAACAGTGTGCCCTTGTTGCCAAGAAGGCCAATGACATTTTGGGATGTATAAGTAGGGGCATTTCCAGCAGATCGAGGGACGTGATCGTTCCCCTCTATTCGACATTGGTGAGGCCTCATCTGGAGTACTGTGTCCAGTTTTGGGCCCCACACTACAAGAAGGATGTTGAAAAATTGGACAGCGTCCAG
Organism: Dermochelys coriacea; assembly: GCF_009764565.3. Classification (NCBI taxonomy): domain Eukaryota; kingdom Metazoa; phylum Chordata; order Testudines; family Dermochelyidae; genus Dermochelys; species Dermochelys coriacea. Next base: position 136,183,484 of record NC_050072.1, on the reverse strand, counting down.
CAGAGGGCAACAAAAATGATCAGGGGGCTGGAGCCACATGACTTATGAGGAGAGGCTGAGGGAACTGGGATTATTTAGTCTGCAGAAGAAGAATGAGGGGGGATTTGGTAACTGCTTTCAACTACCTGAAAGGAGGTTCCAAAGAGGATGGATCTCGACTGTTCTCAGTGGTAACAGATGACAGAACAAGGAGTAATGGTCTCAAGTTGCAGTGGGGGAGGTTTAGGTTGGATATTAGGAAAAACTTTTTCACTAGGAGGGTGGCGAAGCACTGGAATGGGTTACCTACGGAGGTGGTGGAATCTCCTTAGAGATTTTTAAGGTCAGGCTTGACAAAGCCGTGTCTGGGATGATTTGCTTTAAGCAGTCGGTTGGACTAGATGACCTCCTGTGGTCCCTTCCAACCCTGATATTCTATGATTCTATGATTTTGAATACAATGAACTCCTGTGACACTTAAACTTAATTCAAAAGGGTTTACTTTAATTCAGTGAGGGTTGTGCAGGACATTGCAGTATCTGTCAGAACTTGTACTCTCATCTTCCTTTAGTTTATTTCATGCGTTTCCTCCCACCCCAGGTCTCTGCCTCTCAATGTGCTAATTAGCAAAATAGCTTAGCGCATCATAAGTAGTTGAGATCCAACATGTAGGTTGTGTGTTAACTTAGCCCTGGTCTATACTAGGACAGGGTCGACCTAAGATACACAACTTGATCTACGCGAATAGCATAGCTGAAGTCGGCATATCTTAGGTCGACTTATCTGGCCATGAGGACGGCAGCGAGTCAGCTGCTGCCACTCCCCCATCAACTCCGCTTCCGCCTCTCGCCAGCTGGAGTTCTGGAGACGATGGGGAGCACATTTGGGTATCGATTTATCGCGTCTAGACGTGCCCTTAGAAAAATGACAAAACCTAATGGGCATGTTTTCATGATGTTTGTTAAATGGCAGGGAAAGTAGATTGGTCGTATGCCCTGCAGCATTTGAAACCCTGCCATGGCAGAGCATACTGAGTACCCGAAAGTAACTAGAAAAACAAATTAAATTAGCCTGTCTTCATTGTCTTAATATGAATAGTTCAAAATGTAGACAGCAGAAATAATGGAAAACAGAACTCATCTGTTAATCGGTGATAACGCAAATGAGGGGTTTTGAGTGACATTTAACTTCTAAAGGGAAAAGAAAGGGTAGCTCCAAGGTGAAGTTTTATTTTTTGTTCCAAATCAGTAGCTTGTTGTTCCTTTCTGGAGGAGTAGGGGGTGGAAAGTCTCAGCTTTAGGCCAGGCAACCCTCTGCCCAGCAGTATCCCCATTGCTGACAGATGCAATCCTTTTTGTATGGCTAATGTCTGTGTGCAGCCTGATAGGAGTGCTACGGCCATCAGTGTTCCGCACCAGGAAGAGCTGCCAGGACAGATGAGTTCAGGCACCCGTAAAACCAAACCCAGATAATCTAGAGTTCTGCAGTCTCGAGTAGAAAACAGCTCCTAAATTGGAGATTTAGCTTGAGGGCATGTCACGTTTACAAGGAAAGGGGGACTCTGATGTGGAATGGATAGGAACATAAGAACAGCCATACTGGGTCAGACCAAAGGTCCATCTAGCTCAGTATCCTGTTTTCTGACAGTGGCCAATGCCAGGTGCTTCAGAGAGAATGAACAGAACAGGCAATTATCAAGTGATCCATCCCCTGTTGCCCATTTCCAGCTTTGGGCAAACAGAGGCTAGGGACACCTTCCCTCCCCATCCTGGCTGGTAGCCATTGATGGACTGATCCTTCATTAATTTATCTAGTTCTTTTTTGAAACTTGCTATAGTCTTGGCCTTCACAACATCCTCTGGCAAAGAGTTCCACAGGTTGACTCTGTGTTGTGTGAAGAAATACTTCCTTTTATTTGTTTTTAATCTGCCTATTAATTTCATTCGGTGACCCCTAGTTCTTGCGTTATGAGAAGGAGTAAATAACATTTCCTTATTTACTTTCTTCACACCAGTCATGATTTTTATAGACCTCTATCTTATCCCCCCTTAGTCATCTCTTTTCCAAGCTAAAAAGTTCCAATCTTATTAATCTCTCCTCGCATGGAAGCTGTTCCATATCCTTAATCATTTTTGTGGCCCTTTCCTGAACCTTTTCCAATTCCAATATATCTTTGATGAGATGAGGCAACCACATCTGCACACAGTATTCAAGACATGGGTGTACCATGGATTTATATAGCGGTAATATGATATTTTCTGTCTCCTTATCTATCCTTTTCTTAATGATTCCCAACATTCTGTTAGCTTTTTTGATTGCTGCTTTACATTGAGTGGATGTTTTCAGAGAACTATCCACAAAGACTCCCAAGATCTCTTTCTTGATTGGTAACAGCTAATTTAGACCCCATCATTTTATATGTATAGTTCGGCTTATGTTTTCCAGTGTGCATTACACTGCATTTATCAACACTGAATTTCATCTGCCATTTTGTTGTCCAGTCACCCAGCTTTGTGAGATCCTTTTAACTCTTCACCATCTGCTTTGGACTTAACTGTCTTGAATAGTCTTGTCATCTGCAAATTTTGCCATGTCACCGTTTACTCCTTTTTCCAGATCATTTATGAATATGTTGAATAGTAATGGCCCTAGTACAAACCCCTGGGGGACACCACTATTTACCTCTCTCCATTCTGAAAACTGACCCTTTATTCCTACCTTTGTTTCCTATCTTTTAACCAGTTATTGATCCATGAGAGGACCTTTCGTCTTAGTCCATGACGGGTTACTTTGCTTAAGAGCCTTGTCAAAGGCTTTCTGAAAATCTAAGTACACTATATCCACTGGATCACCCTTGTCCACATGGTTGTTGACCACCTCTACCAATTCTAATAGATTGGTGAGGCATAATTTCCCTTTACAAAAACCATGTCGTCTCTTCCCCAACAAATCATGTTCATCCATGTGTCTGACAATTCTGTTCTTTACTACGGTTTCAACCAATTTGCCTGGTACTGAAGTCAGGCTTACAGGCCTGTAATGCTGGGATCACCTCTGGAGCCTTTTTAAAAAATTGGCATCACATTAGCTATCATCCATTCATCTGGCACAGAAGCTTATTTCAGTGATAGATTACGTCCACAGTTAGATGTTTGTAGGGGAAAGTCGTAGTTGCGGGGTTGATTGGAATCTTTCAGATCACTTTCAGATCACTAATCGCTTTCAAAGGAGAGGTGTGGTGAAGATATTGGTAGTCTGGTTGATGTTATGAATCACTGCAATGGACAGTACCTACCTATGTGATGAGCCTGCAGACTAACATCCCCATTTCTATTGTCAGTGACCCCCCATAGTTCTGTTTTAACATGGCTTTAAATTAAAATAAAGTTGGGGTATTGGAAGGGTTTGACTTAATCACAGAAAGCCAAAGACATTGAAATTTAAGGCTTGACACTGGAGGTGGGAGGGGAGAAGGGAAGGGGAGGGTGGAAGTGGGTGGCTAAACTGTCTCCTGAACCACATGGAGATCACCTGCTGTCCTTAGTCTGGCCTGTCTCTATACAGGGTTCTCTGTCCAGCACTTTGATTAACCCAAATACTACCATAGGTAGGAGCAGCAGAACTGAAGATGGTAGTTTGGGGCTAACTGAACCCCCTGTGTGGGTTCAAGTGAGAATCTGTTACTTGTATAATCTGCCAAATTAAAAACAAACTACAGCCTTGAGGCTAAATACTCCCCAATTTGAAATCCTTTGCTTTGTCTAGCCTAGCCAATACAACTCTGCCCTCCCTTCTGTTGCTGAGCAGGACTGGAACAAGCAGATTGCATGTAGGCTGGCTTTCCCCATTAGGATGCATGTTGAATAATACACAAACTGTGTTACGAAACAATTAGGACTGCTGTTGGTATACCTGATACAAAACCACAAGAACAAGGCGGTGAAAAGTTAAGCCACCTAACAGTCAAGACCCCCTATTCCTTCACTCACAGGCACCAGAGTGGATTTGATTTAAATCACTAGTCAGGAAGACTATAAACATGGTTTCCTACATAAAAGTGCATTCTTGTTGATTATTATAACCTTAATACATATTCTTCACAACTCAGAGATAGATATAGGTTTCATTTTTAGAAGGTACACACTATACTTTTTTAAATAGTGATTTATTTTAAAAACTTTTCAGATTAGTTTTACAGCTATATCAGAAAATGAATGATTGTTTGGTTATTTCATTTACCAAAGGTAATTGAAACAGATATTTATGAAGTCAGTGGGAGGTGAAAAATCTCCAGTTCAACAGGTTTATCATTAATATTTGGAGGATTTTCTTGCCATGCTGTATTAGGAGGAGACAGACAGACATTTAAATTGTTTTATTTAACTAAAACAACAACGTTAAGTATTCTGGATTTTTTTTCTTTAACAGCAAACGTGTAATATTTTAACAAAACAAGCATATGTCCCTTGCTTCTCACATTTATCTCCAGACTTCTTCTCCTTGTCCAGATCTATTCTGCCCCCAATTCTATTCAATGAACTTTTTGAAACTTTGCACTTTTAGAACAAGGTAAGGGATTGACTCTGTGTACACAAATTTGCAGAGGGACAATAGAGTTGTGGTCTGTTATTTCTCACCTCTATATATTTATTTATTTAAAAATATTTTTGCTGTTAACAAGCTTGTTACATCTGGAGACACAAACCCTCAGTTTGAGAACTGCACCTCTGATTTTATCTTCTAGACTGAGCACTGAGTCCCATTGGGTAGATAGAAAGATTAACCTCAATAATCTATACAGAAGCCCCTGGAACCCCATAAGATTGGATCCCTAATCCATGAACTATTGGAACTTGTTTACAAAATTTTTCTTAAAAATTACATGAATATATTGTCTCTTACTATAGAACTAGAATTTATAATGCCTATTCCATGATGAGATATCTTTGAGCTATAATGTATCTTAATTAAAACTATGTTTTAGATAATTTTTTTCTGAAAAAGCATTTTATCAAAAAAATCTGATTTAAGTAAAAATGATTTTTAATTTTTTTTAAATCATTGGTTTTTATCCACCTTGACAGGCATACACCTTATAATACCACAACGAACACCTACTGCAACCATGGCTCTGCCCCCCTTTGCTCTTGTGCAAGCACCCCTTTACCTGATTTGTTTTAACACTCCCCCCCCACTAATACTTAGATGTTTGGTGTAATAGTGTTGGGAGAGGGTAATTTACTAAAGCGCTGTGTGCAGAAGGATGGTTGAAGGGGGTGCTGGAAGGCTGGCATTACTAGGAAATAGAGCTACAGTTGGGGTGCATGGTGTACAGTAGCTGTGGTATGGTAAGGTGTGGGTGTGTGGTAGGAAGAGCAGAGGGTATGTACTGCTAAGTGGCTTAACTTTTCATTGTGTTGCTTTTGTAGGTTTGTGTCTGCCATGGGGTTGGTGGGTGTGTATGTAGCAAGCATGGCTGCTACACAGCAGTTTTTTATGTTTACTCGGTGTTTTTAATAGTTAATTAGGGAGGAGGGTTGGACTAGAGGTAAGATCAGCGGGGTGAGGTAAGTGAAACTACAGACAGACTGTTTATCTGTCATCTGTTGTGTCTGACATGCCAGCAGCTGGGCACCAACCCTGCTGTAGGATCACATCTGACAGACATGTAACTCCTAACAGAGAAGGCCTTGTGTGCTTGTGCTGGCTGCCTTGAGTCGGGCTTGTGTCTGCAGTGCATAAATTTCTAATTAGAACAAGAATAAAAGCTAAACATTTTTTAGGAAACCCCTCCCCACCACCCTACTTGTTGCACAAGTTCTAGTCAGAATTCACTGCCTTTGCCAAGTATGGAGTAGATGCACTGTATAAGGGAGAGTGATCAGCAGCTATATGTAGGACAGGAAAGGAAAACCTCACCCAGAGCCCAAATTTAAGAGCTCCTATTGAAATCCCATGAAGAGAATTTCAGAAAGCAGATTAATTCGGTGACACTGCACACTGCCAGGCCATCTGCTTGCAGAAAATGAGGAATTTATGCTCCATTTTAAACCCATCCCTAACTGTGGAGTGCTCTCAGGTGCCTCCAGAATTTGTGTATTTTAGGGTATTAAATAATATTGAAAATTTGACAGAATTGGCCAGTCATGGAATGGGGAGAGAAATGCAGCCTGTTTCGTGGTAGATCTGTCACAGCAGGATGCAAGGAGAAAAAGTTCTGGGGGCAGCTACTGCGCTGGGACGATTCTGAATCTGAACCTGAAGTTGTAATAGTTATTCACAAATATGAAATTAATCTGCAACTTCAACAGAAATGTCATCTTCCTGACTCAGACTGGAACAGTGGTATAATACCCCACTGACAGGCTCACTATATGGGGTTTGTTTTGGTTTTATATTAACCTTTGGATGTAGTCAAACTTGAAGCTGTTTTTTGTGTACAGTAGCAGAGAAGGGAAAGGGAAGGCATACCACACAACATAACTTTTCCTGTGTGTAGCTTCCATACAGTGGACCCCTCAAATCAAACCCATACCCTCTCCCACATCAGCTAGAAACTTTAGCACTCCATTTGCCAAAGTCTTGTTTGAATGCAAACTGGGTAGAGTCATGCAGGTGCCTCTTAGATACATGTCCCACAGCATTAAATATTTCTTGGGGGTAAAAACACCACCTCCCGAGCTATTCTAGCTTAGCTTTTGATCCTGGATACTCTTCATCTTAGTCCTGGATACCCTCTGAATTTCACTTGATTTAAGGGGTGTCCTTTTTCTGACTAGTATTTTGGATGTCCCTCAGGTGTGGAAGATTCAGAGTGGGCAGTGTCTGAGGAGATTTGAACGAGCACACAGTAAAGGTGTCACCTGCCTCAGTTTCTCTAAAGACAGCAGCCAGATTCTTAGTGCTTCTTTTGATCAGACAATCAGGTAAGTTATAAATTTGAGGGCTGTAATCTATAAGAAGCTCTAATAGAAGTTCTAAGTATCATTTCTTAAACTTTTGGATGTTTTTAGCTTACATGAAAGCTAATCCTTAATGTTTTTAACATTAATAAAATTATTTTGCTCTTTCCTCTTGAACAAATAGTTCAAATTTTTGTCCTTTCAATTTTTGTAACCTATTTTTGTGTTAACCTAGTTTCAATCTAGTGTTCACACGAGGTACTGGCCATGTTATATTGTTTTATGTTTATTTAAAAGCATTTCTGTCCTCAGATTCAGCAGCAGCCATTTCAGTACTTTTACACCTGTCACTACATCCCAGCAAGAGAGGCCGGCTGAGCAGCGCTCATTGGCTTGCATTCAAACTTTAGAACAACTGTTTCTGAAACTGGCTACAAGGCTAGTACTGCGACCTGATGGTCTCCACAGATAATGGGATATGAGGCCGTTCTTGAGCACCAGTTCTGACTGAACCCAGCCACTACCATTTGGCAGCTGTCAGTGTGTTATGTGTAACGGTGGTCATCTCCGTTCATTTTCCTTCTCCACAAAGAGGGCTCCAGGCAGCTGGAAAACATCTACTGCAGCCTGAGGAGAGTTTATAAGGTTCTGCAGGGTCACTTGTGTCTGTCCTCCCAGCAGCAACTGCACAAAAGAGAGGTCGTGGCCATCGCAAACACGTGACCTCACACCTGCCACAACTTTCTGTATCGGTGAGAAGCATCTTGCCAACAGAGTTCCATTGTCTCTGCTTCCAGCAGGAAGCATTGTGAGACACCCCTACAGACACACACACCTCCAGGAAGCAGCTCAGCTGTTGAACTTCCTGGGCCAGGGGACTTGAACACCCTGACCCAAGAAGCAGCTCCTCACTCACACCTTCTAGGAATAAGCAGAGTGGAGGCCTTCCCCTGCTGCAAGACAGGGCTGCACCTCTCTTATCCAGTCCTAGACAGCCCAGTGCCCCCATGACTGCTCTAGTTCTTGGAGCAGTGAAACTGTTTTATGTTTTGTGTATACCTGAAACTACCTTTAACTAACTTTTTTTTAAAATTGATTAGATTTCAAGTTGATGATGTCCCTTTACATTTTTCATGGTCAGATATTATATCTGGGGAAAGGGGTTTGTGATGACAAATGTATTATTCTAGATGCAGATGTGTTAGCCTGTTTTATTACTTGCTCTGTACATCAGACAGCAAACTAAATTCTTCCTTTATTTTACATCACTGACTTGTACCTCTCTACAGACAACCTGGATTAATTATTGTTTTTTTTACCATGTTTTTTTAAATTTTGTAACAGGATTCATGGCTTAAAATCGGGAAAAACTCTGAAGGAATTCCGTGGTCATTCTTCATTTGTTAATGAAGCTACTTTTACACAGGATGGTCACTATATTATCAGTGCGTCCTCTGACGGCACAGTGAAGGTAAAATGGCCACTTGCTTCTATGAGCCATGTATGGGACTTGTTCTGTGTGTTGTAGCAAACTGTGGCATTTAATCTTAGAGATCATTTCCATTAAAGGTACTTTTATCATAGCCAGGGCTCAGGCTTTGTCATTGGGCCCATTATATGTAGATTCCTGGATTCTGCAAGGTGGTGTAGGATCTAATGTATGCATTTCCCCTGATTCAGAGAGTGATAAACACAATAAGACAAGGCCGCGTGATTTTAATAGCACCAGCATGGCCCAGACAGCAATGGAATCTGGATTTGATTACGTGTCACAAGGATTAGTTGAACCTCTGCTGCTGAGACCGGACTTGTTGACACAGCAAAGAGGGAAAGTCTGTCATCCACACCTTAGGTCCCTTCTCTGGGCTGCATGACCTTTAGAAAGAAGGGACCTTTAGAAGAAAGTACCTTTCGAAGTACACAATGTACTGTTGTATTGTAGAAAAGAATTCACATGGATGTGCTATATTCTTAAAGGGAAAAGGTTTTTATCATGGATTTCCTTGTATAATGTGGATTCTTGTATGGCTCCAATTATATATTAGAGTATTTATTGTATCTTAAGAAGACACCTCTTTCGTTATCTTCAATTAAGTTTAATCTCTCAGCCTTACCAGAATATCATATACCTGTTAAGGTAAAATCCATTTTCCTAATGATCTGGTTAAGAAGTTTTTAAAAGACTCTAATAATTTCTATCCTCAAATAAGAACTCCTGTGCCCTCCTCGGATTTGAATGTAGCACTAGCAAAATTGAGACCTCCCTTTGACCTTTTGGGGAGCTGTTCTTCATCTCATCTATCTATAAAAACAGTAAAAAGAAAAGGAGTACTTGTGGCACCTTAGAGACTAACAAATTTATTAGAGCATAAGCTTTCGTGAGCTACAGCTCACTTCATCCGATGAAGTGAGCTGTAGCTCACAAAAGCTTATGCTCCAATAAATTTGTTAGTCTCTAAGGTGCCACAAGTACTCCTTTTCTTTTCGCGAATACAGACTAACACGGCTGCTACTCTGAAACCTATAAAAACAGTGTTTTCAATACAGTCACTGCAGTGAAATGCATAAGTGACTTGGCATGTATTAATGGCTGATCCACCATTCAGTGTTTCATAAGGATAAAGTGATTTTTCCCATTCATCCTAAGTTTTTACCAAAAATAGTCTCTGATTTTCACATAAATCAATCATAATTTTACCAGCAAATGCCCCTCTGCCATGTACATTGGCCAAACCAGACAGTCTCTATGCAATAGAATAAATGGACACAAATCTGACATCAGGAATCCTAACATTCAAAAACCAGTAGGAGAACACTTCAGTCTCTCTAGTCACTCAGTAACAGACTTAAAGGTAGCAATTTTGCAATAGAAAAGCTTCAAAAACAGACTCCAACGAGAAACTGCTGAACTGGAATTAATTTTCAAACTAGATACCATTAACTTGGGCTTGAATAGAGGCTGGGGGTGGCTGGGTCATTACTCAAATTGAATCTATTTCCCCATGTTAAGTATCCTCAAGTCGTCTTGTCAACTGTCTGAAATGGGCCATCTTGATTATCATTACAAAAGTTTTTTTTCTTCTGCTAATAATAGCTCATCTTAATTAATTAGCTTCTTAGAGTTGGTGTGGCAACTTCCACCTTTTTATGTTCTCTGTATGTGTATATACATCTTCTTACTATATGTTCCATTCTATGCATCCGATGAAGTGGGCTGTAGCCCATGAAAGTTTATGCTCAAATAAATTTGTTAGTCTCTAAGGTGCCACAAGTACTCCTATAATTTTACCCAAAACCCCATACTCATAATGGGGAAACTAAATTACATGTTAGATGCGAGGAGAGTGTTATGATTTTATTTTGACAAGACTAAATAGTTTAGACAGACTTAAAGGCTGTTTATAACTTATGGACCAAAAAACAAGGGAAAAGCTATTTCTGAACAGACTCTTTCTAGATGAGTTAGGTATTTATGAAATTTATAAATGGAAAAGGTTATCCATTCCTCAGGGCATCAGAACTTTCAAATAGATCAAAGGCAGCTTATATGGCTTTCTTTGGACGTATTCCTCTGATAGAGATATGTAGAGCTGCAACCTGGAGTTCTGTCCACACCTTTACTAAATATTATACTTGAGATTTGAAATCAAGATCAGATGGAAAGTTTGGTAGGGCAGTCCTGCACTCCTTATTTGACAAGAACTCCAAATCCCACCATCCTCGGTCAGAGTACTGCTTATTAATCTATCTCGTGAGTGGGAATATGCAGAGGATGCTTAAAGGAAGAAATGAAGGTTCCTCTCCTGCTGGTAATAGCTCACCTTTCCTGATCACTCTTGTTACAGTCTGTATGGTAACACCCATTGTTTCATGTTCTCTTTGTATATAAAATGTCCCCATTATATTTTCCACTGAATGCATCCGATGAAGTGAGCTGTAGCTCACAAAAGCTTATGCTCTAAGAAATTTTAGTCTCTAAGGTGCCACAAGTACTCCTTTTCTTTTTACCTATAACTGATATTCTTCAAGATAGACTCTGCATATTGACACTCCCCCCTCCCTTGGAGTCAGCCCTGCTTACCAAACGGCTTGGGTTTCAAACTGAGGCAATAGAGTGCCACTCTCTCCTTTTAAACCCTGGCCCTAGAATGTCTGGAGTTTAGGCAAGGGGGGTATGTGGATGTGCCAACTGCTGCCATTAGTAGAATTTTACCATTCAGGCTGTACTGTCAGAGCACCCCATGAGTGGGGCTATTCAGAGTCCATCTCAAAGAACCTCAGCTACAGGTAAGTAACCTTCATATTTGGATATCTTTCTAAATAAACCTGTTCTTGCTCACCCAGTATTTATTAGGCTTGATTCAGGAATTGCTGGGTAAAATTTTCAGGCCACTGCTATACAGGCAATTGGCCTAGATGATCATAATGGTCTTTTCTGGCCTTAAAATCTGTGAACCTACTGAATTACCATTTTTGGTGTTCGTTACTCTTTTTTTCCTCTAGTTTCAATAGATATTTTTTAAATGCTGAAAGCTACGTCCATAGCATCTCCTCCAAAAATGTGGTGTCTTTTTTAATTAAAATGCAGAAATGTGCCTGATCATAAAGTGCTTCCACTTTGTATTCTGCTCAATAGATTTGGAATATGAAGACAACCGAGTGCTCCAACACCTTCAAATCTCTTGGCAGCACTGCAGGAACAGACATCACCGTGAATAGCGTGGTTCTGCTGCCTAAAAATCCAGAACACTTTGTCGTTTGCAACAGATCAAACACAGTGGTCATCATGAACATGCAAGGACAAGTATGTGATTCCAGGCGTGTCCCTTTGAAGCAGCTAGGAAAGAGCTTAACAAGTATTAAAATCAGGATGAGATTCGTGACCCTTCCAAGCAATTTAGTGGGTGAAATCCTGATCTCTCTTTTCAGTAGTAACTTCTGGGTACCCAGCCCTTCTGAAAATCAGGCTGATTATTTAGGCAACTAAATTCATGCCCCAGTATCTAATAGAAGCTAACCTTGTTAGAGTAGCACTGTAGCTGCCACATATGAATCCAGTGAACCTTTCTTTGGGTTTTATAGATTGTAAGAAGCTTCAGCTCTGGTAAGAGAGAAGGAGGTGACTTTGTTTGCTGTGCCCTTTCACCACGTGGCGAGTGGATCTACTGTGTGGGTGAAGACTTTGTGCTGTACTGTTTTAGCACAGTGACTGGCAAGCTGGAGAGAACTCTGACAGTGAGTACTTAACACAAGCTATTTGAAAGTAAACATGAAGTAGAATCTGCGTTCTTATCAGTTCTAGAATATTCATGCAAACGTAAATTCATAGTGACCTTACAGTAACACCTCACTTAACATCGTCCTGATTAACTTTGTTTCGTTGCTGATCAATCAGAGAACAGGCTCGTTGGAAGTTGAGCCAATGCTCCCTTATAACGTCGTTTGGCAGCTGCCTACTTTGTCCATGCTTGCAGGAAGAGCAGCCCACTGGAGCTGGTGGGGGCTTGGAACCAGGGTGGGCTGGCAGCCCCCCCCATCAGCTCCCCGTGCGCCAGCTCCCCAGCAGGCTATCAATTGCTGAGCAATTCAGCCGTCCCTTCCCCCACTGCCTGTGCTGCTCCTGCCCTCTGCCTTGGAGCTGCTCCCCGGAGCCTCCTGCTTGCTGTGCAGAGGGTGGGGAAGAGGGGTGCTAATGTTGGGGTGTCTCCCTCCCCCGCTTCTGTACCCCATCTCCACAGAGCAGGGGCTGGGAAATGACCGGGCTCAGGATGGAGGGAGCTTGCTGGCAGCAGCTGCTGTCTCAACTTGGTGATCTACTTAAAAAGGCAGTGTTCTCAGAGTAGGGTCAGCGTACTTAAAGCGGCTGTGTCTGTCTGTCTGTCTGTCTCTCCGCCCGTCTCTGCCCTGCTGTGTCTCCTCCCTCCATGTGTGCGGCTACCTTAACAACATGTTAACCCTCGAGGGCTCAGCTGAGGGCAAGTTCATCATTTAGCAGCAAGGCATTCCCTGGGAAATATCCTACCCTCTTCCACTCTCTGACTCTACCACCTCAACCAAGCTTCAAAAAATTTTCCCTGGAACCTAACCCTCCTCCCCTTACATTAATTATTATGAGGGAATTGGATTCACTTAACATTGCTTAAAGTAGCATTTTTCAGGAACATAACTACAGTTTTAAGTGAGGAGTTACTGTACTCCTATGACAAGCACCCTCAGGTGGTTGTTGTAGGGTTGGTCCTGAGTACTTAGATAAAGGTATGGGTTATTTTGAGAAAAATGTTTTAAAAATAAAAATAGATAATTTTAGCTAGAATGTAGCCACGTACTCCTTAAAAGATTTTTGAAGTAGTTGTGATTATATACTGTGATTTAACCTTGCACTTTCCACAAGTTAGTGGGAGTGAAAGTGCACACACTTTCCCTTTAGGTTAAAACATTAGGCATGTGACTCTTCCACTGTGCATTCGGAGTGGCTGAGTTCCATAGAATGGCTCTTGTGGGTGGGTGCTCAGATGTAAATCAGAGAGCGTTAGCTGCTCTAGAGCCACATGTGGAGTGGGGGAATCGGGCCAAACAAGAGAAAGGGGTCTCAGGTTCTTGACTGGGCTAGAGACTAGGCACAGGGCACAAGCTGTAGCAGAACAGAGCAGAACCATTCCTCAGCATAGCCTTCACCATACCCCAATAGTAGTTTGGGATTACAGGGTCACTTTTATACAGCTCTGGAAAAAGTCAGTCATAGAGTCTAAAGTGAGAAGGAACCATTAAGATCCTCCAGTTTGATCACCTGCATAACACAGGCAAGAGAATTGTACCAAGTGATTCCTGCACCAAGCCTTTCATTTCTGACTCATGTAGAGTAACTGTCTTAAAAAGATCCAGTCTTGATTAGGAGAGTCCCTTACACCCAGCTAAACTGCTCCACTGGTTAGTTACTCTCCAAAACAAATCGTGCTTCACTTCCTGTTTGAATGGGTCCTGCTTCAGTTTCCTGTCTGCTGTTACTCCTCTGTCAGAAGTATCTCTATGAGGAGATTTCTGACAAAACCATGATCAAGTTATCTCATAACCTTCTCTTGGATGAGCTAAAGAAATTGAGCTACTTCAATGTTAGACCATTTTTGCCCAGAATGATCTTGATCTTAATAATGAAATGATTTGGATTTCTCAGACTTTCCAGACACACTAAAATATTGTGCATTTTAAGAAACTATTTTTGGATGCATAGTAACTTTTTTAAATTTCCCAACAAATACAGTAAAATGGATTTAAGATTAAGAGTACATGTAATGTAGCATAAAATACATTATAGGAATGGTGTAATAGTCCCCCAGACAAGCCTTATAAACCCAGAGGTTACAATTTATATTAAGGTTCAATTTATAAATTGTTTACAAAGGATTAATAAATGATAGTTGCTATAAGCACATTGCAGCCATGAATATAAGCACACCAACAGAAGAACATTTAAATTATTAAAGCTAATGTTAAAATCATATACACAGGTTAAGGAAAATGTCTGTACATCTGGGTATAGTACATAAATTATCCAAAAGTATAAAGTTTGGTTTAAAACTCAAAATACATGTAGTACTTAATCTGCAATAACCCAAATTTAGGCTAATAAATTCAATGATAGTTTAGATATTAACATCCAAATGTTCAGGTACATCAGCCATAAATGTTTATATTAAGAGTTGGTTGTGGAAAGCAAATATAGCAATGAGTGTAGATTGTCCCTCAGTAATTGAGCATTTAGAGAAGTAGTCCAGTTACTTTCTCGACTTTGCTTCTCCACAGCACTCTAGCTCATCTCTCCTGGTATTGCCAATGTCCAGCGATGTGTTCTAAATAGATGTCCCTCAACTGCCCAGTGGTATCCAATACCATGAGTTGCCGCATCAGCCAAGTGTAGCGCTGACCGATTCCGCATTTCCTCAATACTCACTTGTTACCGGTCCAATGTGCCCAGGGCTCCGACAGTCAGCGTGTGTGTTTGAACCTCGTAACCCCTAGCTCTAAAGGCGTTGGCCAGAGCGGCATATTTCTCCACCTTTCGAGCTCAGGCGTTGCAGAAGGCTGGGGTCCTGTTCTCAAAGGCCATTGTGACGTCCACACCATGATGATCTGGTTGCAGTTGGCTGTCCGTTCCTGGACACGTTCATGTCCACCTTCCCCAGTGGTGGTGGGGTGGATCTGACTGGGCAGTCTTGGATGGCGTTGTCGCAGCTGCCTGCCATGGGTCTGGAATGGAGCTTGCAGCTACACAAGATGTGGGGTATGGTCTCATTGGCATAACCACACTTCCTGCATTGCTTGGCCGTAAATTACTGATGTGCTCTGAACCTTACTCATCTTACTGTTGCTTTTGCCTGAGATTATTATTTTGTTTAAAGTGATGTGTAGAGAAGACTTGCATCAATTTTTTTTCCTTTCATCCTGTAGGTTCATGAAAAGGACGTAATTGGCATCGCTCACCATCCCCATCAGAACTTGATCGCTACCTACAGTGAAGACGGCCTCTTGAAACTCTGGAAACCATAAGTGTTTTTAACTAGCTTTGGAGAATGCTTCTTAAATGAAGGGCTGTTGTGTTCATGGTTTTATGAGTCCAAATATGCAGAGTATAATTTTCAGTTCAGGAGCCCAGTACTGTTTTTCAGTACTTGGTCTAAATTAGCTGTACCATGTCAGTGAATAGAACACTTTTATTAACCCTGTATCTGGGTAGTTAAAGCAGTTTAATTGCTGTAGAAGTGATTATTCTGTCTTGTGAAGTCTGTACTTTTCCTTTGTGCTGTTTATAGATGGAAAAACCACCATCAATTTATAAATGATTGACTTTCTAAAATGTGTAGCAGATGGCTCATTTCTTTCTTTCAGGGATTGAGATTGGAATAAACAAGGAGAGAGTCTCTCCACCTTAGCAAAGATGGAGTCTGTTGATCCTAAGCTACCTTGCTTTTTCAGGACAGAAGTATTCTAATACAGTGGGATTTTCTGCTGCATTTATATTAACTGTCTCATTTAACAAAGTATCCTTCTGGCTTCTATGCAGCAGACCCACCCACAGACGGCTTGCATGATGAGAAGTTGCACGTGTGGGCTTTGCTGCCAACAGAAGTGCATAACTGCATTCTGACTGCCTTAGAAAACAGCTTGAAGCCACCCTGAAGAAAGGATCAATACAGGCTTCTGTGTGCATCTTTAATCAATTACTTCCAGCTGTCCCCCTATTGTATTACTAGGTCTAGCAGCTGAAGCACTCCAGCTTCACACACCCCTGCCTTCCTCCTCTCTCTCCCCTACGCTCTAGCCAGCTAGTCTAAGCTTAAAGCACTGCTTAATTCAAGCTAGAGATGTGGGTATGGGATAGGATTCAGGCTCAAGTTCTACTTCAAGTTAACACTGCACTGAAGACCAGCCTTTAGACCTGTCAATCTAACACACTGTGTACTATTTTCATTTGAGATTATGACTTGCACAGTTTCCTGCAAACAATCAGTTTTGTTTTCATGGTACAGTCTTTTTTCTATGCATTTGATTCCAAAATATACAGATTTAAAAGAGTAACCTTTTGTTTTCACACACAAACATTTGGTTGGATCTCTAGTGCGCTATTTCTTGTCTTCATCTTTGAATTGAATGCTTTATTCCTAAAGCAGTCTTTGGAACCAGGATAACTTCCCTGTAACTAATAGACAGTAGGTTCAGTTCAGACTATTTCAGCTGCTGGGTGGTATTAAGAAGGCAACTCAAGCATTAACTAGTGATGATTTGATTTGTTACATCTGCAGTGGCTTTGTTTTTCAGTTCATACAGAGCTATGAGAAGGTGGACCAGAAGTACTTCATTGTAAAGAAACTCTCAGGTGGAATAGGCCCTATTCATTAAAACAGTAGTGTTCAGGTCCTGTTCATTTGTATGGTTCTGGCTTAAAAGGAGTTTTTCCTTCATCAGATATAGCAATATTTTAGACAGCAGAGTGGTTACTTTCTTACCTCTATATACTTGGTCATTTCAAAGTTTCTGGGATAATATTTATGCTCTTTTACATTAACCAGTCATGGAGCTGAAAATGAAGATAAGTAGGATCATCTGTACCTCATGATGTGTCCTTACTTGACACAGGGACCTGCAAGCCCTTGGGAGACATATAGCTGGCTTTTTGGAGAAAGGGCACTTTATAATATGTTAGGGGTGCATCTCTTCACCCCTCTCCTGGTTCTTGTTGCACAGACAGCAGAAGTCCAAAGTGCATCTGGTCACGCCCCTGTCAAAAGGGGTATTGCAGAATTAGAGGACTGATGAGAGTAGGCAAGAATGATTAGGACAGTAGTTCTCCCCAGCGCTTATCTTGATTGCCATGTAATAAAATCTCCTAGTTTATGAAACCATCAGCTTTTCCTTGAAGAATTCATTGAGTTCTTTGGTAAAGATGGATGCTTGATCTCCAAGTGGCTCAGTGATCCCTCCTTTTACTGGCTGTGCCTGTAGCTGAATCTTGTGCCAGTTACTGCTACAGCCCCTTTGGATTACTGTAGTAGCTGACAAGCAATTGGAGGGGGTGCTTTGCAATAAGTGCTGGAAAGGAAATTCAGGCTGCAGGTGAAAGATCCATAGAAGGGCAACATCCTCCTCTGGTGTTAGCCAGACCGGTGATCTGCTAGGTCACTCCAATCCTTGACTCTGGGAGCCAGCCTTACCCTGCTCTACTGTGAGAACCCTCACTCCTGGGCTGTTCACGCACAGCCTGTGGCACGTAAGCTGCTCCTTGGATTGTGCAACCAAATGACACGAGCCAATATCTCAGGTCCCAGATGCAACCCTAGGAACCTCCATCTTGCAGTGTCCAGTTATGCCCACTGGATGCTGCAAGTTTATACGAGTTTGTCAATTTAACAAAGAAATTGCAGGTTTCAGAGTAGAAGCTGTGTTAGTCTGTATCTGCAAAAAGAAAGAGGACTTGTGGCACCTTAGACTAACAAATTTATTCAAGCATAAGCTTTCGTGGGCTACAGCTCACTTCATCAGCTGCATAGAATGGACCACCACACACACACACACACACACACAAGTCCTAGCTTACAGACAGCCCCCCAACCTGGAGCAAATACCAGCAACCACACACCACAGAACAAACACACTAACCCAGGAACCTATCCTTGCAACAAAGCCCGATGCCAACTCTGTCCACATATTTATTCAAGTGACACCATCATAGGACCTAATCACATTAGCCATGCCAGCAGGGGCTCGTTCACCTGCACATCTACCAATGTGATATGCTATCATGTGCCACCAATGCCCCTCTGCCATGTACATTGGCCAAACTGGACAGTCTACGCAAAAGAATAAATGGACACAAATCTGACATCAGGAATCATAACATTCAAAAACCGGTAGGAGAACACTTCAACCTCTCTGGCCCCTCAGTAAAAGATTTAAGGGTGGCAATTTTGCAACAGAAAAGCTTCAAAAACAGACTCCAATGACAAACTGCTGAGCTTGAATTAATATGCAAACTAGATACCATTAACTTGGGTTTGAATAGAGACTGAGTGGCTGGGTCATTACACATATTGAATCTATTTCCTTAAGTATCCTCACCTTCTTGTCAACTGTGTAAATGGGCCATCTTGATTAATCACTACAAAAGTTTTTTTCTCCAGCTAATAGCAGCTCATCTTAACTAATTAACCTCACAGTTTGGCAACTTCCAGCTTATCTCTGTGTATGCGTTCCATTCTATGCATCCGATGAAGTGGGCTGAAAGCTTATGCTCTAATAAATTTGTTAAGGTGTCACAAGTACTCCTGTTCTTTTTCTAAAGAAATTGTGACATACCAGGCTTGTCATCCAAAGGAGAGTCTCCGACACACTTCAAACCAAATACACCACTTCAGGTAGAACAAAGAAACAAACATTTATTCACTACAAAGATTGACTTATGATCACTTAAAATCTAAGCACAAGAAGTTGGATTTGGTCAAATGAAAAAAATGCATTCTAAGCTGATCTTTTAACACTTTTGGTGCCCTTACAAACAAATGCTTCTCACCACTGGCTGGTTTCCCTTCAGCCAGGCTCTCCCCTTCGATCAGCTGCTTCAGTCACTCGGTGGTGATTGTCTCTGTAGATGTACAGTTGATGGAAGAGAGAGGAAGAGCATGGCAAATGTCTCTTTATCATGTTCTTTCTTCCCTCTTGGCTTTGTACCTCCCACCCCCTTTCAGAGTCAGGGAGCATTACCTCATTGTAGTCCAACTGACCAAAGGAAGGGGAGTGACTCGAAAGTCCAACAGATCCTTTGTTGCTGCCTAGGCCAGCATCCTTTGTTCCTATGAAGCTGGGCTGGGTTTGTCCCATCCCTGCCCTGATGAGGTGTGAACTGCCTCTCTGCTCTTGGAGAGTTTTTGCCTGGGCTTATTTTAAGCCATGAAGAGACATTTTCAGCCTCATTACTATACAATGAAATTACAACCTATAACATTGCTGTAACAATCACTGTAACAACAATCCTCAGGGCATCATGAGCCTTCTGAAGACACCCGACATCACAAACTTTCCATTGGATACCACACAATCGTTTTACAAGGATGAAAATGGGGATGCTGGGTGTTTCCCCAAGGTACAAAGTGTTACAGAGGTGCTTTGCAATGAGTGCTAGAAAGGAAATTCAGGCTGCAGGTGAAAGATCCATAGAAGGAATGGCTGTGACTGCCTTGCTGCCTGGTTCTGTGGACCAGGGCAGGGAGCACGTGCTGTGATCCAGTTAACTCCCCCTGCAGGGGAAACCTGTAAATGAAGAGGCAGATGCAGACCAGGCCCAGCAGGGAGATGAAAACAAAAACACCAAGTTTGTATCAAAGTGGCACATTCCATGGTGAATTGCTGATTGCTGTGGCATCATGGGGAAAAAAATGCCAATTTCTATGGCTGTTGAATGGCAGAGGCTCCAGGCCCTTGACTGTGATGAAGGGGTGGGTCACATCCTTCAGTGCTATTTTCAGGCGCTCTGTAGTGGTAGACAGGCACCACTTCAATTGTTCATATTTTCAAAGTTCTCTGCAACTATAAGGGCTAGAAAATTATTTTTAAATGACGAGAAAAAATGATGGGGTCTCTGAGCCTTTGGCGCACAAAGAGAGGGCTCCTCAGATTGAGAACTTTTGTACTGGAGAAAATCTCTCCTCTGAAAAGCAATGGGAAAAAGTGGGATTATTTCAGATCATAAAGGGACATGCTAAAAGCAGGGCCGTCTACCATTTTTGCTGCCCCAAGCAGGACATCTGAAGGCAGAATCTGCTGCCGAAGCGCGGCGGGCAGAGTGGGGCTGCCGCCGCTTTGCCACCGTGACAGCCTGCACAGTGAAGCTGCCGCCACCGCAGAAAGATGAGTGCCCCCCAATGGCACATGGACTGCTGCCCCTTTCACAGTGCTGGCCCAAGCACTGCTTGGAACGCTGGTGCCTGGAGCCGGCCCTGGCTAAGAGTATCTAAAATAGTGAACGAGTCTCGCGAAGGGTGACCAGGACCTTCCATTCATCTTTGTAATGCAAGCAGCAAGACAGCCAGCTTTGTGTGTCAAAAAACAGACGTGTGAACAGACCAGGGAAAGCCATCTGTGCTGATGCAAGTAGACCAGGAAGAGAAGGGCCCAGAACCCTGAGAAAGAACAGAAGCACAAGACACTGAAAGAGTGATTGAGGGTAGGAGAACACCGAGCGCACGTGGAATTGCAAAAGCCTACACGAGTGATCAACTGTACTAAAAGTGGCAGTGTGTAGAAAGCAGAGCAGGCCCTTACATTTGGCCAAAAGGAAATCACTGGTGACATTTACAGCAGTTACAGCAGCTAAGAATGGGGCTGTCCCTACTACTACGTGCAGTACAAAAACATGCAGTCCCTGCTCCAAAGAGCTTATGATCTAAATAGAAGCAACAGGAACAAGCTGGAAGGGGAAGCAAGTAGGAACTGACTTACCCAAGGTCCCACAGGTGATCAGTGGTACAGCTGGGACTAGAACTCTCCTGAAGTCCAGTCCCATGATTTAGCCAGCAGACTTCATCAGCTCCAATTGCCAGGGAACAGAGTGAATAGGAAGTCGTAGCAATAGGAATAGCCTGCACAGTAAGGGAGCTTCATAGTCAAGTAGAGAGAAAGTTGGAGGGCTCTGAAAGACTTGAGTTTGCTATAATGATTGAAAAAGAGGCTGTAACATGTAAAGGCTGGAGACTTGACCCATTTTCTCTCATAAAACACTGCAAATTTGATGAGTGGGGAAGAAATTCTCACCACAAAGCAGAGATGTATAGCTGCTGCAATTCTAGGCTCTCAAATGTAGGGGATTAAAACACTGAAGGAAACTGCAAATGTTGGTACAATTGGAGATTAGCATGGATTATGGAGATGATAGCTGGATATTTTCAGGCAGTTTGGGGAAAACAGAACAGTAGCTTAGGGTCACACAGTGACTCACTCTCCTGAAGTGGTTTCAAGTTCCCACCACTCTCTTAGCACGGCTTCACTAAGTGGGGTTACAAAGTGGAAGTGACTAAACTTGCAACTTTGTAAATGTCCTGTGTGTAGTCAGAACACTATTTCCTAGCTTCTATGATAAATTTTTATTCCTTGAAATGCTGCAGCCATGAGGAAGGAAATGGATTCCATTCTGTCTCCATCAACAGAATTGTTCATCACATTCCCAGAGCCAAGTCAGAAGGCTGCCCATTGTTATGTGTATGAACAACAAGTAGTTTGGCAGGTTTGACTGTGGCTGGAATTGGACCTGCAGAATTTTGTATTGCTGGTGATGCAAAAGAAAGGAAGGAATGCACAGAATATGCAGTTAACAGCTTAAGTGGAAAAAAAAATTTCCCCTGGGATACACTCAGCTGGAGATCAGCAAAAAAATGCACCTGCCATTTTTCAGACAGGCAGTACATGAAGCTTTAATTTTAAATATTTGCTTTTCTATAGAGTTCCTTGAACTTCTCAGAGGAAGATTACAAAAAAAAATAAAATCAAGCCTCTTATTCTGTACACTTAGGCTGAGTTACCCAAGGTCACAAAGGAAATCCTAGAAAAAAAGTTGGG
This sequence comes from Dermochelys coriacea, assembly GCF_009764565.3. Lineage (NCBI taxonomy): Eukaryota > Metazoa > Chordata > Testudines > Dermochelyidae > Dermochelys > Dermochelys coriacea. The sequence continues at coordinate 136,161,504 of NC_050072.1, read as the reverse complement.
TAGAAAAAGTCTCTGGCCTCCCAAACTTTCATAGATACTAAGGTCAGAAGGGACCATTCTGATCATCTAGTCCGACCTCCTGCACAGCGCAGGCCACAGAATCTCACCCACCCACTCCTATGAAAAACCTCACCCATGTCTGAGCTATTGAAGTCCTTAAATCATGGTTCTAAACTTCAAGGAGCAGAGAAGCCTCCCTCAAGGCACCCGTGCCCCATGCTACAGAGGAAGGCGAAAAACCTCCAGGGCCTCTCCAATCTGCCCTGGAGGAAAATTCCTTCCCGACCCCAAATATGGCGATCAGCTAAACCCTGAGCATATGGGCAAGATTCACCAGCCAGATACTACAGAAAATTCTTTCCTGGGTAACTTAGATCCCATCCATCTAATATCCCATCTCAGGGGATTAGTCCTATTTACCCTGAATATTTAAAGATCAATTACTTACCAAAATCCCATTATCCCATCATACCATCTCCTCCATAAACTTATCAAGTAGAATCTTAAAGCCAGATAGATCTTTTGCCCCCACTGCTTCCCTTGGAAGGCTATTCCAAAACTTCACTCCTCTGATGGTTAGAAACCTTCATCTAATTTCAAGTCTTTGTCCTAGACTGAAAAGGTTGAGTTTAGTTTTTAAACTAAGCTACTAAACAACAAATGTATCATAGCACTTAACTGTTCCCCTCACCAGAAGGCATTGAAGATGAATGTGTTCCTGTGAAATATGTAGTTAAGCCAACAAGTGATTAATACACCATATCTTACAGGAGCAATGGCTGTGGAGCAAAACAACCTTTAGATTCACCTATGGGAAAAACAAGTACATTTTCTCCATGTTATTGCATGGCAGCTTGTTTACAGTCCTACCCCACAGCAAAAAAAACTCTTGCTACTGCATCTGTTATGCTCCTAGAGCTACTGCAGCAATAGCAGAAACATTTTTCTGCTTTGTGCTAAATACCATCCAAAGTGTAAGTACCTGCCCTCAACCAACTTTGTGATGTGGCTACAGTGCCCTCTCCTCACTCTTTTGAGGTACCCTGCTCACTTCACTAGCATGGAATAGTCTTTCCAATACAGTGGGGCAGGAAATTTTTCCAAAGCGTATGGTTGTCAGACAACCATACAACACACTTCTCCATTAACTAACGGAATTCCTCTATAATAGACAGCTGAGTGGGTCTACAATTACTGGACCTCTACAATGAGACAGCCACTATTAGTAAATCTGCTAGATTTGTGAAAAACAAACAAATCTGAAGACAACAGGGGGCAAGAACACCAAAAGAAGTTAGTCCAATAAAATACATTACCTCACCCACCTTGTGTGTCTATTGTATTTTAAGTAGGTAGTTTGATTAAAATGTGCCACTTCATATTTCAGTACATATATGACCCGAGTTGAATGCAGTCCTTTTCAGAAACTGTGTGCATTTTCCCCCCTTCAGCCCCCAAAAACAGCTTGAAAGTAGACCAACATTATATACCACAAAATAGTCTTAGGAGCCATTGAACAGTTTTGTAATTATATTGGAAAAGTTTTTCCTACAATAACTGGAACAATACAGAGTCTTTCAAGAATTAGATTAAGATTATGCACACAGAAAGATGAGAATTTTGATACAAATACTGGACTCTCAATTGGTCACCCACTCTTCTGGTTAATACTGAATTCCCTATACAGGGTCATGCATCTTTCACCTTCGCTCTCCAGTACTGAGTCTGCAGTACTTCCTCTAACTTAATGCATCCAGTTGGAGGTCAAACTTCACATCAGTAGGCAGAGACTACTTTAGGGATTTAGAATAGCAAGCTCAGCTGTTCTGCTTGCCTCACTCACACATAAGGACTATGGGGTTAAAATTCTAGCTCTCCTTAATTAGGCACATTAGTGCAGTCCCACTGTTCACTAGTGCCTGACAAGTTGCCTGTGCTTATAACAGCAGGAAGCTTCACTTGTAATCCACTAGTGGGTCACAAAAGAATGAAGCTGACAGGCAAAAGGATCTTTAAAATCTCAAATTCAGCAGGCTGAGGGAGCTGGTGCATCTGCCAGGAGTTTAAGTGGGCATGTGAAGACTGACCACATCCTTGTTAGAATGAGGTAATCAGTACATCACTGTGCAGCTGCATTAGAGCAAGTCCTGATTTGATGAATAGCAGCACAAGTCCAAAACAGTCACAGGTTATGTTCTACAGTCTGATTAGAACAGAAACTTTAATTGATCTTAACATGAACTATAAATAAATACTTGGGTATACTTCATTAACAGGGCATAGAATCTAAAAGACCACCACTCAATCTTAATCTAAGCCAGTGCATTTGCACACAATTAAAATACAAGAATTACAAGGCCTGAAATAAAGACAAGCAGCCGGGGTAGCTGACTTCATGGTCAACTTCAGCTGAGCTTGCACCCTGAACTTTACATAAATTGCAAAGTCAGTGTGTGGTTTTCTAATATTATTGATTTTATTCATTAACTTGTTTTAAAAAAAACACAACTATGGTTGAATATTAAAACAAAACAATAGCAAGGAGTGAGCGAGCTGCTTGTAGGTCTTCACTCACCCACTAATGCATACAAAACAAGCATCACAAGGGGTATTCACTGGTCATTTTAAGATGTCTGACACTGAACACCACCTCTAGGATGATGCTCATCATCTTCATAGGCTTCTCCATTGTAGTGCTGTCTTCTTTCTTGAGAAGGGTCAAAGTCCACCAGCTCTACCTGATCCATTTCTTCAGTTTCTTCTACTTCCTTCCTTGCAGGTAGAAGTTTTTCCAATAAAGACAGCTTATCAGAGGAGAGGAAGCCACACTCTGGGAAGTTTACCTGAAAAATCAGTAAGAACAGCCATTCATGAATAGTCTTACAGTTTTTTCTCCACCATACAGTATTACTGCTTTGAGAAGCGTGTGCTACCTTGCTCCTACAAGCATCAGCTTGTAGCAGAATCCTAGGGCTCTTTCGGTAGCTCTAGGCTCCCAAGGGATAAAACAAAAAACCAAGCTAGCAAGTAGAATGCATTTTTACTTTTGTCCATCCTCTTACACAGTCTGACTGCCTTCCATTATCAGGTTTTCCAGATCTCTATCTATGCACTATGTTTTGCCTACAAGAGGACCGTTCCAATAAAGTAGTTTCCAAAGAAAAGTGTCCACATCTAAGATCCTCTCTGAGCTATTTGAGGCAGTTATTTTTTTTAAAATGTCAGTATTTCAGCTTTATTCTAAGCAGCATAACCCTGTATATTGGATTAGTTTACACGGCCTTTTGCAGAACTGAATGTAGAAACAAGGAAAGATTGAGTGCCTGTCTTCTTGTTCCCATTAGAAATGGAAGTTAACATGGTGGAAACTTGTCAGGTTAAAGTTCAGTGTTGAGCCATGTTTAACTATACAAAGCTGCCTGAACTCTTACCTTGAACTCAATGATCAGGCGCCCTCTCTCATATGGTCTGCGATAAATTGGCATACCCTCATTCAGCACACATTTGATATCTCCATGCTTGACGATCTGACCTAAAGCAAAAACCCAGACACAGAAGACAAGCTGTTATAGTTGCTACATTTTGTGATCTCCCCTCAACTCCCTTTCACACTATGTTTTCTGGGCTAACATTCATGAAACTATACTGATCCAGATCCCACTTCATAAAGGCTGCTAAAAACCTGGTTGCCTGTAAATGGTAATGCCAACTCTCCTCTATCCAAGTGGTCTTAAAAGGCTATACAATGTGATTGGAGACACAAGGTGGGTGAAGTAACATCTTCTATTGGACCAACTTCTGTTGGTGAGACAAGCTTTCAAGCCACACAGATTTCTTCAGGTCAGGGAAAGGTACTCTGAATTTCACAGCTAAACAGAAGATCAAACAGATAGCACGTATTCTAAGGGACCATTCAAGGTGAAGTGGCCTGTTAACACCCCTGTAGTCATAGGGTGAAAAGAGTTAGTGGGTTACAGATTGTTGTAATAAGTTACAAATGTAGTGTAACCAATCTGATTTTCAGTGTCTAGCAGAGTTATGAATTTAAGCTCCCAAGCTCATCTTTTGAAAGTGTTGTGTAGGTATACTTTGTGGACTACTAATGGTCAGATTAAGTGATCGCTTTGTGAGAAGTTTCAGAGTAGCAGCCGTGTTAGTCTGTATTCGCAAAAGGAAAAGGAGTACCGGTGGCACCTTAGAGACTAACATTTATTAGAGCATAAGCTTTCGTGAGCTACAGCTCACTTCATCGGATGCATTTGGTGGAAAAAACAGAGGAGAGATTTATATACACACACACACAGAGAACATGAAACAATGGGTTTATCATTGTTATCATGATAAACCCATTGTTTCATGTTCTCTGTGTGTGTATATAAATCTCTCCTCTGTTTTTTCCACCAAATGCATCCGATGAAGTGAGCTGTAGCTCACGAAAGCTTATGCTCTAATAAATTTGTTAGTCTCTAAGGTGCCACCGGTACTCCTTTTCCTTTTGTGAGAAGTGTTCACCCACAGATGACAGGGTGTTTTTGTCTACCATTTTACTGTGAGAGTTCATTTGAGTGTAGTAATTGTTTGGTTTCATCTACACAGGTGTCATCAGGGCAGTCAGTGCACTGAATGAGGTACTCCACATGTGACAGGCATGTGTAGGACTCCTCTATCTTGAAAGGAGTGTTGTGGGGGCTGTTATACATCTGTTCTGGTTGTGTCTGGTGTTGCTTTAAGTTGGTGTCTTGGTCTGTGGGGTGCTTGCTTCTGATGAGCTTGGAGAGGTTGCCTGAAGGCCAGAAGTGGGGGTTCAAAAAAGCTTTTTCAGGATAGGGTCCTGATCAAGCATGGGTTGTAATAGTTTGACACCCCATGTGGGTTCCACTGTGGGGTGGTAAGTGACAACTAGGGGTATACAGTCAGAGGGGATTTTATTTCTGTACTGAAGTAGGTCTTCTCAGGGTATTTGGGTGGCCCCTGGAGCATATTCTGTGGCTTTTATCTACAGCCATGCACTCAGATACCACAGAATATGCATTGAGGAGAAAGTATAGGATACACACCTTAGCATGCTCAAAGCCATATTCAAACAAGGACACTCCACCAGAGAAGTAGATCACACATCATGGAATAGGCCACCCAAATATCCAGAGAATTGTTACACTCAAATGAACTCACAGGAAAATGATAAAGACAAAAACACCCTGTCATCTGTAGGTGAACACTTCTCACAAAGTGATCACTCTGACCATCAGTTGTCATCCACAAAGGATATCTGCATAATGATTTCAAAAGATGAGCCTGGAAGCTTAAATTCATAACTTTGCTAGCCAAAAAACCAGGGATTGATTAGACACTGGATTTGTGGCTTATTACAACACTCTGTAACCCATTAATCCTTTTTTGTCCTAGGACTAAGGCCAAGATTTAGTCATGGGTAAGGCTGTGTGTATCACTGATTCAGTGACCGCCATGAACTCTGCAGCAGCCATGCAGAGAGGCTGCCCACCAGCAGCAGTTTGGGTGTGGGAGGGGCTCAGTGCTGGGGCAGGTGGTTGTGGGATTGGGGGGGGCTCCCACTGGAATAGGTGGAGGAGGGGCCAGAGGGCTCCGCACACTGCTGTTCCTAGCCAATGGGAGTTGCGCCTGTGGCCAGAACAGTGACTGGAGCCCCGCTAGCCAGAGCTGCGGGGCATGCAGAGCTCAATAGGGAGCTTGTGAGCCTTGCCAATCTTCTCTCCCCTTCAGCACCAGTGGGGGCCCTGGGCCTCTCCCCTTCAGCGTCCGCAGACCATCATCCCCACCCAAGTTTTAGTTAGGGGTATATAGTCAAAGTCACGGACAGGTCACTGGCCGTGAATTTTTGTTTACTGCCCATGACGTTTACTAAAAATACCCGTGACTAAAACATAGCTTTAAGTCATGAGTAAGGCTAAGATTGTGATTTTTACCAAGAATGACTATCAGACAGGTCACATGCAAAAATCCAAAAATTCATGGAAGCTGTGACCTATCTGACTTTTGCTGCTGTGGCTCCATGTATTTCCCCTGCTGGGAGCTGTGAGGTACCCCCTCTGGCCCATGGCAGCTGGAAGCTGCAGGGCGGCTCCCTGCTACCCACAGCAGGTGGGAGTTGCTGGATGACTACTTCCCAAAGAGAAAATGGGACACCCAATCTGCTCACCTGAGGTGTCTCCCCTCGCCCCCCATGAGGCTGTTCTCAGGGTTCCAGTGATGGGTGAGGGCTACCACAGGAGGCTGTGCCTGTTGCTGAAACCCTCCCAGGGCCCCGGTGGCTACCAGCTCCAGTCCCTCTACCCCTGGGGCTGAAATAGAGAAGGTCATAGAGGTCTCTGGAAGTCATGGATTCTGTGACTTCCATGACCTCTGTGACACTTAGCCTTAATCATGGGTGTTTTTAGTAAAAGTCATGGACAGTGAACAAAAATTCATGGCTCATGACCTGTACAATATATCCTTGACTAAATATTGGTGCCGGGGGGGGGGGGGGGGGGGAGAAAGAGGAGAGGAGAGGCATGACCAAGGCACTGCGGTCTCTGGGGCAGCAGCATCTGGCCCGGGACTGCCACTGGTACTGTGGTGGTGGTGGTGGTAGGAGACTACCTCAGCGGTCCTGGGGTCAGTGACACTGGTTGTTGCAGAAGTCCCAAAAAATTACAGAATCCATGACAGACTCGCAGCCTTACCTATGGCTACATGGGTGTTAACAGGCCACATCTTCCCTTAGGGCATTTAACTTAGTTTTAGCATAACTACTTATGTTAAAACTATATGTTCAATTTTGTATTTAGCTGTGACACCGAGTACATTTCCCAGACCTGAGCTCTGTGGCGCTCAAAAGCTTGTCTCTTACCAAGAGAAGTTGCTTCAATATAGTAATATACTAATAGCTCATGCACCTCTAATATCCTGGGGCCGACACAGCTACACACCACTGCATACATATGCAATTGTTTGTTCATGCATCCTGAAAGAAGCCCTCTTATGCAGGTGTGTTCTGACTGAACAGACACTATTCCATGAATTCTGAGCTCAAGAACTCCAGTTTTCACAGGAGTTGGGGCCTCTTAAATTCCCCCCACGTATCTAGTCATGAACAGCCATGCATGTGATAGAGTTATCTGTTGCTGAGTGGAGTGGAGTGGGTTATGAAAGTTACACCATGATGTACAAGTCACATCTTTCATTAGTTATTAATCCAATAACTCATCCACCAGGACATACTAATTAAAACTTATTTTTAAGTAGAGCGTTTTTACAGTATAAAAGACTTTGACCAAGAGATTTACATTATCTGGCCTAAGTTAATACTTTAAACCAATACTCTTACTTGAAAAAAAGGAGTACTTATGGCACCTTAGAGAAATTTATTGTAGCTCACAAAAGCTTATGCTCAAATAAATTTGTTAGTCTCTAAGGTGCCACAAGTCCTCCTTTTCTTTTTGTGAATACAGAGTAACATGGCTGTTACTCTGAAACCTACTCTTACTTGAGATGCTCTTTTGGTCCCTTTACTATGCAACTGGAGAACTCAAGGATAATGTTGCTAGCTGCACAAGTTTAACAGCAATACTTTTCAACACACTTACCAGGATGAGAGGTAATAATTACAGTTCTGTTATCCAGTGTTGCGATAGGTTTCTGAAAGCCACACAGTGCCTCAACCAGCTGTATGTCCATGCACATGAACAGGTCTTCACCTCGCCTACAGAACAGTTTACATTTGAATCAGTGCATCACATACAAGACAGCTCTGAAGATTCTGGAAAAAAAATCTTTCTAACCCTAGACCTGCCTACTATGTCTTTGCAGAAATTGGATTTTGTTCCAGAAGTTAGTCCACCCTTCCCTCCCCACACAGATTAGTTAATTATAGGAAGATTATACAGAATCTGTATGCCACCCAAGAGACTAACCTGGCTTTGGCCAGGACAAAAGACCCAATTAGCCCTACTCCCACATGAGTGACTAGATTGCATACACTCCTATTGTCTGCCCTATGCCAAATTTGGGGAAAGCCAAGTATGCTACAACTGACTGAACTGTTAAAGAGCTATGGAGGATTTCAACATGCTTACAGCAGTGTGGTGATGGTTCTGTTTAATTTAAGGGACAGCCACTGCTGCTCTTTTTGTTCCACTTGCACTGAAGGCTGGTGCTAAGGGGAGACAAAACAGTTACCTTACAGAAACCGCTTTAGCAGCTTTGTCTGTAGATCCCACTTGGCGTGCATGAACCTCAGGCATGCGAGATCAGAATCTTTTGGCTAGCAGTGTCTGTTAGAGCCACACCTACACACCCTTTGTGCTTGTGCTCCCCCACCCAAGGGGGTAACAGGCATAGCAGCCCCAGCTACCTCAGTTCTCTTGCTAATCCAGAATCTCAAAGCAGAGATGGAATCTGAAGGAGCTGGGAATGGACGGTGGACATAGGATCCATATGGAGAATTCCTGAATCAGTTATCATAAGATCTGCAAGTTCCAAGTCTGTCAGGGTGGATTCTGCTCATCAATCCCCAAATAAATAGAAAGCCACCGGCCCCCTCCACCCTCAGTTCCTTCTTGCTGGAAACTCCAACAGTGGGGAAGGAGGGCAGGCTGTGGAATGGACATGAGCAACACATCTCTAAGAACACCAGTTACAGAAAAAGGTATCAGTCTTTTCTTCTTCCAGTGATTCCTCATGTTCATTCAACTTGGGGGACTCCAAGCAGTACCCATGGGAGGTGGGTAAGGAGTTCATGGACCTGTAGATTGCAACACAGCTGTGTCAAACCCAGTGTCGTCCCTGACCTGCTGCGTGAGGACATAGGGGGCCATGAAAGTGTGTACCAAGGACCATGCAGTGGCTTTACAGATGTCCTGGATTGGAACATGTGCCGGAAGCCACCAAGGATGCCTGCGCTCTAGTTGAGTGGGCTCTGATGATTGGCAGCAGTGGGGCCCCTGCCAGCTTGCAGCAAGCCTTTATGCAAGAGATAATCTAGTTAAGAGGAAAGGCCTCCTGGTGTCCACACAGGATGTTTTATCAGCTGTAGAGATAAAAAGCTAAGTCTACCTACAGAAAGGCTTTGTCCGATCTAGGTAGAAAGCCAGGGCCCTTCTTATGTTCAGAGCACGGAGGCGCTGATCACTAGTCTCATAGGGCTTTGGGCAGAAGAAAGATGTCCTGGCACATGTGGAAAGTGGACTCCTTGGGAAGGAAAGCCAGGTGGGGCTGGAGCTGGACCCAGACCCTGTCCTTATAGAAGGCCACTGGAAGGCAGTTGCGAGGTCAGGGCTCGCAGCTCGGAGACTTGCCTCGCCAACGTCACTGCCACCAGAAAAACTACCTTCCACGATAGGTGAGACAGGAAGCAGGAGGCCAAAGGTTAGGCCCATGAGCCTAGACAGAACCAAGCTGAGATCCCATTGAGGGACTGGGGACTGAACTTGAGGATAAAGGTCTTGATACCTCTGAGGAACCTGGCCATCATGTCACGGGAGAACACAGTCTGCCCCGGACGGGTCGATGAAAGGCAAAGATCGATTGCACCGAAGAATGCGAAGGGGAGATGCCCTGTTTGGCCACCCAGTGGAAAAGCCTTGTCCACTTTGCCAGAAAGGTGCATCTAGTCCAGGGTTTTCTACTCCCCAGGAGGACCTACCGGACCTCCTCTGAACAGGGCCATTCTTCAGGGGTCAGCAATACAACATCCATGCCATGAGATGGAGAGACGCAAGGTTGGGGTGCAAGAGGTGACCGTGGTCCTGTGACTGTAGGTCTGGTCAGTCCAGCAGGGGCCACAGGGGACTGCTGCCAAGCTCAACAGCTTGCTGAACCAATGCTGGCACAGCCACGCTGGGGTGATCATAACTTTGGCCCTGTCTCTCTCGACTTCCGCCAGGACCCTGCTGACAAGTGGGATTGGGGGAACGCGTACATCAGGCTTCCTACCCAGGACAGAAGGCAGGCATCGGAGAGGGAGCCCTTGCCCAGACCTCATCTGAAGCAGAAGTGGTAGCACTTCCTGTTTTGCTCATGACAAACAGATACACTTGGGATAATCCCCACCTCTGGAAGACCAAGCTCAGGGTGGAGCACCCATTCATGGTGAGAGGAGAAGTCCCCGCTTAGGTGATCCACTAATGTGTTCTGACCCCCAGGATGTGACATGCTTCTAGACTGATTCTGTGGTTGATGCACAAGTCCCAAAGACTGAGTGCCTCCTGGCATAGGGCAGAGGATCAAGCTCCTCCCTGTCTGTTGATAGACAATTGAGGCTGTGTTGTCCATCAAGACTCTGACAGACAGGTGAGGAAGGAAGACTGTGCATGCCCTACAGACTGCCCTGAGCTCTTTGATGTTTATGTGCAACGTCATCTCTATTGGGGACCACGTACCCTGGGTCTGGAGATTGTTGAGGTGCACCCTGCAACCAAGATCTGGGGCATCCAAGAACTTGACTGAGTGGGGAGTGCTGTTGAAGGGGACTCCTTCCAGGACATTCTTGGGGTGTGGTGAGTATCGTTGTGGAAAAGGTTTCAGAGTAGCAGCCGTGTTAGTCTGTATTCGCAAAAAGAGAAGGAGTACTGGTGACACCTTAGAGACTAACAAATTTATTAGAGCATAAGCTTTCGTGAGCTACAGCTCACTTCATCGGATGCTGAGCTGTAGCTCACGAAAGCTTATGCTCTAATAAATTTGTTAGTCTCTAAGGTGCCACCAGTACTCCTTTTCTTGTTGTGGAAAAGGTGGTCACCATTCCCAGGTGGCCTGGACTGGGAGTAGACAGTCAGCAATTGCTGCAGGGGTCACATCCAGAGCCTGGCATGGCACGTAATGTATGTACATGCCACCATGTGACCTAGGAGGTGCAGGCAAATCTGGACATGGAGACTTCCATGATGAGGTCTGCTAATGCCCTGACTCTCTCCAGAGAGAAATGCCCCAGCACAGGTTGAGTCAAGCACCACTCCGATTAACTTGATCCTCTGTACCAGAGCGAACGTGGATCATGTGTCGTTCACCAACAGGCCAAGCTGACAGCACGTGGCCAGCAGCACTGCAACGTCTGATTTTGAAAACAAAGAAAGGCAGCTGGTAAACAGGGGAGGAACGATCTGAGGAACAGCCTGGTAGGTTGCCTTTGGGTGTACCCTCAAAATGGGCGCTTGCCAGTCTGCTTACTGCAGGTTGAGCCCGCCTAGGATGTAGGCAGGGGTTGGTAGCCAGGGTGCCTCTTTATGGATGTTTTATGGAGGAGGATCCTGGCGAGGGTGACTCCCCTGGCTCTGAGGCTTCTGCGGCTTACACTGCTTGCAGGAAGCGCCGGGGACATACAGGCCCAGTGTTTTCATGGTCCTGGGGGAATCTCTCAGGCCACAGAGTTTATTGTGGGTTTGTTCTGTGACTAGGGCATGCCTGTGGAAACAGAGGTCTTGCACTGACTGCTAGTCCCCAAAGACAGTCCAGAGAGGAGTAGCCATGAAGCCCTGAACAATGAGATACTGATGCCATGGTATGGGTGGCAGCATCCGCCGTGTCCAACGCTGCCTGGAGTGTTGCTCTGGCCCCAGTTGAGCCCTCATCCAGGATTGTCCAGAACTCCTTCCTAGAAGCCTCAGGATGGGCGCTCTTGAACATGGTCATGGCCTGCCACATATTAGAATCATAGCAGCCTAGGAAGGCCTGATGGTTGGCCATCCGCAACTGTAGACTAGAGGCCGAATAAACTTGACACCCAAACAAGTCTAGTCTCCTTGAATCTTTATTCTTAGGGATAGTTGCCAGTTGACCCTGCCCCTACCACTAAGGAATTGGGAGCAGGGTGGGTATAAAAAGGTATTTGGATGGCACAAACTTCTTGCGCTCTGCCCTCTTGGAGATCTGAGGAGGAGGTTTGCCAGAGGGCATTTGTAATTTTCACAATCCCTTCATGTAGGGGCAAAGCTACAGGGCAGAGAACGCCAAAGGAGTCCGCAGGTTCCTCTAACTCCTCAGCCTGGAGACCCAGGTTGGTGGCGACCCTCTTTAACAGCTGCTGATGTGCCATAGCATCATCCTGGGGGGAAAATCGGTGGAGGGAGCCCTTGCTATAACCTCATCTGGCGACTAGGAGGAGAAAACCGGTACCAAGGGGTCCTCTGCAACCAGAGGTGGTCTGGGGGCTTGCTCACCCATTTCCTCCTGTGCCTGCAGCCGAGGCCTCTTGAACTGGGGAGGTGGGAGGGAAGAAGGCAGCAGCGCAGAATGGGGAGGTAGCCAGTCTCTCTGGATACTGAGTGGGTGGCCTGGGAGGGTAGAGTGAACCCCCATGGGTACCACTGTGCCGGCTTCATTGCCGTTGACTTAGTCTGCACCATAGGTATCTGAGCTTGTCCCACAGCTAGGGAACCTTGCTCTGAACCCGAGCTAGAGCCCGAGCAGTCACTCCTCTGTGACCAAGATAGGGCTGAGTGGTGGCTCTTTCCTGATCAAAACTAGTCGCTCCTCCCAGAGTTGGATATGGCCAATTTCAACGAGCACCTGGATCGGAGCCTAGGCGACTGGTGGATCTGCGACAGCCCCGGGCCGGCAATCTATGCCTCACACTTGACAAGTAGTACTGGGGATGTGGAGCAGGACTGGGAACCAGAGTGGGCTGGGCGTTGTGAAGATGCAGCTGCACGTGGTGATGCCGCCTTGGGGGATTGGCGATGGTCCATTGGTCCCCTGACCTGTTCCTGAAGCATTAAGAGTCCTGCGGAGACTCCGGGTGCAGACTCTGAAACTCCGGCCGGGGGAGTGCAAGCCTCCAAAGGTCACCAGTGAGCCATGCCTTGAGCCTCTGTGCCCTTGTCTGAGGTCCAGAGACCAGAAGGCAGAAGCTTTGTGGCTCCAATTGCTGTCAGAAGCATGTCAGCTGCGAGAGGGCGACTGTTGAAAGGACGTCCCGTGTGACAGGGAGCATTGCCATAAAGGTGTAGGCTGTGGTGGTTCAAATGCAGGTTTACTCAGTTACTGGGACCCTGCAGGGACTGGAGTGGGTAGCACCAGGAGGGACAATCTCTTGCACCGCTTGCAGGGCCTCCAGTATGGATGGTACCTGCAGCTGACAAGGACCTGTTGCTATCTGGGGTAGCTGGCGGGGAGCAGGTTGGGCTACACTTCTTGACCTGAACTGGGGTCCAAGATCCTGAGGGGGCGAAGAGGTGCCCAAGACAGGGCTTGGTACACCCCAGACTTGTCTTTTCCCTTCCAGGAAGCTGGAGGCCATCCTTGCCCTATATTCCTGGACTTCTTGGCTGGAGCCACGGAAGGGGATTGGTGGGGTGCTATGCACCGAGGTCACTGTGCTCAGCGCTGAATTGGAGTGCTGCTCTGGCATCACGGTAAGTGCTTTCAAGCGAATGTCATGCTCCTTCATTCTGGGCTTGAAGGACTTGCAGATTCTGCACTTAATATGACTGTCGCCCAATCACCGTAAACTGTTATGGGCACGGGCCTTTAATAGCAATCACAGGGCTTAAAGTCTAATGACTAAGGAAACTAAAACTAGAGGAAAACCACCGCCCAAAAAAAATGAGGTAAATGGGTTTGAACAAGAAGCAACAGCGCTAGCTGTAGCAGCGCCAGTTCCATGCAGTCACTTGTGGCAAGAAGGAACTGAGGGTGGATGGGGCTGGTGGTGCTCTATATGCTGCAGCGTGTGTGTGCCACTCCAGGGGGCACCAGAGCTAGTCCCCTATGGATACCGCGGAGGGAAAAAACTTCTGGCACCAGTGTGAGGATGCACAACTAAGCAGTCACTCAAAGAAAGGCGGTCTCTGGAAACGTCCTCAAATGAGGGACAGGCTGAACATGTAGACAACAAGGAGTCTGACAAGTTTGATTTAAGTAAAAATTTGACAGCATGCTGGTGAGGAACTTCAGGGATCTCAGCATCACCATACCCCTATGGAAAGCTGCATGAGAGAGTTTGCCAACAGTGCTTGAATACAATTAACTCCCCTGTTAGGCAGGACAGCCACCAAAAAGGCTGGTTTGAATGCAAGATGGTGGAGAAAGCAGTTCAATAAAAGTTCAAAGGAGGTTCCATAAGAACTACACACAGGTCCCAGGAAGAGGCACACAAATGAGTGGATGGGCCAGAAGCAGTCACCATAAAAGCTTGTACTGGAGGATGGCAAGCTGAAATTGCAGCAAAACAAATCCTGATAGAACCAATAATGAAGTCAGATGACCATGTCCTTCAATTCAAGTTAAAAAAAAAAAAAAAAGAGTCATCTCAGGAATAGGGACTTCTAAAGCATGAGTGCTATGAAGTCCAGACAGAAACTTTTCTCCTTTGATCTGTAGAGGACTTCCTGCTCTATGCAAGTATTTATTGGCTCACTGTAGAGCAGTCCCTGTCTGTAGGAAGCCAGTTTCCAAGCAGTCAGATGTAAAGATGGGCCTAGATGGAGAATGTCCCCTAGTTTCCTAGAATAAGTCTGGCAGACTGGGGAGAGAAGTTGGTGGCTGTGTGGATGGATGCAGTCTGCCCATGGGTTGCTGTCTGGTCCAAAAAGAAGCTAGGATAATTACACTGCTAGATCTTCCTTCTGAGCCATGGCAATGGAGGAAAAGAAGGAAAGGTAGAGAAGACCTTGAGACCAAGGAATGAGGAAGGCATCCTTCTCACCAGCCCTGGAGCAGAACTTGGGGGCACTGTTGTACCTGTTTACAACAAAACAGGTCTAGATCAGCGTTTCTCAACCTTTTTGAGACCAGGGACTGGCTTGCCACCTTCCTAAACTTACTCTGTCACAAGGAGTCATCTGCTAGGCTTGAGAACAAATCTCCAGTGACCATTAATGGTTGACTGAGTAGTGTCTGGTGAAGCAATCTGTTCCATCGTTCGTTCCTGGTAGGTGACGTGCCATGGAGCTAAGATGTAGAAGCGGTTCCACCTTCATAGGACAATTGCTTCCTGACAAGTTGGGGAGGAGGGACGAGTTGGCACCCCCCCCGTGGATATATATTGTAGAGGTGCTGTCCGTTGGATCTGTACAGTAGTTCCTTCCAGTAGCAGTACAAAGGCTCTGCAGGGTAGTCCACTTGTCTGGAATTACAGCACACTGAAATGGATTGAGGATTTTTTTTTTCCCCCAAAATTACATGCATTAAACTTGCAGGTGGTTTAGATGGGCCTCTCCAACCTGCCATGGATGCATCTGTAATCAGTGTTCCAGTTTGAGGTAAGGTACAGATTACAGAATGGTACCCCTTGCACACCATCAAGGTCATCATCTAGTTTAGGGAAACTGGTAATCCTACTCCTATTAAGACCATGAAGTGAGTGTCCATACACTGTTTGATGGGTTTGTAAACAGACGTCAACCAGCCTTGGAGAGAGTGGAGGGGAGGTCTGTCAAAAGTCATCATGCAAGTGCAGTGTATGTTTGCCTAGTCATCTCAAGTCCAGTACAAGATGCATCCCTTGTTCTTTTGGGGATACAAGTACCAGGAATAGAAATCTTTCCCTCTGAACTCCTGAGCACTTATGATGCAAGGATTCCACATTGACAATCCCTCAGGTTGTCATGCAAGGTGGGTCCCTTAAGAAGATCAGGGAAGTGAGTGGCCAGGACTGGAACTGGAGATTAAAGGAGATGTATGTTATTCACTGGTCTGTAGCAATCCCAGACCATGGGTGAGAAAAATGAGAAATGCAGGAACCAAAAATGGGGTAGACATAAGGATGCTCTAGTTGGACTGATACATGGCTCTGAACCCAACTGAGAAACCAGCTGCTGGGAAGGGAGGGGGCTATCTGAGGGAAAAGTGAGACTCTGAATAATCAGCACCATCAGGTGCCAACGGGAGAAAGTTATGTCTGAACTAGCCTGGATACATGACATGTTTTCTCCTGACAGCAGGCCCTGTGCTCCTTTAGGGTACATAAGTCATCCCTGCAGGAGCCAATAGCTTGTCATTCAATGAAAAGCTAGTCTATAGTTGTTTGGACTTCTCTAGAATTCCTGTGGATTGTAAACAGCATGCCCTTATTGTGGTGATGGCTGTAGTCATGGAATGGGCTGTTTTAATCTGAGAGATACACGGCTAAAGCCAGGCCAAAAAAACCCCAAACAAAAACAAAAAACAGTTTGCATCTCTGGTAACTCCATTAAAAAAAATTGTTCTGATCAAACCAAATTAAAAAAATTACAGGTTTTTTGGTGGGGTCAGAAATCTCATGGGTAAACGGAACATGCTATTTGACCCCAAATCATTTGTTTCCAGGCACTTTTACAGGACTAGATTGATAAAAAGGCTAGAAGAGGTAATGGTTGTGGTGCCCACCTTATAATTTAGCCCAGTGGTTGGGGCCCTGGAGTAGGGATTTAAAACCAGGTCTTTCCCCTACCTCTTCATAGAATATCAGGGTTGGAAGGGACCTCAGGAGGCCATCTAGTCCAACCCCCTGCTCAAAGCAGGACCAATCCCCAACTAAATCATCCCAGCCAGGGCTTTGTCAAGCCTGACCTTAAAAACCTCTAAGGAAGGAGACTTCACGACCTCCCTAGGTAACGCATTCCAGGGCTTCACCACCCTTCTAGTGAAAATGTTTTTCCTAATATCCAACCTAAACTTCATCCACTGCAACTTGAGACCATTGCTCCTCATTCTGTCATCTGGTACCACTGAGAACAGTCTAGATCCATCCTGTTTGGGACCCCCTTTCAGGCAGTTAAAAGCAGCTATCAAATCCCCCCCTCAGTCTTCTCTTCTGCAGACTAAACAATCCCAGTTCCCTTCAAGGTGAGTGACCCAGCCACCAATGCCATAGGGCATTCTATGGGGCTCTCACCATCTCCTATTGAATCTATTCTACCTTATAGAAAATGGAACAGTAACAGGACGAGAGAAAGTGACTATAGCCTGGTGGTTAGGGCACTCACTTGGGATGGGGAGGCCCAACTTCAAGTCTCTGGCTCCAGAGAGAGGATTCAAACCAAGCCGAGTGCCCTGACAATTGGGACAAAGGGAATCAATCACCTCTATGTGACTAACCTCAGTTTTGGTGAAGCTACCTGGCAAATCTGATGCAAATTTGCCAATACTGTCAAGTTGACTGGAACTACATATTTGCAGCAAATAAACTCTTTAGGAAACTAAAAAGTTTCACCCAACTCTACCCAGAGACGCTTGGAACAGGGTTCAGCTACTGTAGTTTCCTAAATGATGGATCTCAGATTTCTGAGAGAGCTTGTCAAGGATGACACTTCTCTGCCAGGTTAGACAGTCATTTATGGCTTGACCGCTGGCCGTCTGCAGTTGAAGCGATACCGAGTAGGTCTTTGATTAAAAGATCTCTGGGGGCATGTGTTATTAGGGGTGGCTTTAGGTGGTCCTAGCCGGGATTTCTCTTGTGCTGCAGATACCACTAGCGAGCCAGAAGCTGGATGCAGAAAAAATATTCAAGTTGCTCAAGGGACTCGATCTCTCGTCTGTTTCAGCATTGAAGGTATAGCAGCAGGAGTCTGCCACAGGTTTAGCAGGGTCTAGATCCCCTTCATTTGATACTGCCAATGTGCCTGCAAGGTACAACATCCTCCATTCTAATTATGTGCTGCTTCGTGCACTACCGATAATTGTGTCCAGCGTGTCTGTGATCCTTCCCAGCAACTCCTGGAAGGGTCTGAAGTTGTCATATGGTGTTGGAGCAAGTACCTCTGTAAAACGAGCATGTAATTCAGTGGAAAGGAAGATGGATTCTTACGAGTAGTCAGCCGAGAGGGACTGAGAGAATTCTCCTTTCTATCCTTCCTCCTGAGCATTGGCCTCCACTTTTTCTTGCAGTGCCTTGAGGGATCTACTTGGGGATCAAGCAGCACCTAGCGGGAACGTGGCCATTTGCAAGAGGAGCAAAAGCAACTCCTACAGTGTCCAGATGGGGCCCCCGGAACGTCCAGTGAAGCAAGGATGGGAAGCTGAAGGGATCAGATTGAGGAGACCCTGATGCCCAAGGTGATGTCTGCTAAGGGATGTCAACATGTTCAGGGGTTAACTCAGGCTCCTAAATCCCCCCAGAAGTTGGCTGGCATGATTGAGGGTGAGCTGTAAATTGCCCTACCTCATGAAAACCTGGATGGAGGGGGACATCTGGTGAAGGGTCTGATTCTGCAGAAAGTGTGCAGGGGAATAGGAACAGCAAATCTGTTCAGAGGTCAGCACTAATCCCTAGTGGTAGGACAGGGTGAATACTGGTACCAAAAAAAAAAAAGGATTAATTTTTTGTGGCATTCATACTGGGGTTGGTGCAAGAGGTGAAGTGTCACTAGTCAGTAAGAAGTCTGCCAGTAGCATAAGGATCCTGGAACCAGTACCAGACCAAACATGAGGGAGTCTGACCCACTGAGAATTCTGCCAGTGCCAGAGTGGACTTTGCAAGCACCCTGTGGAACCGAGTAAAGTAAAGAACCCTGGACAGGATAGGAAGCTGATCAGGCTCTGTGCTCAGTTTAGAATACAGCTCTGAGTTGCCCTTAGCACTGCTCAACTCTGCCCTGCTGCATTGGAGACAGTAGAAGATCCCTTAACATATAAAGAAAAGGAGTACTTGAGGCACCTTAGAGACTAAAATTTTGTGCCACAAGTACTCCTTTTCTTTTTGCGAATACAGACTAACACGGCTGCTACTCTGAAACCTTAACATATAGTGCTAGTATTTATAAAATTGATTTAAAAAGGTATTACAGGGTACCAGGCAGACACCACCGAGTTTCATCTCCCTGCCACTGGTAAGAGCAACCAAAAGGTGGTTGGGGCTGCTCTGCCTAATATGCCCTCAGGAGGGGGGCAGAGAGACATGCAGTACATCAGCATTGTCTGAGATAGTGCCTGTCAGAAGATTCTAATCTTGGAAGTTTGATGAGCATGGGCACCATAAGCAGGATCCACATGGACAAAGACAGACCTGACGTTCAGTTTCATCTTTCTTGAAACCAGGCTTGGTTGTTTAACAGCTATGGCTGAGCAAAGTAGCCGCTTGAAAATACAGGTAATGGAGTAGACGGATATTTGATAACATCTTGCAATAATCACTGCAGATATTCACAGCAAGTCAGCATGAAGGCACGAGCTAAACATTCAGGGAAACTCATGATTCTGAACTTTATTTTTTGTAATATCCTACTCCCAACTACCCACTCTTTGGTTTGTCTAGAAGCCATTTGGAGAGATCTTACATCTGCAAAGCAAGTGCAATGCCAGCTATAAGACTAATTGAACAAGTATCTCTGCAAAAAAATTCAGAGACTCAGTGGTGGTGCTGAAACTTTTCCTGTTGTGCGCCCCACTCCTGTAATAGAATCTGTAGGTGTCCGCCTTTACTGCACAGTTGGCTCAGCAGCAGCCAGGGCCCCACTGCATGCACCCCCACCCCTCAGAGTTCCTCCACAGTTTGGGGGACCACTGCTCTAAGAGAATAAGCCATGTGTTCATCCAACTCTATAAACCATCTTAGAGCAATTGAAATCTAGCTGGATAGCGCTGGTTGAGTGTAGATGTATGAAGTTTCTGGACAACACAAACATCAAGCTTGTGAGTGTAGGTCTTTCAGCTAGATCTTTACCTCGTAAATGTAGAATGGTCTTTTTGATCCAAGACAATAATGATGTCTCCTGGCTCTAGTCCTGGTTCTTGGTCCCCTTCCCCATGGAATGTTATCTTCTGACCATCCTTCATTCCTATTGCAAAGGCACATATAATTAGAATTTAAACAGCTACAGTACAAAAATAGCATCACTTTAGCAGGCTCTAACTTGTGCTACAGAACAGCTGGAATTGGTAGGTTCTGATATTGCATCTACTGCCTCCCTCAAAGCACTACACATGACTAACCAGCTACATTTCCAGAGCCCTGCATAAAGGCAATCTGGGCTATGGCAGCATATTGAACTTCTGGGCACTCAGTTGTCAAGCAGCCCAATTCTAGTCAGGATTGCCACCTATAAAGGTAATTCCTTGATGAAAGCAGAAAAGCAGCTGAGATGACTACTTCCCACCATCACAGTCCTAAGTGGTTTGCTTAAAGCCTCCCTGTATTTCCACCTACTGGCTGTTTTATACATAGCGGCTGCAGAGCTACTGGGGTTAAGCATGATTTTGATGCTGTAAGTATGTAAATACGAAATCCTCTTCATAAGACCTCCAGTTCTCTCACATCAAAAAGCTATGCTACACAACCAAGCAGGTCTTTCCTTTTGGGGCTAACACCCGGCTTCTCTGATTAAGCATATCTAAGTCTCTTCATTTCAAGACTGGTGGAATAGTCTCTTGATCAGACCACCCATGGGGGAGAGGGCGAAATATATATAGTAGGTGCTCAGCAGCCAGATCACCTCCCTCCCACCCACCATGCATCAGCTTTTGAGAATAAGGAGCACTAGAGGGAGGGGGAGGAGCAGGCAGAACAGGGTGGGAAGAGGTGGGGAATAGGAGTGGTGGGGGCAGGGCCTGAGCACCTCCCTCAACACCCCAGGGAAACCAGGCTTTCGGTATCTGCTTGGTCAATGGGAAGGAGCAGGATATAAGTAAACACACACGTTGAAGTAGTCTACAAAACAGAGCATGGAGATGTATATGCCTGAAAAAAGCTGTGTAAACATGAAAGCCTGTCTCACCCTCGCAGAAGTTAGTCCATTAAGATATTACCTCACCCACCTTGTCTCAGTGCATGAACAGTCAGTCTAGAAACAATAGTCAAGCACAGAAAAGAAGTGTAATCAAGTGCAAGGAAGTGGAATCCTACAGTAATTGAAGCTTGTGTTTTAGGACTTCATACTATATGCTGAAATTCTCTATTCATACATGACGTGACCATATAGGCAGTGTAGTCTTTGCCATACTGTATTACCAGTATTCAATCCGGACTGGATGCTCACATCAGAACTCAGATCCTGGCTTCAGAGACTGCCAGGAGGGTTCAGCACAGTAATTTGTGATGTGGATACTTGTCCAAGAAGAAAAAAAAAAAAGTTTACTCAACACCAGCTGAGTTGACAGCAAACAGCTAAATTGTAAAGATATGGCAACAGTGTAGAGATTAAGGATAGTATTGTCAAAAGGCATGCAACTCCCTTAGGCATTAAGGAAAATGTCTCTGCACCCTGGAGGCCTGCATGCTTCAACCATGTTAATCAGGACATATTTAGGTCTGAATCATTCAAGATGAAGATACTAGATCCTGGAAGTATTGCATGTACCTTACTGCCAACTTCTGCTCTCTTCCTCCCCACCCGCAATAGTGGCTTCAATATTCTCTCTCTTAAAATTCTGGGCATATTACAGAGACTTCAAGTGTAGGTGTAGAATGAAGTTACTGGGAGGGTCAGGCACTTCAGCCAGTTGGGGTGTGCTGCATGCTTGTCAAGCTGTTAACATCTGACTGCCCAAATTCTTCCACAGCCAGTACTGCTCAGCTTTTGACAAGGCCTATTCAGCTATAGAAGCTTCTTGCATCTACTGCACAATATGGCCTTTCCCCATCCCCTACCTCTGAAGAGAGTTATTTGTAGTGAACTCTGCTGGTTGGCTTGAACAATATCTGGCAAAGTTAATGTAGGTCAGTAGCACCTGGAGCAAGACAGTTAGGATGGCTTAACAGATTGAGTTCTAAGCATTACAGACTTAAAATTGTTTTTACACCACAACTTTAGCAGATCTGTTCTCTTACAGCATGCAGCAGAATGACCAGGATTTGTGCAAACCTCAAGACTAGTGGAAACATTATACTCCTGGGGAAATTCTGCACCACCCCCGTAAATGTATTTGCTTCCCCATAGAAAGTGACAGGGAAGCAGAGGGAAGCTGCAAAAGAGATCACACGTCAGTGGCGCTTCTGGTGTTTGGAGCAGCCAGCAGAGAGGTAAGTCTACATGGGGAGCATAGGCCTGGGGATGCCCATGGTGCAGTTTGGGGAGGCATACAGGGTCATGTGCCACCCCCTCCCCCCCCCCCAATTTCTGCAAGCACACAGAGCTGCCCAGGTGAAAGAGGGTTCCACAAAGGCTAGCTGACTCTGGGTCCTAGTGCCAGTCATGCCCCCCACCCCGTGCTGGGAGCCATCCTGTTTTCTGTACAATGGTGAATGCCTGAAGCAGGGCACAGGGGGGAGAAAAAGGGAATGAGGGGAGGGGAAACAGAAGAAGCCTTACATACAGTATCCCCCTGGCAGCAGCAGCCCCCTTCCCCACTTTCACCTGGATCCCCTTGCAGAGTCCCATTGCCCGTGCACTGCCAACAAGCCTATGTGAATCCAGATCCCCCACTGAGTCACCAGCACCAAGACTGCTCCATGCCAAGCCCCTCCAAATATCTCCCCCTCCCCCCGCTGGGCTGAGCCTGCCTGCCTACACCTGGTGCAGAGAGGCAGGGCTCCAGGGTGTTCCTGGGGCAGGCCTAGCTCTTGCACTGTGTCAGGGTCAAGTGCGGCCTCATTGCTGAGTCCCTGACTGGGAGGGGGGAGGAAAGGAGAGAAAATGGAGACTGCAGGAGGATCTCCCACCTCCATGCAGCCAGGGGCCTGTGTTCCCCACTGCCATGCTGGAGCCTCCGTATTTATTTACGGAGGATTTTAAAATATTGTGCACAGAATTTTTAGGCACATAATTCCTGAAGGGGTAATACTAAAGCAACTGAACTCATCACCAAGCATTCCACTTGCTTGATTTTAACCAGGCACTAATTAGTCAGCATTCTGGCATATTAGTCTACTTGTCAGTTTCTCTTCACTGAATCAATCCAGTGTGCATATCCAGTAATCAATATGCAACTAACATGGCACTAGGTGTAGTCAAGTTAATGCTTAAAGAAGTGAACAGTAATTTGCACCATTAGCCATCAAGATGTGTGTATCTAAAGACAAATCTACCCTTTAGAGCTCTGCGCAGGTTTTACCATTTAAACAGTAAGCTATATGCACTACTATTTCTACCCATTTTAAAATGTATGTAACACTGCCACTGGGTAATAGCTCTTTTTCAATTACTGAAATTTCTATCATGCAAATCCAAGGTTAATACGAATCTATTTAGATCAGGGGTTCCCAGACTTTTGTACTGGTAACCCCTTTCACATACCAAGCCTCTGAGTACAACCCCCCCCCCATACATTAAAAACACTTGATATATTTAACACCATTATAAATGCTGGAGACAAAGCAGAGTCTAGGCTGGAGCTCACGACCCCTCATGTAATAACCTCGTGACCCCCTGCAGGGCCCCAACCCCCAGTTTGAGTATCCGTGATCAAGATATTACAAAAATCAGCCAAGTTCTCCTTGAAGGCATTACCTTTATCAATATGAACTTCTAGAATCTTCTTCTCTCGAACAATCTTCCTTCCGATGCAGCTTTTACACCTGTCCTTAGGACTGATACGCTCCCCGTGTCCCTGGCATTCCATGCACACAGACTGGATTTGCTGAACCATTCCTGGTCCTATCTGGTGAATTCGTATTTGCATGCCCGTACCTCTGCAATTGGGACAGCATTCTACTGCACCTTTCTTACCACCTCGGCCTGATGACAGGACAGCAAAGTCTAATTAGAATTGATTTCATTTTCTCTCTAAAAAGAGAACTTAAAACTAGAAGTATATTTACAATTTACTGAGAAATAGAGTTAAGTTCATCTAAATCCAGGGTTTCTTTTAACCTGAATGAACTTTCAATTCCAACACTCAGTTATCTGAAAAACATTTAGATCATAAAAAGCCAACAGTAAACATTAACATACCGTCACATTTGTCACAGATCACATTCTTCTGCAGAGCCAGTTTTCTTGTTGCACCATTATACAAGTCTTCCAAAGTTACCGACAGCTGATGAACAACATTTTTACCTGTTAAGAGCATAAGGTTTTACCTAACATGTCATTCGCTTGGAACCAGATACCGTTTCCAATAATTTTAGACGCTCTTGCCCAGCATTCACAAGACTGTTTAGTTTGTAAAGAGTGTTTTACAGACCTCAGCGTCCATCGTCTCACGCCATACTCTGAACAGCTACCTGTTCTACAGGAACTACTTGCAGGGTAAATGGTCACTTTAGGTAGCATCACAGAAAAAGTCAAATTACCTCTCCTCTCTCTCTGCATTCTTCCACCTCCTCCAAAGAACATATCAAAAATATCCATGGGTGACCCAAAACCACTGCCAGTACCACCCTCTTTAATAGCCTGTTCACCACCTTTGTCGTACAAGTCTCTCTTCTTGGGGTCGGAAAGGACTTCGTAGGCTTGAGAAATCTGCTTGAACTGTAAGAAAGGGGCAGAATGAGCGCTCAGGGCGAGGCACGGCGTTGCCACCCGCCGCCCACGAACCGCCGCCGCGCGCGCGCCCAGCGCCAGGCCCGGGAGCCGAGGCCCGGCGCCCCCTCCCGCCGCGCGGGCCACTTGCCTTCTCGCCCTCGTTGGGGTTCTTGTCGGGGTGGTACTTCAGCGCCAGCTTGCGGTAGGCCTTCTTCAGCTCCTCCTGCGACGCGCCGGGCTTCACCCCCAGCACATCGTAGTACGTGGTCTCCTTCACCATGGCGGCCTGCGGGAACCGAGCGTGAGCCCCCGGCACACGGGCCCGCCCACGCCCACCGGGGATGGGGCCGCGAGGCGAAGCTGCCACTCACCGGCGGGGCGGGCGGCGGGCGGCGGGCTCCGGGCTCGGCTGCGCCAGCCGCTCCTGGCCTTTCCAGAAAGTTCTCTCCGAGCCGGTCGCGGCTGCGCCGCATCCGGGGACTTTTCTAGCGGCCGAAGCCTCGCCCCGGAAGTCCCGCCCCCTCTGCTGCCCGGACGAATCAACGAGGGGAAAGGAATGCGGAGGCGGAGAGAGCGGACGAGAGCCAATCGCAGCCCGTGACCTCTCCCCGCCCCTCCGGGGCCGGCCCGCGAGACTACAGCTCCCAGCATGCCGTGCGAGGCACGCCTCGGCCTCTGACGATGGCAACGAGAGGGTGACTGGCTGCCTCTGTCCCGCGGGGCGTTGAGGGGAGGTTTCTTAACGGGGTGGGGGGCTGGAGGGGGAGGGGGATCGCGGCGTGTGAAGAGGGGGCCTGCGCCTACTGGAGGGGGGGTGAGGAGAAGGGGCCTGGGGGGTGAGAGGAGGGGTGGTGGAGGGGGTGAGGAGAGGAGGAGGGGGCTGGAGGGGGTGAGGGGGAGAGGAGGGGGGCTGGGGAGGGCGTGAGGAAAGGAGAGAAGGGGGCTGGAGGGGGTGAGGAGGGGAGGGGGGCTGGAGGGGGTGAGGAGAGGAGAGGAGGGGAGGGGGGCTGGAGGGGGTGAGGAGGGGAGGGGAGGGGGGCTGGAGGGGGTGAGGAGAGGAGAGGGGAGGGGGGCTGGAGGGGGTGAGGAGAGGAGAGGAGGGGGGTGGAGGGGGGAGAGGAGAGGAGAGGAGGGGGGCTGGAGGGGGTGAGGAGAGGAGAGGAGGGGAGGGGAGGGGGGCTGGAGGGGGGTGAGGAGAGGAGAGGAGGGGAGGGGAGGGGGGCTGGAGGGGTGAGGAGAGGAGAGGAGGGGAGGGAGGGGGGCTGGAGGGGGTGAGGAGAGGAGAGGAGAGGAGGGGAGGGGAGGGGGGCTGGAGGGGGTGAGGAGAGGAGAGGAGAGGAGGGGAGGGGAGGGGGGCTGGAGGGGGTGAGGAGAGGAGAGGAGAGGAGGGGAGGGGAGGGGGGCTGGAGGGGGTGAGGAGAGGAGAGGAGAGGAGGGGGGCTGGAGGGGGGTGAGGAGAGGAGAGGAGAGGAGGGGGGCTGGAGGGGGTGAGGAGAGGAGAGGAGGGGAGGGGGGCTGGAGGGGGTGAGGAGAGGAGAGGAGGGGAGGGGGGCTGGAGGGGGTGAGGAGAGGAGGGGAGGGGGGCTGGAGGGGGTGAGGAGAGGAGAGGAGAGGAGGGGGGCTGGAGGGGGTGAGGAGGGACTGGTTCTCTTTTAGTCCAAGGTGGATGGGTAATGTGCTGTGATTGAGGCCTGGCCTGTACAGAGCTGCCTGATTCTAAGGCCTTGATCGTATGGGACAGTTCTACCAATTTCTTCGGTGTGGTTATATAGTTTAGGTTAAGCTGAATAGGAACAGGTTTAAACTAAACCAAGTTTCAAGTATCCAAGCAGAGGTTTGCACCAGTTTAACTGCATCACTAAGGGCACGTCTTCGCTGGCAACGTTAAAGTGCTGCTGCGGAAATGCTTTAACGTGGCTGTGTAGTTGAAACACAAAACCACTCCATGAGGGGAATAGCTACCAGCACTGGGAGCCCGGTTTACACGGGAACTTACTTACAGTGCTCAGGGGGGTGTTTTTTCCGCACCACTGAGCAAGAAAGTTGCAGTGCTGTCAAGTGCCAGTGTGGACAAGCCCCAAGTCTGTTTTAAAAACAAATGCTCTAAATTGCTTACATTGGCAAGCTATAGCAGAGTAAGTTGAGGTGTGAATTTCAACTGATATAAACAGTTATCCTGTTATAACCCCTCCCACTGTTTGGACAGTATCATTCTGTTTTTTTCAGTTTAGCTTCAATTTAATAAGTTAAACCAAAAAAGTTGTTCCTGTAAGTGTGTCCCCCGTTGGGTTTTACCCATATAACTACAACAGTATAACTTGGGAGGAGCCCTGATGCTGCTGCCCTGTTCTGTGTGAGAGAAAACACCATTAACACTCCAAATGACCCGTTGCACTCATGTTAGCTACATCTTCGCTGCTAAAAGAAGCGGGGTTCTCAGGGATCAATGCTAGGCCCAATGCCATTCAATACTTTCAGTATTGATTGGAAATAAATATAAAATCTGATAAAATTTGCAGATGACACAAAAATTGGCAAAGTAGTAAATAATTATAAGGACAGACCTGTCGTACAGAGCCATCTGGATCACTGGGTAAGCTGGACCCATTCAAACAAAACATGTTTTAATGCAGCCAGATGCAAAGGTATACATCTAGGATCAAAGAATACCGGTCATCCCTATAGAATGGGGACCTATGTCCTGGAAAGCAATTTTTCTGAAAAGGAAGTAGGGGCTATATAGTGGACAAGCAACTGAATGTGAGATCTCCGTGTGATGTTGGGAATAGTGAACAGGAGTAAGGAAGTCATTTTTACTTCTGTATACAGCACTGGTGAGACCAATACTGGAATACTGCATCCAGGTCTGGTGTACACGTTTTAAAAAGGATGCTGAAAAATTGGAGAGGGTGCAGAAAAAAGCCAGAAAAAAAGCTTTGAGGTCTGGAGAAGATGTCTTACAGTGAGGGACATAAAGAGCTCAGGCTCTTTAATTTAATTATAAGAAGATAGAATGGTGACTTTATTAGTGTATAAGTACCTTAATGGGGAGAAAATACCAGATAATAAAGGACTGTAATCTAGCAGAAAGAGGCTGGAAGCTGACACCTGACTAATTAAAATTAGTTTTAAGACGCACATTTCGATGAATGCGGGTGTTTAACTATTGGAACAAACCACCAATGGAAATGGTGAATTCTCCCTCTCTTGATGTCTGCAGATCAAGATTGTGGATGCATTTCTGGAAGATATGCGTTAGCCAAACACTAGTTAATGGTCTCAAGACTGCAGCAACAGGGTGAAATTTAATAGCCTATGCTATACAGGTTTCAGAGTAGCAGCCGTGTTAGTCTGTATTCGCAAAAAGAAAAGGAGTACTTGTGGCACCTTAGAGACTAACACATTTATTTGAGCATAAGCTTTCGTGAGCTACAGCTTATGCTCAAATAAATTTGTTAGTCTCTAAGGTGCCACAAGTACTCCTTTTCTCTGTGCTATACAGGAGGTCAGACTAAATGCCATTTATGGCCTTCGATTCTATGAATCTATAAAAGTGTTTTCACATTGAGATAGTTATCTCAATGTACAATCCTAGTAGAGACAAAGCAAAGGTAGCTTTTTCTCAGTGTAGCTAGTGTTGAGGACAGCCTTATTAACACCCCTCTTTTCTCTCCTCTCCTCCCCACCCCACCCCGGTTTACCTCAATTAGCTACATCGAGATGAAAACTACAGTGCCTTGTTTCCCCTAGGATTTTACATGGAGATAGCCACTGACTCTGAGTCAGGCAGACTGGATGTTGTCAACATACCCCACTTGAAGTGATTCATACCCAGTGAGGAGGTACTGATCCCTTAACTTTTGCAGCCCCCCCCCATCCCTCTCAGTATGATAAATAGGTGATTTAGAGAGTAAAAACATAACCTACTGCTGTAAAATATAAATTAACATAGCTTCTCTCTGCCCCAACTCTTTGGTTTAGTCAACATATCTTGAGGCTGAACAGAGCCCTTCTTTCATGCTCATTACCCAAATGAAATTCCAATTGATATTAATCAAAGTTCTGCATGAGTAGAGCATGCTGAATTAAGATCTTTACTCTATTTTGTAAAATGCAATAGTAAATGATTAAAACTAACAGTGATCTGCTTTGTATGTCACCTGATGAGCTGTACAAGCAAAGTATTTCTCAGCACTGTGCTGATCTCTCTTCCAGTTTTATATCTCTGACAGCAGTGCTGCATGTTGTGTACCTTCCTTATAGGTTGAAAGCTATTGGAATAGACATTCTTCTAGCGCAGTGGTTCTCAAACTTTAGCAACCCGGGGACCCCCATTTTGATTTAAAAATTTTCAGGGACTCCCAAACCCCCCTGCCCTGCCCCCTTCCTGAGGCCATGGCCTCCTGCTCCATCACCCTTCCTTTGTCACTTGCTCTCCCCCACCCTCACTCACTTTCACCAGGTTGGGGCAGGGGGTTGAGGTGCAGAAGGGGGTGCGGGATCTGGGAGGGAGTTTGGGTGCGGGATGGAGTTCGGCCTCTGGGCTGGGAGTTTGGTGCGGGAGAGGGTGCGGGCTCTGGACTGGGAGTTTGGGTGTGGGAGGGGGTGAGGGGTGTGGGCTCTGGGCTGGCAGTTTGAGTGCTGGAGGGTGTTCAGGGCTGGGGGTGGAGAGGGTGAGGGTTGCGGGCTCTGCATAAGGGTGTGGGACAGGGTGAGGGGGGCAGTGCTTACCTCCTGAGGCTCCCAAAAGCAACTGGCACATCTCTGGCAGCAACTCCTAGGCGGGAGGCCACTCTGCTCTACCTGCAGCTCCCATGGGCTGCAGTTCCTGGCCAGTGGGGGCTGTGGAGTTGGCGGTTGGGCCAGGGGCAGAGTGTGGAGACCCTCTGCCTCTGGCCACAGGGACGTGCTGGCCGCTTCTGGGAGCGGTGTGGACAGTACCTGCTCCACCCCCTCCTTCCCAGCGTCTCCTTCGTGCCGGGGAAGCTATTCCCCGGCATGAAGGAGGCACTAGGAGGGAGAGAGAGGAGTTGATCAGCAGGGCCCACAGACCCCCAGGGGTCTGCAGACCCCAGTTTGAGAAACGCTGTTCTAGCGCACCCTCAGCTAGCAAGGTCTTCCTTGTCTCAGTCGTTTTAAAACTGAAGCTGATGAAGATTTATGAGCTATTATCTTCCTACACATGAGAAATGTTTTGCCTTAATAAACCATTCGGTCATCTAATCTGACCTCCTACATATCACAGGTCCTTAAATTTTACCCGGTTTCCTCTGTATTAAATGCAATAACTTGTGTTTGGCTAAAGCGTATTTTCCAGATATAATATAGAATAGAGATTTGATCACAAGTCTGCAGTTAGTCAATCTATGCTGACTGCTAATTTGGGGAGTCTGTTGCAGTTATGCAAGAGAGAACAATTTTCTATAATACTTGAGTTCATTTTTATTCATGAAAATTTTTGTCTTTACTCAGTATAGACACTGAAGTATCATGAACTACATGATGATGTCTGGATAATTAGAAAAAGGTTTCTAACTATCAGAGGAGTGAGGTTCTGGGACATGCTCCCAATAGTAGTGGGGGCAAATAATGTAAGTAGTTTTAAGAGGGAGCTTGATCTCTTTGTAAATAGGATTATATGACAGGGTTGCTTGTGATTGCAGAGGACTGGATTCAGTGACTCAGAAGGTCACTTGCAGTCCTGTGTTCTCAGAAATAAAAAGGTTGAGAACCCCTGATTTAGTGGGAATAGAACCCAGGAATTCCCAGTCTCCTGTCGTGGTCCCTAGTGGAGATGCAGCTCACATTGCCATAAGGAGATCTTTTGTTAGTATAGTAAACCACTTCTAAGAATGACACAGGTTATATCAGCAAAAGGGCTGTTTTCCCAGAATAGCTGCTTCTTCATGTGTATTGTGTGTTTTGTTTTGTTTTGTTTTTTTCTTGGTCAGTTTAGCTATGTCGAAACGGGGGTGCCAACAAAACTCTGTAGTGTAGACTTGGCCCAAGAGTGGCTTTTTTCCCCAATTGATATAAGCTAAACCTGAAAAAATTCTTTTATTCTGGAATAAGTGTGTCCACTCTGTAGGTTGTAGCAATATATCTGTTTAATTTAAATTTAAGCTACATGTTTTAATTTTAATTCACACCTTTTTATACTGAGAACTTTCCCTTGTAGACAAGGCCTAAGACAATCTCTAGCTATTGTGGGGTTAGAAGAGCACTTTGGTTATCCCTTAACTTCTTAATGTGGGGCTTCTTGTGCCTTCCTATGAAACACCTGTACTGATGCTCATTGTTGGAGATGGAATTCCTGAGTTGGATGGGCTGCTGGTGTGATTAATGTGTGGAACAAACCACCAGTGCAGCAGCAGATATGTATGGACACATTCTGGAATTTAGACAAGTAGTTATGTATTGTGGATTGGAGAAACTTGCAACCCAAATACTAGACAGGTGGATGGACCTGCTTATGCAGCTTATCCTGGGGGGGAAAAATCCTCTTTTCACTTAAATGTGATGAGCTAAATCCCATCCAGTTGGTAGGTTAACTATTAAAGAATACAAAGTAGATGATAACTCAGTTGTTTAAAGTGGGGGAAATTGCCTAGAAGGGAAGATGTATGCACAGTGTAGTAAAATCCTAATGAATAAAACTTGATATTGGAGTTTACAGGAATGGCCACAGTGGTAAATCTAAAAATGAATGAGATGTTCTATAAAAGCAAGAGTAGGAGATATACATATAGGCAGCCTAGTGCTGTATCAACTGATTGGGGAAATCCTGGTTTTAAATATGTGCAACCCTCAACATGATAAACAAATGTATATTGAATAATATAAGCTTGTGTGTGTATAATAGTGAATACTTTGCACTTCAGCAGCTTTCGGGGGAGATATTATCAAAGCATTACATAGACATTAAGTAAACCCTTGAAACATCTCTGTGCTCTAGGTGGTTATTATTCCCATTTTGTAGAGGAGGATAATGAGTCACAGCAATGTTAAGCAAATTAGCCAAGTTCATACATCCAATTAGTGGACTGGCAATAGAACCAAGAACTTCTGATTCCCAGTCCTGTACTCCAGGTACTGGATCATAATCCCTATCTGAATGTGATCCTGTCTGTCAGACAATCTCCTTTTGTTTTTTTTCCACAGTGCAATAATGCAGGTGTGCTGGCTAGTGAGGAAAGATAAATGCTGTCAGCGAATCAAACTGCCACACTTAAAAACAGTAGTGATAGGGCGTGGCCCAGAGACGGAGATAACAGACAAGAAGTGTTCACGGCAACAGGGTAAGTTATAGCTTCAGTTTACATGTAACTGCTGGCTTGATGGCAACCCAGTGATTCCAAAAAAAGTGTAAGAAACCTGCGAGGTTCAGGTATGTCAGATTGTGAGATTCATTTCTGTTTCATTGTTCTTCTGTTTGATTACATTGTTTTGATAGGCTGTAAACTCTAAAGCCCAGCTGGCAGTGATTGGGGCTTAATCTTCTATTTAAGGGATGTGCAGTTCAGGTGAGAACTACAGCTTCGCTCTGAAAATCAAAGCAAGAGTCTCTCTGGCATGCTGTGTAATCATCAGTCATGGAGCTCCAATCCAGTGGGACTTTTAGCCACAGAAGATCTCTGCTCTCTAGGTAGAGCTGAAAGAAAAGGAGGACTTGTGGCACCTTAGAGACTAGCAAATTTATTAGAGGATAAGCTTTCCTGAGCTACAGCCCACTTCATCGGATGCATTCAGTGGAAAATACAGTGGGGAGATTTATATACATAGAGAACATGAAACAATGGGTGTTACCATACACACTGTAACCAGAGTGATCACTTAAGGTGAGCTTTCAGAGTAGCAGCCGTGTTAGTCTGTATTCGCAAAAAGAAAAGGAGGACTTGTGGCACCTTAGAGACTAAACAAATTTATCTGAGCATAAGGGAAGAGAGATGCACAGTGGGTCGAGCTACAGCTCACTTCATCAGATGCATTACCAGTAGGAGAGCGGGGGGCGGGAGTGCAGGACCTTTTGTAGTGATAATCAAGGTGGGCCATTTCCAGCAGTTGACAAGAATGTCTGAGGAACGGTGGGGCGGGGGGGTGAGAATAAACATGGGGAAATAGTTTTACTTTGTGTAATGACCCATCCACTCCCAGTCTCCATTCAAGCCTAAATTAATTGTATCCAGTTTGCAAATTAATTCCAATTCAGCAGTCTCTCCTTGGAGTCTGTTTTTGAAGTTTTTTTGTTGAAGAATTACAAGTTTTAGGTCTGTAATCGAGTGACCGGAGAGATTGAAGTGTTCTCCAACTGGTTTTTGAATGTTATAATTCTTGACGTCTGATTTGTGTCCATTTGTTCTTTTACGTAGAGACTGTCCAGTTTGACCAATGTACATGGCAGAGGGGCATTGCTGGCACAGGATGGCATAAATCACATTGGTAGATGTTCAGGAGAAAGAGCCCATGATAGTGTGGCTGATGTGATTAGGCCCTATGATGGTGTCCCCTGAATAGATATGTGGACACAGTTGGCAACGGGCTTTGTTGCAAGGATAGGTTCCTGGGTTAGTGGTTCTGTTGTGTGGTGTGTGGTTGCTGGTGAGTTTGCTTCAGATTGGGGGGCTGTCTGTAAGCAAGGACTGACCTGTCTCCCAAGATCTGAGAGAGCGATGGCTCGTCCTTCAGGATAGGTTGTAGGTTCTTGATGATGCGTTGGAGAGGTTTTAGTTGGGGGCTGAAGGTGATGGCTAGTGGCGTTCTGTTGTTTTCTTTGTTGGGCCTGTCCTGTAGTAGGTGACTTCTGGGTACTCTTCTGGCTCTGTCAATCTGTTTCTTCACTTCAGCATGTGAGTATTGTAGTTATAAGAATGCTCGATAGAGATCTTGTAGGTGTTTGTGTCTGTCAGAGGGGTTGGAGCAAATGTGGTTGTATCATACAGCTTGGCTGTAGACAATGGATCGTGTGGTGTGGTCTGGATGAAAGCCGGAGGCATGTAGGTAGGAATAGCGTAGAGCTGATTATCTATTCTAGCTATTCTGTTCTCATTATAGGAGCTCGCAAAGGGCTCTATAATCTGACAGGCATGAGGGAACGTGGCCTTTCTGTCACCTGGAGGAGTAGAAATTGACCTTTATAAAACAGTCTTATACATAGTCTATTGAAAACCTGTAAATTCATGTAGAACTGATAGATGGTGGAGAGTGTTTTGAGTTTGACATTCTCTCCAGGTTCCAGTTAATTTGATTTTTATTTATTGTTCATGTTCCTAGAAGTGCCAGTAGGTGCATTTCATAAATTGAAAAGTAATTGTATGCATTTTGTAGCAAGGGTAGCAGTCTCTGATAAATTCTATAGAACTCTATAAAAGGTTCTGTAGCAAGGATATGATTTGGTCCTAGTTTCCTTTGTATCATGTCGTCTAGTTCAACTATAAAATACCAAGTGGTACTAGCTGCAGGTTTTTTAAAGAAGCTCTATTGAATATGTTGACAACCAAGCTTAGCTCTCTGAAAAATCTATAAAATCTTATGAGAGTGGATGTTCGGGATGACTCCAGTCTATTTCCTCCTTTGTTCAGGCACATCAGCCAATTGCCTATGACTGGAATCATTATACAGGTGTGACTCAAAAAAACCGTATGGTAGGTTGGTTTTATAAGCTACGTGTGACCTCTGGAACTTTAGAAAAGCCAGTGCTGGGAAACTTTATTTCATGTACATTAATAGAAATCCCGTTGATAAGGCAGGACAGTCATTAAGTAGTGTCTCTTAATTTCTAGCAATCTGCTATGTAGATGTTTGTAATTTTTGTCTAGGGAGAAGAATGTTAGCAACACGTGTTGGTGCAACTTTAATACAGAAATCTGGGATTTCAGAAAATATGTGAACTCAAAAAAAGGTCTGTGCTATATTTAAGCTGCATAGTTTTAATATGCCTGTCAAGGCTTCTAAATAGATGTGTTGACTCTCTCAGTATTATTTATTAATTGTAAATTAACTAAATAAACTGAACCAGTGACTTCAATTAGAATGTATATTTCTATCTTCACCCATTTGATGAAAGCTAATAAGAACATACATTGTGGGCCAGATCCCCAGCTGAATTTGGCTTCAGTAGAGCTGTGCCAGTTTACTACTATGTTTAAGTAATTCTCTGATGCTTCGTTTTTTCTTTTCAGTGCAGCTAAAAGCGGACTGTAATAAAGGGCATGTCAAGATCAAACAGGTATGTTCATTTATGAATGTCCAGTATTACTTTTATTTACTGAGCGTTGTCATTGTGCTTGTTGCTTTACAAAACATGGTAGATGACACAATCCCATCACAGAGCTTGCAATCTAAAATGTTCAGACACAGGAGAAGGGGTCAGTCAGGGAGTTTAGTGGATGAGCTAATGATATAATACATCTTCTGTATGCTGCAGTGGGAGGACTGTTTCACTCCTCTTCCCTGCACCGGGTAACATCCTGGAAGATGGCTAAGATTTATGTCTGATCCAGACTTAACCTTTAGGTGATTGTGGCTACGTCGCTTGGGGTGTGAAGAATCCACACCCCTGAGTGCTGTAGCTATGCCAACCTAACTGCTGGTGTAGATGCAGCGAGGTCAACAGAAGAATGCTTCCATCAACCTAGCTACCGTTGCTCAGGGAAATGGTGCTAATACAGTGATGGAAAAACCCCATCTGTCACAAACTTAGCCTTAGGCATATTATGACATTGCTCTGGCGCTATAGTCCTGTGGTGTAGACATGGCCTAAGATTTCTGCTGCTGCTCATGTTGCTTCTCCCCCCACCTATTGCTGGGGCCTGGGGAGGGGTGGCCTCTGTCTGGGCTGTCTAGACTTGGAGAATAGGTAGTGTTTTAATTAACACAATTTTAAACGCTACTTAGCATCCAGCGTAGATGGGGTTTAACGCCTTTACTAGGTTCCTCCCCTAGGGTTAGCAACCTGTTTTCCTAGCCTAGACAAGGCCTCTCTGTTTGTTTGTTTGTCTGGGTTTCTGGGTGTGTTAATCGTCATAGTACCTGATCATCTTGGGAGTTATCCTTGCAGTCCCTTCTAACATTTGACTGTTAGGGGTAGAGTTGAGATCAAAAAACTAATTTCACTCAGGCCATCTAATGGTAATTAACTTTGTCACAACTAATTTGTGTCCAAATTAGACTGGTGACCTACCAGAGAGAGAGAGAGACTGGCTTTTCACAGAAATCGTTACACTACTGTACTACAAATACTGTACTCTGGATGCAGTGCTCTACAAATCCAAAAAGCACCACTACAGTCTTACTGGGCTTGGTTAGAAACAAATCTTTATTCCAAAGACCCCAGCTGCTTGATAAACGTTTTACACTTGGCTGCAAACTATATTCAGTGAAACCACTAAGGGATCAGCAACCACCAGTTGCCCAGTGAGTAAGCTTTAATTACAGTCTGAATACAACTGTACAAGAAACATTGGGAACACTGTGACTACATTCAGATAGGCAGTTGCCTCTGAAGATGGTGCTTAGTGCAAGTTTCACTGTATATGAAGATTGCTTCTGGCCTGAAGGAAGTGCAGTGCTAGAGTGTCAGGAAGTAGCCTTTAAACAGCACATGGTTCAGGATGGAAAGTGAAGAAAATTTTTTTCAGCTGAAAATTTAGGGCATTATAATTCAGCAGAATATCCTGGGATTCCAGCTGAAACTTGAAGGGCTAAAACTCATGCAGCGTACCCCAGACTCCAAGTCATAGTGCCATTGTGTGGACCTTGCAGGTATCCAACAGGAACTCTGCTAAAGAGAAACCTGGAGGCAGCGTTTAGAGGCTGAATCTGGTTTTTGTCCAGTGTGTTATAATTAACTAAAAGCATTTCGTGGAAGCATGGAATCCAGTTCCTCAAGGATACAAGTAGCTCAACCTCAAGTGATCTTGACAGTAGTATAGTCTTCTCCAAGAACTGACCCCACTCTGTTTTGCCCCCCTCTTCCCCAGCACTGCTGGGGTATTGGTTATAACTAAGGCTACGATTATGTCACGGAAGTCACGCAATCTGTGACTTCCATTGACCTCCGTGACATTTTCTGTCCTGGGGCTGGAGCTCCCAGCCAGCCCCGCCCCTGCAGCTCCCAGTCCCTGCCCTGGTTGGGGAACCTTGCAGCTGCCCTGCGAGGGCAGGGGTTAATGCGGAGCTCCCACGTACCACAGCAGTGGGTGCTGAACCTGCCTATCCCTTTTGTCAGGGATATTTTTAGTGAAAGTCAGGGACAGGTCACGGGTTTCCGTGAATTTTTATTTATTGCCTGTGACCTGTCCATGATTTTTACTAAAAATATCCATGACAAAAACTTAGCCTTAATTATAACTGATTTAGAGAGGACAGAGCTACCTCTAGAGCCACCAGTAGAGCTTCTGGAAGCACCTGAGTTTTCAAAACCCTTTTTTTGGGAAGAAACACACAAGGATGATATAGATTGGTAAATAGCTATGAAAGAAAAGGTAGATCAAAGTTTCAGTTTAACTCACCTTGTGAGTGTCCCTTTGATAGGGCAGCTGTGAAGAGCATTGCTGAGTTTGCTGATATAGATATAGATTCATAGATACTAAGGTCAGAAAGGGACCATTCTGATCATCTAGTCTGACTTCCTGCACAACGCAGGCCACAGAATCTCACCCACCCACTCCTACGAAAAACCTCACCTATGTCTGAACTATTGAAGTCCTCAAATGGTGCTTTAAAGAATTCAAGGAGCAGAGAATCCTCCCACAAGTGACCCGTGCCCCATGCTACAGAGGAAGGCGAAAAACCTCCAGGGCCTCTTCCAACTGCCCTGGAGGAAAATTCCTTCCCGACCCCAAATATGGCGATCAGCTAAACCCTGTGCATATGGGCAAGATTCACCAGCCAGATATTACAGAAAATTCTTTCCTGGGTAACTCAGATCCCATTTATCTAATATCCCATCTCAGGGGATTAGTCCTATTTACCCTGAATATTTAAAGATCAATTAATTACCAAAATCACATTATCCCATCATACCATCTCCTCCATAAACTTATCGAGTAGAATCTTAAAGCCAGATAGATCTTTTGCCCCCACTGCTTCCCTTGGAAGGCTATTCCAAAACTTCACTCCTCTGATGGTTAGAAACCTTCGTCTAATTTCAAGTCTAAACTTCCTGGTGGCCAGTTTATACCCATTTGTTCTTGTGTCCACATTGGTGCTGAGCTTAAATAATTCCTCTCCCTCTCCTGTATTTATCCCTCTGATATATTTATAGAGAACAATCCTACCTCCCCTCAACCTTCTTTTAGTTAGGCTAAACAAGCCAAGCTCCTTAAGTCTCCTTTCATAAGACAAGTTTTCCATTCCTCGGATCATCCTAGTAGCCCTTCTCTGTACCTGCTCCAGTTTGAATTCGTCCTTTTTAAACATGGGAGACCAGGACTGCACACAGTATGCAGGCTATTATTTTTAATTTCTTGAGTATTATTTTTTGTGACAGGTTGTACATACCTCAGGCAGGGTAAGGGTTAACTTCCATCAAAGGAAGCCAGGCAGATGACTTGAAGCCCTCCAGGCAGTTATTTAAATGGGAAGTATTTAGTGCAGCACAGGAACTGAACTGGGAGGTGACCAGGTCCAGCTCAGCCAAAGGGCAAGGAAAACCTGGAGAAAGGGATGCTTCTTTGCTGGGCAGCTGCATTCTTCCTGAGACATCCCAGGAGAGAGGAATTAATTTCCTTTTGCTCTACTCTTGCCCAGACGGAAGTGAGCCTGCTGAGGGGCTTGGCAATGGGCCATGCCCTGTGAGCCAAAGCTGCTGAAAGCCTTGAGCCCCCGTATGAAGATGAGTCAGAGCAGAGTTGCTTTGTGCTGCCCTCATGGATGGCTCTTTCTTCTTCCTTGGCTGTTTTCTCTGTTTCCTGGTGCCTGACACTATAGTCCACCAGCCTTTCATGCTGTGATTGATTTCTTACAAAGGCACACAGAGAACATAGGTAACATTTAAAATAATATTTTAATGGATGTAAAACAGAATATTGCAACAGTTTGGTGTTGTAACCACTCTTTTATGTGGTGTGAAGCTAGCTACACTTACACGTACCTTTCATCGTTAATACAGTCATGGAGAGGCTCAGTTTGTATAGAAACACATGTCAGCATAGAACTAAAGTGTATAAATGCCTTTTTGTAGCTCACGAAAGCTTATGCTCAAATAAATTTGTTAGTCTCTAAGGTGCCACAAGTCCTCCTTTTCTTTTTGCGAATACAGACTAACACGGCTGCTACTCTGAAACCTATCTTTAATATGACTAAGTGCCACAGGAGAAACACTTTTTGGTACTTTCATAAAATATGAGACTAAATTTTTCTATAATAGAGATGATCTATATTTTTTCAATGTTTTTTTTTATTTGAAATATTTGTAACATGGGTCCCAGTTCTTCCCATGGCATTACTCCTTTGTAACTGAGGGCAGCATTAGGCCTGTCATAGTTTATTCACACACACATTTGGAATGGCAAAATCTTCTCACAGAGCTAGTCACCAATGAAATAAACCAACTTATGCTAAGAATCTTCCAAAAATGCCGTGCATTTGGAGCACAGTAAGAAGACTGATCAGAAAGTACAATTGTTTGGAACCAAGGTGCTGGTTTCTGATGCCGAGTATCGGAGTCAGACTTGATACAGCTGCTATTTATTTTTTTTTCCGAGCACCTAAAGGTATGCCAAAGGCCTTAAAACCCAGGTGAAGACACATCTCGATCCTGCAACCGATATCACTAACATGGACCCTGTACCCATGTGGAACTGACCTCATTTGGGTCATGGGCTCCATGGCAGTGTGAGATCACAGCCAGTACAGTTAATGTGGACTCTATACCAATGTGGGACCAGCTCAATTGAGGTCACTGGGGCTTCATGGCAAGGCAGGGTCAGAACCAGCTCCACCATCCTGTACTCATGTAGGAGCCTTGTGTGGCTGCATGCTTTGGTGCGGTAACAACCAATGCCACCAACACAGACCCCAGTGGGGTGCAGGGCTTTGTGGTTGTATGGAGTCCCAGTCAGCTCTGCTAACACAGACCCTTTTCCCATGTGGGATCCCATTAGGCTCATTAGGGCTTCATGCTGGTGCGGGGTTTGCTCTAGCAGTTCTGATTGCAGGATGAGGCTCTAAATCTACACCTCAAACTCCAGTTTTTGATTTGCATTAAAATGGGCCAGTATGTGGAGTGGGGTGGAGGAAGTGCCATGTATTCTTCTCTTTCTGTGTTACAGGGCAGGGATGCCCTAGAACAGTTTGGGGTAGTTGGGTTTTAGTGTATCTGAATTTGGGATCTGTACTTGTATGCCAGTTCCTACATTGTGCTTTTTTCTGGTTATCCAAAGATGGGCGTTAACCCAGCCAGTGTTGATTTGGTGGATATTGGCAAGGATGAAGAAGTGAAGCTGAAACCAGGACAGGTTCTACATCTTGTGAATAAGCTTTACCCCTATACTGTACAATTCTTGGAAGTCACAGGGGTGTCTGGCGCACAAGCAAAAGGGAAGACAAAAGCAAACAAGAGGCCATACGTAGATTCAGGGAATAGTGACATGGAAAACATGTCTGAAAAAAGTATGAAAATGGAGCAACGAGACTTGCAAGATGGTAGTTCAAGCTGCAAGCCAAACAATACCAGTAGTTCTTCCTCCTCTCCCCATGACAGCTCTTCCAGCCACAAGGTGAGCAGTAGAATACCCTGCCCTAGCACGCCCATCATTGCCAGCACTGGTGGAGCTGCACTGGTGTTACAGCAATTGTGGGAGAACATCAAAAACTCTTCCGTGTAGACTGAGCCTCAGTGTAGTCAGTCAAATCAGCTGACTGTAGAGCAGAAACCAGTTCTACTCAAGTGACTCGCATGGAAAACCCAACATAACTTTGGGGGAGCAAGCTGAATTTCCTTCTGGCTTGTACATCAGCCACAGAATTGCTAACTAAGGCCTCGATCCTGCAGTCTGATCCACATGGGCAGACCTCTACTGAAATCAGTGGGGCTTCACATGGGTGCACACAGCTGTCTGCAGCAGACTGCGGGATCAGGGGTTTGTTTCCAACTGTAGAATCATGGTGGTGGGTGATGGTGTGAGCCAGAAGAGCTCAGCTTGACTCTGATTTTTTTTTCTTGGGTTTGTGGGGTTGGCAGCTTGGAAATCCATTGTTTTACTTGAAAATGGAGGAGATTTGGCCTGGAAATAGCGAGTGCAAACTGATGAAACCCCTTGATCTTTTCCCAGTCACTTTTCAGAGTAGAAGCACACTTAAATTAAGTGTCCATCACATATCAAAAAACTATGTTAAAAGAATGAGAGTTTGTCCCTGCCTCTGCCCACTCATTGAAACCAAACTTTCCAGAGGTCGCCACTAACTCTGTGTTCCTCGTTTTCTGGGTGCCATACTTTGGGCCTGTTCCCCTCCTCCGCCCCCCTCCACGACCTGAGCAATCCTGCAGGCAGGAGCACAGGGCTGGGAGACGGAGTTCTGTGTTCTTCTAATCCTGGCTTTGATACTCATTCACTATGTGGCCTTGGGCTAATCACTTTGCCTTTGTTTCAGTTTCTCCCTCTATAAGGTAGACACGTTGCTTCTCAAACTGTGGGTTGGGACCCCAAAGTGGGTCTTGAACCAATTTTAATGGGGTCACCAGGTCTGGCATTAGACTTGCTAAAGCCCGAGCCCCACTGCCTGGGGTGGCTAGGCTCGGGCTTTGGCTTTGGTCTCCCTGCCCAGACTTCTGTCCCCCATCCTGGGGTTGTGTAGTAATTTTTGTTGTCAGAAGGGGGTTGCAGTGCAATGAAGTTTGCGAACCTCTGAAAAAGTAGTAATGCTTACACACTTGCCTCATGAGGGGGTTATGAGGGTTAACTTGTTAAAATCTGTGACATGTTTTGAATAGTGCTATAAAAAGAAAATAGTGCTATAAAATGCTACATATTCTGAAAAAAATCAGGCCCCAAGTGTCTCAAACTGGGCACCCAATCATTGAGAAACCCAAAGTTAGTAGAGGTTTTTGCTAACATTGGCGTAATCTCCCAGTGCCTGAGCACCGTCTATTTAAAAAAACACAACTCACCCACCTTAGCCCATATTGTTGTTGAAGATAAATGTATTAATGTGTGTAAGGTTAAGATGTTACGGTGATGGGTGCAATAGAAATGAAAGTACTGTTGCATTCAGTAGAGGGTTTGAATGGTAGCAGAGAGCAAGGCCTGGGGCTACCCACTGAATGACAAAGATAAAAAGAAATATTAATGGCTGTGTCACAGAGCACTGTCTATCCTGTGCATTGAATGATGCAGGGTCCTGTAGAAGAATAGTCTGTGATTAAGGGCTGTGTCATAATGCAGATGAATAAGAGGGCCAAACTAATGGTGCCTGGGCAACTCTAATTCTGGAATTTCCCAACTGAAAGTGTTTTACTTTGCAAACTTTACTTTAAAAAAACTGTTAAAGTTATTTCATAAGTTTTTTAAAAAGAAAATACCTTTTTAACACTGGTATGTATTTGTATCAGCAAAATAATATTGGCGTTATAA
Source organism: Dermochelys coriacea (assembly GCF_009764565.3). NCBI lineage: Eukaryota > Metazoa > Chordata > Testudines > Dermochelyidae > Dermochelys > Dermochelys coriacea. Next base: position 136,119,659 of record NC_050072.1, on the reverse strand, counting down.
TAAAAATTATTTAATTGAAGACTTTGGATTCTGCTTAAATATCATTAGATTTTTTTAACTTTCTTCTGAAAGTGCCTATTCTATTTATACTCTAGGAACAGTTAGGACATTGGAGTCAAGGTCTGAAGATCTCCATGCAAGACCCAAAAATGCAGGTGGGAATGATCCACACTATACTTTGAATATGGATTGGTAAATTATTCCATGAGCATCCCATTCAGAATGCTGTTGAGCCAACTGCATGTTAAAATTAGCAAATGTGCATGTATGTATATCAACCTGTTTTCTAGATGCATTAGTCCTTTTCCATCAGGCCAGCAGGAGATCTCGCTCACTTTGGAGAGCCGTTGTTAATATGATGCTCCCCAATTGCTTTTCTTAACACCTGTGGTTCAGGAGAGGTAAATTTTGTGACCCAATTAACCAAAGAAGGTGTGGGTGGAATTTCATGGAATCCAAGAACCGTGTGACAGTTGTGTCCCCAGCACTAGATTTTCCTCTGTTATGGTCACTTGGTTTCATTTATAGCATTGTGTATAAAGCATGTATCACTTGTTTCAACATCTGGATCCCAAAAAATAAGTCTGAAATGCAGTCACAATACCATGCTTAGAGCAGGCACTTATGAGACCCAGGAACTAATTAGGAGAGGTCATCAGGCTGTTAGGTTGACCAGTTGTGTCCCCTGGGTCCTCCGAGGTTCTGAACCCACATTGGCTGGTGAAGAAATGAGACACTGTATTAGTACCCTAAATTTTATTAAAACACACAAACTAACAAAAATAAAATCAAGCAAGCTTAGCTTCAGTGATAGGTTATCTTCAGTAATATTAAACTAAACTAGAAATAAAGCATTACCACTATCCAATCAAAATCAGATCAAGATTAAACCAAATTAGTCTAAATATTAGATTGGAGTTAACTAATCAAATTAGCACCAAAAAGCATCAGACTTTATAGTCTAAGAAGGTGGATCTCATTTTAGTTATAAATCAAAATCAATCAAATTGATAACTGGAATGTTTAAGTATCATACTGAACCTATTGCCTAATGTCTGAACCGGTGTCTCTTCAAACTTCAGTTCTTATGTGATGGTGGCTACTCCCCCGCCCCCGAGATATTATCAGACTATAGCAGAGTGCTTTTGATAAGCAGAAGTTTGAGTACTCTTATTAGCTGAAACGGATGATGATCTTGAGTCTCAAGACTTTGTCACAGAACACTTTGAGTAATTACACAATAAGTAATTTTATGAGATGGAGACTGGATTACTCAATCAAGATGAAACCTAGGTAGCCCTCTGGCCTCTAGGTGTGCTAGAGGGTGGAGATCCAGTATTTCTGAGCCCATTCTTAGACAAGAATTCACTCACATCCTAGCCAACCCTAAACAAATGCCTGAGTGGATGAATAGTTGGACTTTGTACTGGGTCCTGAAGTTCAACCAACTTGGGAACGTCAGCAAGGTGGGTGAGATCAAGTGAAAGACCATCTTGGTGGAAGGTTCTTGGAAGATAGTGGCTTCCTGCTCCTTCTGAGACCTTTCTAGCTGAATTACCTGGAGTTGCCCCTACCACTAGAACAGGGAAGGAAAGGGCTGGCTGGCATTGACTGGTGCCTTTCTACTAAAAGGAGTTGGAGGTGGGTGTTTCCCAAATTATTATGGAATACAGCATAGGAGAGCGCTGCTAGCATCATAGCAGCTTTAGTTTGGGCTTGCTTACTTCTAGTATTTGGCCCTCTTGGCATCACATAAGTTTCCCCTCACTTTGCTGTTCTCAGCCAGAGGAAGATTTGCCAAACAGACTTGGATCTTGACCCCCTTTGGTTATATGATTCTATTGCATCAAGAGATTTAGTTCTAGCAGAAGCCTGGATGCTTTGTTCTTGGATCGCTTACCTCACAAATGCAAGTCTTTCTCCATATGGAAGAAAACAGCTATTTCAGTGCTGATTCATACCCTAAGCAAGTGACTGAGAATATTGTTTTGATAATCAGGATACCTTACCCAGCAAAGGATAAAGTGTTAATAAAACTGTTTAACTGCTACACAATTGTTGTGTGAGGTTTTACATCAGATTATTGCTGGTTCACTTGCTTTGTAACCACAATTAAAACCACTTAACTTTTTATTCAATTCAGCCCATGTCTATATTACTAACTAATGTTAACTCAAGTTACGTTGGCATACAGCTGCCGCAGTCAGTACATCATTTGTGTGTGTGCATGCTTGGCTCCTTGTGTTCATAGGAGCCAACTTCCCCTCTGCCCTGTGGGTGCTTGACCCCCACCTCTAGCCATGTCTTTGTCCCACCCTCACCCAGCCCCAATTCCACCCTCTTCCCCCAAGTCCCCGCCTCTTTACTGCCTCCTCCCTGGAGCGCACCGTGTCCCCACTCCTCCCCTGCCTTCCTGGAAAGTCCTGTTAGGCGGCAGGCGGGAAGCGCTGGGAGGGGGAGGAGTGGGGACGTGGCACGCTCAGGGGAGGAGGAGGTGGTGGTGGAGGGAGCTTGGCTGCCGGTGGGCATGGAGCACATGCTGATTTTTCCCTGTGGGTGCTCCAGCCCTGCAGCACCCACGGAGTCAGCGCTTATGCTTGTGTTAGTGGTGCGCATACTCACCAGGAGTGCTTGTATCAATGCACGATGAGGTGCACTATGGGTAAGTCTACAACTGTACAACTTGCCACTGTCCAGTGCACTGTCTTTTGGGAATACACGATGGGGCCAAAGTGAGTCAGTTGGGATGACTGGAAGCATGAGTTCAACTTTTCAGTTTGCAACTGTCTCCATCCCATAATGTCATCTATATCCCATGATTTTTGCGCCTTTTTTTTCCCCAAAAATCCCACAAACCCATGGAGGCTGCATAGCTCTGCACTATTGTCATGACCGTTGCAAGAACAGGGTGCAACATCCTGTAGTATTTGCAGACCTGCAAGAAGAGATGCAGGTAACATGATGATTCCTTGGAGGACAGATTGCTGTGGAAAGTAGCAAGACCTGATTCAAGGTTGTTGGTGGTGGTCACAGAGGAGCTGCAAGATGATGGAGCACTGGTTCTGGGCCTCAGAGACAAGCAGTAACTGGTGGGATCACTTTATTATGCAGTTTTGGGATGATGAGCAGTGGCTGCAGAATTTTAGGATGTACAAGGCCACATTCCCTGATGTGTGCCAAACTTGTCCCAGCCCTCCAGTGCAGGGACACCAAAATGAGAGATGTGCCAACAGTGGAGAAATGAGTGACGATCGCACTGTGGAAACTTGCAAGGCTGGATTGCTACCAATCAACTGGGAATCAATTTGAAGTAAGGAAATCTACAGCAGGGGCTGTTTTCATACAAGTGTACAGGGCCATTAATCGCCTTTTACTATGTAGGACTGTGACTCTCTGCAACATGCAGGACATAGCGGATGGATTTGCAGCTGTGGGGTTCCCGAACTGTAGTAGAGCAATAGACTGCATGCATATCCCTATTTTGGCACTAGCCCACCTTGCCACTGAGTACATCAAGAGAAAGGGCCTACTTTTCTGTGCTTATGTAAGCACTGATGGAGCACTGGGAATGCTTCATCTACATCAGTGTGATTAACTGGTCAGGGAAGGTGCATGACGCTCACATCTTTAAGAACCTAGGACTGTTCCGAAAGCTGCAAGCAAGGATTTTCTTTCCCAACTGGCAGATTACAATTGGTGATGTTGAAATGCCAATAGTGATCCTGGGCAACCCAGCCTACCCCTTCTTCCCATGGCTCATGAAGCCATATAATGGGCACCTTGACAGCACCAAGGAACACTTCAATTACTGGCTCAGGAGGTGCAGAATGACCATCAAATGTGCTTTTGGTCATTTGAAGGGTTGCTGGCGTTGTTTACTCACAAGATTGGACCTCGGTGAGAAAAACTATCCCAATGGTCATAACTGCTTGTTGTCTTGCATAATATCTCTGAAGCAAAGAGGGTAAACTTTCCATGGGGTGGAGGGCTGAGGTGGAGCATCTGTCTGCTGAATCTGAACAGCCAGATACAAGGCCATTAAAAGAGCTCAACGTGGAACTATACAGTTCAGGGAAGCTATGAAAGAGCATTGTAACTGTGAGTCAGAATAGCGTACGGTTTAGTGGTGTGCTCCACCTGGCTCTGCTCTTTTCCAGTCCACTATGAATCATGAGGTAAATTCTGCGTGTGTGTGTATAAATATACAGGAATATAACATTAATACACCTATTGATTTTGTTTGTGAATGATCTTATGAGCATGGTGACAAGTAATTGAATGCTTTCAGAACTGCTGAGTGCCAGACAGTTTTTGTTGAGAACTAATAAAGAAGAATTTTGTTCTGAGTAATAGAATTTTATTCTGTAACAGAATCTGTGCAAAAAATCGCCTGTCAATTTAAAAACAAATACATTTAAGACTTAATAAATTAAGAGAACAGAAATTATGAACAGGAGAGAACATTTCATGTCCATTTCAGCTACACATACATCCACGGTGACTTTCACAGGTTAGTGTATGTGAAGCTGTGATTGTTTCTAATATCCCCTGGGATGGAGCAGTAGGGGTAGTGCAGTGACCCCTCTTGCCATGTGGAATATCGAGGGCAGTTATAGGGAGGTCCCAGTACTGAGTTCTCAACAGGCTGCGGAGGGAGGCAAGCCCGAGATTGTTGCACCTGCAGGTCCACAGAGTCTGCAGCATCTGGGTTTGCTGCCTGAGAAGCCCCATTATGTCCTGGTGCATCTCTATCTACATTTTCTCCACTTATCTTCTCTCCACTCTATCCTTCTCCAGGCTGTCTGCAGTGTTCATCCTCCAGGCCCTGTGCTCACTGTCCGATGCACTGGCTTGCAGGATCTCCTGGAACATGTTGTCACAAGTCCTCTCCTTTCTCCTCCTCATCTGGCTCAGGTGTGCTGTGGGTGTGGAGGGGGAGATGCTGAAGAATGCAGTGGCAGCAGCTGTAGATAAAACATACAGAGGTACCATTGTCAGTGTATTCACTATAGAAAGTGAAACTTAAGATACTGAACTCACTTCCTTTGCTCCCATAAAGTTCTAAGCACTAAATTCTCACTTCTGCTTGGGATTGCTTGTGCACGGTGCCAGTCCTAGCACCAGCCACAATGAGTGTGGCCTGGGGTGATTGGGGAAATGAGGAGGGAATTGCTTGGTTGCCTGATTCTAGTAGTATAGGGAAGTGGCACTGAATGCTGGCATCATTTTTCACAGGTGGTGGTGATTTTAGCTGATATCTCACTCCTGAAGGTAACAGGCAGAGAGCACAGCTGCTGGTGGTGGCCTGATGCCACCTAGGCCCGTATGCTGCTAGCCAGTGTACTGCAATGGTGCCTGCTGAAATTATTTTAGGATACTTTACCATGCCACTCTATCACAGAGGAAGAAATAAGACAGTCTTCCCTAGAAACCTTTGGCAGAGGATTGCAGAGTATCTCCATGAAAGTTTCATCATGTGGAGAAAGTGAATAAGGAAGTGTTATTTACTCCTTCACATAACACAAGAACCAGGGGTCACCCAATGAGATTAATAGGCAGCAGGTTTAAAACAAACAAAAGGAAGTACTACTTCACACAACCCACAGTCAACCTGTGGAACTCGTTGCCAGAGGATGTTGTGAAGGCTAGAACTATGATGGTTCAAGAAAGAACTAGATTAATTCATGGAGGATAGGTCCATCAATGGCTATTAGCCAAGATAGTTAGGGATGCAACCCCATGCTCTGGGTGTCCCTAAAGCTCTGATTTCCATAAACTGGGAGTGGATGACGGGTAGATCACTCAGTGATTGCCTGTTCTGTTTATTCCCTCTGAAGCACCTGATATTGGCCACTGTCGGAAGACCGAATTCTGGACTGGATGGACCATTGGTCTGACCCAGTATGGCCCTTCTTATGCTCTAGTGAGATCTCAGGAGAATTATGGGACATCCCTGTGCACATAAACAAACTGTTCACCGTGGCCCTCGGCCGAAGATAGACAGGATTGAAAAGCAATAACTCTACCTCTTTGTTGTACCACTATCTCTTCTAGTATGAGTAAATTAACAAGTCAAAAGATGTGTCCTGCTACTTTCAGGGAGGCTATCCCTGAAATTTAAAATTAAACTACACACTTACCTGAGGTTTCTTCCCCTGCACTGGGCTTGCCGATGCTTAACTGGTGGGACTGATTGAACTGTACTGGAATTAAAAACAGGTCCTGGCTTGCTGCATGGCTGGATCCCCTGGTTGTCTGTCCCCATCCTCCTCTTCCTCACAGTTCATAGCAGGGGTCTGTGACTTTGGATTCTCGAATGAATCCGTGGTGCTGTTGGGGGTGGCGGAGTCTCCACTGAGTAGGGCATTCAGCTCTTTGTAAAAGCGGCAGGCCTATGGCTCGGCACCAACTTGATTGTTGAAGGCCTTCTTGGTCTTCTGATGTGCCTGCCGCAGCAACTTGCCTTTCACACAACACTGCTGCTGGTCCCTGTCATAGCCCTTCTGCGTCCCCTGAGAAGTCTGCTTGTAGATAGCCACGTTTCTAGGGCAGTTTCTGAGCTCTACCTGCACAGTCTCTTCTCCCCACAGGCACAGGAGATCCAGTATCTCCTGTCTACTCCAGGCAGGAGTGTGTCTGAAGCATGTAGCCGGCATGGTCAGCTGGGCAATTGCACTCAACAATGGAGAGATGCTAGGTGTGCTTGCCAAGCCAGGCAACCAGGAAAAGGAATTTCAAAAATTTGTAGGGCTTTAAAGGGGATAGGGTTCTTCTGGTCTCTGACCCCTCACCAATGGAGTTCACAATGATGACCAGAGTGTTCAGTGTGGGGCATTGTGGGACAGCTGTTGGAGGATAGTTTACAGTCGACCTAAGAAATGCAGTGTCTACACTCACACTGTTGACCTAAGAACATCAACCTTGGCTCTATACCGCTCTTGGAGGTGGTATTAAGTCAGGATAAAAGAGAAGGAGCCCTTACATCCGCAGGAGCCATATTTAAATGTAGACACATGTGCAACAAGGCTGAAGAAAGGCAAGTTTTGTTGACCTTGTTAACTTTGTAGTGTAGATCAGGCCTCCTGGATAAAGAAGGAAAACCGTTAAAGTACTTGAAACTTAAAAAGTTAAGTAAAAGCTTTATTTTAACAATTTCTCTGATTCCTTTTTTCATTTGTTGTATGGAATTTTTATTGGGAGAAATCTCTGCTAGACAGCTTTGGGTGGTGTTAAAGATCGCATTATCTGTCCTGGTTGCAGGAAGGAGAGCCAGTTTTGTACAGCCTTGAGTTGTTGAACTTTGATTCTGTTTCATTTAAAGCAAAGCCGGGAAGATGTACACACAAGCATAAAAAGAGGAAAGCAGGGATGGAAAAACAAGCCTCTCCCCCTGGAGGCCTCACTGCAGGGAAAGCAAAGGCACAGCATACAATATTACTAGCCACTTCAAGAGACTTGGCAAGCTCTTACCAGGGTCAAGCTGGCTGGCCTCTGTTCACAGCAGTGTTGTAAAAGGTGCTTTTGACTTGGTTGGTCAAGCCAAACTCTGCTTGGGCAGAAGGCAAAGATAGGCAAAAGGAGAAATTAGATGTGGGAGGAAAATGCCATAATAGGGGAGGGGCAACGGTAGGAACTTGAATTTTACATCTTCCCCAGGAATTGTGGAGGATTTAGCTGAAGCTGGTGGAGGTGGTGAGTTCATTTGTTTTCCCCTTTCTAGTTGGTATGGCTTTAAAGATCAGGCCAACAAAGAACCGGTGGTATGATGGTAGTTCCCAGGGTTCCATTTGGGGGAGGAGTCAGTCATGATGGTGAAACTCCCTCCCTCAAGCTATTCAGTGCACAAGTCTTAGTTATTCAATCCAGCAGCTGCCAGTAAGCAATCTCTCCTTCCCCAACTAGAAAAGCAATGCCCAGAAATGGGTTGGAACCTCCTCCTACTGGAATTGCCTAGTGAAGGCATGAATATAATTGGAATTGCAGTAAATGTCTCCTTTTGTTTCTAGAATCCCTTGGCTCGTTGTCAGACCAATCTGTGACCTCACCAGGAGCCCTGCATGCCCTAATCACAGGTCTCCCAGCCTGAATATGTTTCCTTCTCTTTGTACTAGTCCATCTACAGCTTCTGCCAGTTTTATTTAATAGGCTGACTATTCTTTTTAAATCTCACCTGCTTTGGACAACTAAAAATACAAGCCTTCGCATAACGTTGTGGTGCTTGCTTTCTGTTTGACAAGCAATAAATGGCAAATTTCTGTTGGAGCATCCTCTGCTGAAATGTTTGATGAAAAGATTCCTTCACCCTCCAGAACTGTGTCCCACGCAGCCAAGCGATCTGTCTGACCTCAGTAAATATAGAGACTTCAGGGAGTTAGGGATATGTTTTCTACATCCTCTCTTTGCAAGTGGCTTTCTGGGTGAAATCACCTTAGCTGGGTAAGTGAGCACCAAAGGCTTTGACAGCTTTTTGCCTCTTCATTATTTCTGTTAAAGCAAGGTGGTCATTAGTCTCGTCCTAGAACGTTTGCTGAATGCAGTCTGAGTGTGTCTGCTGCAGCCGAGTGACTCCTTATCCTAGGCAGCCAGTCTACATAAATCAAGATTGGATGTTTCTCTAAAAGACCAGTTCTAGTTCAAAGGAATTATTGTGGGTCAATTCTCTGGCCTGTGTTACACAGGAGGTCGGACTAGATGCTCATAGTGCTCCCTTCGGGTCTTGGCATTTATAGATCTATAACCCAGATGTGGAAAGGCTTGTTTGTTACCTCACTGCAAATGCAAGTTTTTGTAAATTATCTTGGTTATGCTACCTGCAGAGAAGTGCCCAGAGAGTTGCATATATTGATCCAAATACTTCACAGGTGGTAGTAGAATGTGTTGAGTATGGCTTATAGGAGACTTTATATAGTCAAATAGAAAATCTCAAGACTCTTTCCACCACTGTCTCTCAGATAAGTGTTTATTGCTTGGTAATTAGTCAATATTGATCTCTGAAGGTATATTTATGATGGGTAAAATAGTGTACTTAACATTCACCGGAGAGCTCCAAATGTATTTTCTCCACAGATCCATACTCTCCTTTCCTCCATCCTGTTAGAGAGCTTATTCCTTCACTCTCCCACTTCCCTGGTCCTTCTCGCATGAACAGAGAGCAACAATACCCGAAGTCTGAAGGTGCAAACAATTCAATGTTTATTGGGGTGAACTTCCAGCAAGCTTAATTCCTAGATCCTTTTTCCTTATTTTCAAATCCCAACTTGCTTCCTGATTGCCCCTAATCTATATAGTAATATTCTTAGCTATACCTTAACCAATCATTTTACTGAAATTTACCTAACCAATCCTAACATATTGTAACATGATTAGCTAACCAATTATATCCCACCACCTTAATTAGTTTACACCCAGCAAAATTAATTATACAGCAGACAGAAACAATCACAGAACCAGACAGAGACCATGCAAATAAACAATAGCAAAGTGGGAACTATAATGACAAAACAATACAGAAGTGAGGATTTCACAACTACATCTATAAAGACATACGGGTTTCCCGTGTCTATTGATAAGTAGTTTTCTGTCTGGTAAGAACTCATCAATCTAAATTTCCTTTTACATCTTCTAGGCTCTTCCCTTTCTCCGGAGGTGATAGATCAGATCACCTTTCTAACAGTCCCCTATTGACTAGTTTGGAATGTGAGGATGTGACCGTTTGCTTCCCAGCTTATGGCTGCTTCTGCTGCTTAGCCAAAGGCATTGGCCTAAGAACAGGGCCTCAGACTGTCACAGTGAGAGAAGGCCCTTACACAGATTCTTTCTTGTGTATACCTCTATTACTAGCTAAATGATGAACATATACCTACATTCTTAAAGTATAGGCCTTTACAGGCAGGCCTGAATATCTATATCCTAACACATCCCTGCTTTGGAAATAAGGAGTAAGTTTAGCCCTACCTTGTTTCAGAGGTGCACTCTGTACATCTGTATGTACGTGTGTGCGTGCGTGTGCGTGCATTGGCCCCATACCAAACTAACTGCTTTTGAATGGTTCTGTGACACGGGCATGGAGCATACAAGTGTGAATCAGTGAAGCCAAATATTTGGATAATTCATGTTGATTATTTTTATTATGACATTCCAGCGAACCCCAGTCAATGGTAAATAACCTTGACCCCTCTCTCTCTCTCTCTCTCTCTCTCTCTCTCTCCTAGGTTTACAAAGATGAAAGGGTTGTAATCATTAAGGATAAATATCCCAAAGCTCGTTACCACTGGCTAATCTTGCCTTGGGACTCCATCTCCAGTTTAAAATCTGTAACAAAAGAGCATCTTGAATTACTACAACATATGCATGCTGTTGGGGAAAAGCTGATCCAACAATGCCTGGATAAAGATAGCTTGGAGTTCAGATTGGGTTATCATGCAATTCCCAGCATGAGGTAAGGCTAGATTGTTCAGCCAGTTTTATTTGTTATCTGGAACACATTCAACCGATGGTATTGATTTCATGCCTACATAGCCAAGGTTGTGTACCTGTTTTTGGACTCGAGCCTTTTTGATTTACTGAGATAAGGCCTTATTTTGAAAATTTGCAAAATGAAATTCTTTTGATTTATGATGTGTGTGTTTGTGTCTTGAGAAACAGGAATGTTGGATGTCATTAGGAGGTGTAGAGTCTGCAACATAACAATTCAGACCATTTAAACTATATAAAAGTTAAACGGAGTATTAGCTACGCTTTATTTTTCTCAAGATTATTTTTTTGCTTACTGAGAAATATATAATTTTAATTAAATTTAATTCACATCGTTAAAAGTAAGTAGAAAAATTTTATAAGAAAATGGCAACTTTTTATTAATCTTCTGGAAGTCAGAAGTAGATTTTTCTCTGAAGCCCACATGAAGGCATGCTCTCCTAACATTGGTAAAAATTGAAGCACAGTAGTGAATGTTCCAGTTTATGGTGCAGACTGGTTCTTCGAGTAGATGTAGCCGTGTATTCCACTTAACTATGTATGCACCTAGCATGTTAGAGCTGGAGAATTTTGCCTAGCAGTACCAATAGGGGGCCGCACTTGCACCTTGTGGCCACAGCCCTTCCCCATGCTACATGATGCAGCATTATCTCGACCCCTTCCCCCCCATACACACACACACACTTAGTTCCTTCTTACCGTCCGTCCCTGGCTGGAATGGGAGCACTGTGTAGTTGTTAACGTCACAATTCCTCATCCTTTGACTTAGTTGCATATAGTTAGTTGGTACCTTTTAGTATTAGTGTTAGCGTTAGCTGGCTTAGTAAAATGTTTTGCCTGGTGATACCCTCACCAGGGTTGGTTGTCTGTCATAGAACCATAGAATATCACGGTTGGAAGGGACCTCAGGAGGTCATCTAGTCCAACCCCCTGCTCCAAGCAGGACCAACCCCAACTAAATCATCTCAGCCAGGGCTTTGTCAAGCCTGATCTTATAAACCTCTAAGGAAGGAGATGCCATCACCTCCCTAGGTAACCCATTCCAGTGCTTCACCACCCTCCTAGTGAAAATGTCTCTTAATATCCAACCTAAAAGTCCCCCACTGCAACTTGAGACCATTACTCCTCATTCTGTCATCTGGTACCACTGAGAACAGTCTAAATCCATCCTCTTTGGAACCCCCTTCAGGTAGCTGAAAGCAGCTATCAAAGCCCCCCTCATTCTTCTCTTTTCAGCCTCTCCTCATAAGTCATGTGCCCCTAATCATTTTTGTTGCCCTCCGCTGGATGTTTTCCAATTTTTCCACATCCTTCTTGTAGCGTGGGGCCCAAAACTGGACACAGTACTCCAGTTGAGGCCTCACCAATTCTGAATAGAGGGGAATGATCACGTCCTTCAATCTGTTGGCAATGCTCCTACTTATATAGCCCAAAATGCCGTTAGCCTTCTTGGCAACAAGGGCACACCGTTGACTCGTATCCAGCTTCTTGTCCACTATAACCCATAGGTCCTTTTCTACAGAACTGCTGCCTCGCCATTCGGTCCCTAGTCTGTAGCAGTGCATGGGATTCTTCCATCCTAAGTGCAGGACTCTGCACTTGTCCTTGTTGAACCTCATCAGATTTCTTTTGGCCTGTCATAAATATAAAGGGAAGGGTAACCACCTTTCTGTATACAGTGCTATAAAATCCCTCCTGGCCAGAGGCAACGTCTTGTTACCTGTAAAGGGTTAAGAAGCTCAGCTCACCTGGCTGGCATCTGACCCAAAGGACCAATAAGGGAACAAGATATTTTCAAATCTTTGGGGGAGGGGAGGGGCGGGAAGGCTTTTGTTTGTGCTCTTTGTTTATGTGTTTGTTCTCTCTTGGGACTGAGAGAGGCCAGACAGAAATCCATCTTCTCCAACCCATCCTAATCCAAGTCTCCAATATTGCAACCAGTAGAGGTTGTGTTAAGAGGGAGGTTTATTCCTGTTTTCAGTAACTTTAAGGTTTTGCCCAAAGGGGGATCCTCTGTGTTTTGAATCTGAATACCCTGTAAAGTATTTTCCATCCTGATTTTACAGAGATGATTTTTACTTTTTCTTTTTCTTTTAAATAAAACCCTTCTTTTAAGAACCGACTGATTTTTTTTTCCCATTGTTCCAAGATCCAGGAGTTTGGGTCTTTGATGATTTTGTAACAAATTGGTTAGGATAATATTCTCAAGCCTCCCCAGGAAAGGGGGTGTAGGCCTTGGGGGGATATTTTGGGGGAAGATGTCTCCAAGTGGTCTCTTTCTGTTCTTTGTTTAAAACACTGGGTGGTGGCAGCATACTGTTCAAGGGCAAAGTTTATACCTTGGGGAAGTTTTTAACCTAAGCTGGTAAGAATAAGCTTAGGGGGTCTTTCATGTGGGTCCCCACATCTGTACCCTAGAGTTCAGAGTGGGGAAGGAACCCTGACATGGCCCAATCCTCTAATTTTTCTAGGTCCCTCTGTATCCTATCCCTACCCTCCAGCGTATCTACCACTCCTCCCAGTTTAGTGTCGTCAGCAAACTTGCTGAGGGTGCAATCCACACCATCCTCCAGATCATTAATGAAGATATTGAACAAAACTGGCCCCAGGACTGACCCTTGGGGGAACTCCGCTAGATACCGGCTGCTAACTAGACATGGAGTCATTGATCACTACCTGTTGAGCCTGACAATCTAGCCAGCTTTCTATCCACCTTATCGTCCATTCATCCAGCCCATACTACTTTAACTTTCTGGCAAGAATACTGTGGGAGACCATATCAAAAGCTTTGCTAAAGTCAAGGAATAACAAGTCCACTGCTTTCCCCTCATCCACAGAGCCAGTTATCTTATCATAGAAGGCAATTAGGTTAGTCAGGCATGACTTGCCCTTGGTGAATCCATGCTGACTGTTCCTGATCACTTTCCTCTAAGTGCTTCAGAATTGATTCTTTGAGGACCTGCTCCATGATTTTTCTAGGGACTGAGGTGAGGCTGACTGGCCTGTAGTTCCCCGGGTCGTCGTCCTCCTCTTTTTTAAAGATGGGCACTACATTAGCCTTTTTCCAGTCATCCTGGGGTGTGTGTGTGTGTGTGTGTGTGTGTGTGAGAGAGAGATCCCCAACAACGACCCTCACACAAGGTACTTGCTCAGGTGAGGCTCACATCAAAGAGTGGTTTTCAATTTGTAAATTGTTCACAAAATGGACTCAAGTGGCTAGAGACCTTTGACTGAAGCAGAACCTTCTCAAGCAGGCCACAAGGCCTGTTTCAGTACCAAGGCCTACATCAGATCGGAGGTTGCCCTCCCCCACAGTGAGTGGTACCGGCTCATGCTCTGGAGTCACTGCCTCTCCAAAGAAGCATAGAAACCACTCTCCTTTGAACGCGCCAAAGGAAAGGTTGCATGACCAAGTGCGACCACTCCAGATCTTGAGGAGACTCTCTTTGTACTCCTACAGGAAAAGTATGGCTACTGCTGACACACAGGATGGATCATCTGTTCAACCGCTCCCCAGTATCACATAGGGATGTGAGAGGCCTGGTATCGCTGAATCTGGTTCCAGCCCCAGGGCGTCCATTGGTACTGGTACTGACAAGGGTGATGCTGACATTGACGGTATCCATATCAGCAGCATATCAGGTGGCAGCGGTGGTGGATCTCCTCTGCCTTTCCATCCTGAGCTCTACTTTGGTTCAGGACTTCTCCAAGGCTATGTCATCCACAGCTTCGCTATCCAGACAGGCTGCTGAACCTTTGTCTGTTGGTACCGCATCCTGATGTTGGTGTACCACCAACTGTGGAAGTGAGTCTGGTGCCGGGCTCAGCACAATGGACCTTGTTGGCACCGGAAAACTCCTTAGAACTGCTGCATTTCATGCTACCGATATTACTGTGGTGGCACTCCCTTCCCTCCACCTCTGCACTGTCTGCTGTTTTGGTACTGCTGCTGATTTTGGGACTGGTGCCACTCCCAGCACTGGAGACAATGGAGGCATACTGGGTGCCGGCTGTGCTATTTTCATTGTTGGCACCGGTCCCTCCTTTGCTTTGGATGACGGATGATTGGACCAGTTGCTTGCACTTTGGGGCTGGCTCCAAGCACCTGGCCTATATTGGGGACTGTTCATAGAATCATAGAAGATTAGGGTTGGAAGGGACCTCAGGAGGTCATCTAGTCCAACCCCCTGCTCAAAGCAGGACCAATCCCCAATTTTTGCCCCAGATCCCTAAATGGCCCCCTCAAGGATTGAACTCTAAACCCTAGGTTTAGCAGGCCAATGCTCAAACCACTGAGCTATCCCTCCCCCTCATGTAGCAGCTCTTCCCGCGGTTGGGACAGGGGCCCCTGGCCTGGTGCCCTTACCTTGCCCTTATGCCCAGTGACCCCACATGGAACCTGTGGGACACTCCTCGTTCAGAGGTTGCTCTCCTATTCTCACTCCTAGGCAAGATCACCAGGCATGCTGTTGGCTGAGACTGTTGACCCACTGCAAGTTCAGGTACCAGTTGTCCTCCCCCTTGTGGAGCCTCTGGAATTGTCCCATCCTGGTCCGCCAGTTCATGAACGGGACCCGTCATTCGCTCAGTTAACTGCCTTTTCATTATCCCTGAACAATTCAGCCATGCCTGGCTCTTCCTTCCCTTCAGTGCCTAAGGACTTCAAAGACAACCAGGACGCTCTGCAGCATGTGGCTGCTTCCCTGGGCATCCAGGTGTGTAGGAGAACACCCATTAGTTGCTGGACATCCTGCAACCATCTGCCACAGGGAGAGTGGCCCTCCCCATTAATGATGCACTCTTAGAGCCTGCAAAGGTTCTTTGGAGCAAACTGGCTTCATTGCTGCCTACAGCAAAGTATTTGGAGAAATGCTACTTTGTCCTGATACAGAGGTTTGAGGGGTTTTACTCCTACCCAGATCCTAATTCCTTGGTTGTAACTGCAGTGAATGACAAAGCTCGGCAGGGCAGATTTTAAGTCTGCTCCTAAGAATAAGGACTCTAATAGGATGGCCTTAATGGGTAGAAAGAACTACACCACCTCTTCTTCCCTAGAAATGCAGATTGTGAACCAACAGGTATTGTTGTTCAGATATTATTTTGTAAATTGGATGACTGTCTAAATTTACAGACCAGTTGCCTGAAACCTCCAGGGAGGAATTTTGGGCATTTATTGCTGAGGGCTTCTTGGTGCCCAGAATGTAGCTACGCTCTGTGCTAGTTGTAGTGAATGCTTCAGCCAGAGTGAAGGCCTCAGTGGTAACCATGAGGAGGGCGTCCTGGCTGCAAAATTTGGGTATTGCTTCAGTGTGCAGCAGGCTATTGAGGACTTAACTATCAAAGGGCAAGTTTGTTTGTTTTCAAACAAAACTGAAATCCTTCAAGGATTCTAGGGCTACCGTATGTTCCTTGGGGGAAGTATACACAGGCAGTGCAAAATTGCCAGCATGGTGGTCAGCAGCAACAATACTGCCTGCAATGCCTCTTTCGGCAATCTTTTCCTCCTCTGAGAAAGTGGAACTACCCCAGAAAAGGGCCTAGGTCCCTGGGGCAGAGACATTCAGGTTCTGGGTTCAGCCAGTTGACATGCTGTCCCCAAGCATCCGTTTTGACTTGTTTGTCCAGAGCAGCAGTCCAGTCATGACTTTCACTACCTGGTCCCCGCCATTTGGGGACAAGCTAGCTCGCTTTCACAATGTTTGGTGCTCTGTTGCCACCGACAGCTGGGCTCTAAACACAATCAGACTGGGCTATGCTATCCAGTTCTCCTGCACCCTACCCCTCCACACTCTCTCTGTCTCTTCAGAGACCCCTCTCATGAGATACTGCTCCTCAAGCAGGTCTGGTCGCTACTGGCTTTGGGAGTTGTGCACAAGGTCCCTCCGGAGTGCCAGTGTCAAGGTTTTTATTCATGGTACTTTCTGGTTCCCTATCCTCAATCCCTGCAACCTCAACAAATGTATCAGATACCTGAGGTTCCAAATGGTCCCCCTCTCTGTATCCTCCCCATGTTGACTCCAAACAACTGGTTTGCTGCTCTGGACCTTCAGGACACTTACTTCCATGCAGCCACTGAAGAGTTTTCCAACTTGTCATGGTGAACCACCATTTTCAGTGCATGTCCTTCCTTTCTGTCTGTCTTCTGCCCTCCCCTACCTCCCCCCCCCGGTTCTTACCCAGTGTATGGTCGTGGTGACAGTGTACCTCAGGAAAAAGGGAATCCTTGTCTTCTCGTATCTGGACAATTGGCTACTAGGGGGCAGGTCCAGAGAATAAGTTCTTTCTCACATACATGTTATGCTGTGCTTATTCTGGATCTCCTCCTAAACACTGAAAAGTTAACATTGGTCTCCACTCAGAAAATCACGTTCGTTGGGACCCTAATAGAGTTTGAGAGCATTTTTGCTGACTGACCGTTTTGAGATGATTTGTCTGTCTGCAGTCTCAACCTTCCATGACAGTTCAGAAGTGCCCGAGACGCTTGGGCCATGTGTCTGCATGCACTCAGGTGGTTCAGTTTGCCAGGCTGCATCTTCACCTTCTTCAAATGCAACTCAAGAGCAGCCTACCATCCAACCCTTCACACTTTGGACAGTTTGTTCTGTCTCCATCCGTTGATCCTAGACTCCATCCTGGCGGATGGGTCAGGGCATTCCCTTCATCTAGCCCTTACCTGGGGTGAAAGTAACATAGACGACTTACCGGTACGGGGGCCCAGGTCTAGCCACTTTTAAATCGCTGGGCCCAGAGGGGGGCCAAAAGGCAGCGTTTTAACATCGGCTGCGTAAGCGCTGGTACTGGCGGCCACTTCTTACCGGTATACCATAGGATTGTTGTCACTGATGCCTCCCTGATGGGTTGGGGAGCACATCTGGGGTTGTTGAGAGTCCATGGTCTGTGGTCGGAGCGGGAAGCTTCACTCCTGCGTATCAGTGTGCTGGAGCTTTGGGCCATTATGATACCTGTCACACTTCGCTAGACTGTATCAGGGGCTCAGTGGTTCATGTATTTACTGACAATACAACTGCGATGTATTATAATATAGGCAAGGAAGAGAACACTGGAGTGTGCTCTGCCATCCAAGAGGCAATCAGGCTGTGGCAGTTCTGCATTGCAAAGAGTACCACTCTTGTAGTCGATCACTTATCCCACTTCCTGTGGGTGTTGCTTGTGAGTCACTAAGTGGAATGCATGGCTGCATCTACTTGAAGAAGAAATGTTTACTCGCTGTAACTGTTGTTGTTTGAGATATGATGCAGACGTGTATTCTATGACCCACCCTCCATTCCCTCTGCATCGGAGCCTATGGGCATTCGGTGTGAAGGAAGGGTCAAGGAAGTGCCACTTCATATAGCCAGAGGAGGGGGTATAGTCTTGAGGTGTGAGTGCCACCCCCTACGGGTACTGCTAGGCAAAATTTGCTGGCTCCGGTGCACTGGGCATGCACACACCTAACTGGAATACACGTCTGTATCACATCTTGAAGAACTACATTTTGTCTTGAGCCTTGACCAAATCTTTAACCTGGTTACAAAGCACAGTTAAGGTCCAGGCTGTACTACAAATAGCAGCTGGTTTATGGGATGACCATGTTGCAACCAGGTTGTCAGAGGTGGCTGAATTTGTAGTACAGATAGAGCCAAAGGCCCTGACTCAAATTATAAACTGGGCTAAAGTGCTTTCCTAAGTCCCACTGACATAATGTTTCCAGCCAAGACATGCACGTGCACACGCACCATGCTCTCCTCCCCCCCTCCCCTCCCGCCCCGAGAATCAACCTGTTGAGAGCATGGCATTCATTGGAGTTGCACTAGAAGTAATTCTGGGCTGCACTCCTTCCTGCCTCCTAATCACCTTGTTTTATCCTACACCACCTTGTGAGTTGCCTTCCTTGCTAACGCCATCTTCATCAGTGTCTAAGTTAACTCCCTGTGAGTTGCACCATGTCACCATTTACAGCTGTTTGAACCCCACATGTAACTTACATCTCTGATGAATATGTCCCAGAGACATCCAGAGGAGCTGGATCTGTTTAGGGCAGGTGTGAACTTGTGCCCAGTGCTTAGTAGAATCCTTTAACATTCGTATCAAGCTAATGTTGGTATAATTCTTTTGTAAATGTAAAATCATGATTACTTGTGTTTCAGTCACGTACATCTCCATGTAATCAGCCAGGATTTTGATTCTCCTTGCCTTAAAAACAAAAAGCACTGGAATTCTTTTACTACAGAATACTTCTTAAACTCTCAAGGTAAAGACTTTATAAAATTTGCTTCATGTTGTATAATATCATTTTCATATATTTTCAAAGCTAATGTAATCTTAAACAGTGTGTTAGAAAAAGTAGAAGGTCCTGCTTAGTGCTGGATATTGGGTAACATTGGTTTTCTGACAAAACTAGACCAGCATTTATTGGCTTATGTTTAACAATGGGACAGACTCTTCTATTTCCAGGTGGAATAGTTGAAGAAAGAATGTGGAATGCTGAAACCCTATTCTGCAATGATAAAATGTTTTACCTGTCTAGGTAAAGCAGTGTGCACACTCTTCATAGTGCTGAGAGTGCAGTGTTCTGATACCAAACGTCTTTGTTTCCTTCAGATGTGATAGAGATGGTAAAGACCAAAGGAAAAGTTCTGGTTAAAGATGGGACCTCTGCGCTCCTCAAGTTGCCTCTCAGATGTCACGTGTGCAAGCAACATCAGTCTACCATACCACAGTTAAAGGAACATCTCAAGAAACATTGGTCAAAATAACTGTACAAATCACTGTGTGAAATCTGATCAGATAAGGCTAAAAACTTTTTGTCGAGTTGCACAGATTTTTGTTTTAGCTGAATTGCAAATTTAACACTGGAAAGGTTCCTCACTAGTACAAACAGCATACGACTGACACTTTTGTAACTTCTTCTTAGAATTCAAATAAAGCAGCCTCAAGTTCAGTATTTTGTAGATTCATTGTGGACTATCACTCCTGCAGTGTATCTGACTGGGAAGTCTCTCAAGGGTTTTCTGGGGGTAAATGTGGCTTATGCTTGTACAAAAGTCTGCTAAGTATCTGATACAGATTTAATAGATTCCAATGCCAGAAGGGACCATAGGGATCATCTAGGCCAGGGGTGGCCAACCTGTGGCTCCGGAAGCTCTTCAGAGGTTAATACGTGCTCCTTGCGGCGCTGACTCCGGGGCTGGAGCTACAGACATTAACTTCCCAATGTGCCAGGGGGTGCTCGCTGCTCTGCCCCTGCCCCTGAGCCTGCCATGCACTCACTGCTCTCCCCCCACCCTGAGCCTTCTGCGCATGCGAAACAGCTGATTGCAGCAGGTGGGAGGCGCTGGGGGCTGGAGCGGGGGTGGGGAGCTGATAGGGGGCTACAGACTTATTACTGTGGCTCTTTGGCAATGTACATTGGTAAATTTTGGCTCCTTCTCAGGCTCAGGTTGGCCACCCCGATCTAGGCTGACCTCCAATATAGCGTGGGCCAGAGACCTGCCCCACAATAATGCCTAGAGTAAAGCTTTTAGAAAAAAACACCCCCCCTTGATTTAGTAATGGTCAATGATGAAGAATCCACCACAACCCTTGGTAGGTTGTTCCAATGGTTAATTATGTTCACCGTTAAAAATGTAGGCCTTATTTCCCATCTGAATTTGTCTAGCTTCAACTTCCAGCCTTTGGATCATGTTACAACTAGGGCTGCCAAGCCATTAAATGAAATAATTGTGATTAATCGCACGATTAAACAACAATAGAATACCATTTATTTTAAATATTTTTTGGATGTTTATTACATTTTCAGATATATTAATTTCAGCTACAACACAGACTACAGAGTGTACAGTGCTCACTTTATATTTTTAATTACAAATATTGCACTGTAAACAATTGTATTTTTCAATTTGGCTCATACAAGTACTGTAGTGCAACCTCTTTATCATGAAAGTTGAACTTACAAATGTAGAATTATGTACAAAAACCCCCTACATTCAAAAAATAAAACAATGTAAAACTTTAGAGCCTACAAGTCCACTTAGTCCTACTTCATGGTCAGCCAATCACTCAAACAAGGTTGGTTACAGTTTGCATGAGATAATGCTGCTTGCTTCTTGTTTACTATGTCACCTGGAAGTGAGAACAGGCGTTCTCATGGCACTGTTGTAGCTGGCATTGCAAGATATTTACATGCCAGATGCACTAAAGATTCATATGTCCCTTCATGCTTCAACCACCATTCCAGAGGACATGCTTCCATGCTCATGATGGGTTCCGCTTAATAATGATCCAAAGCAGTGCGGACTGACGCATGTTCATTTTCATCATCTGAGTCAGATGCCTCCAGCAGAAGGTTGATTTTCTTTTTTGGTGGTTTGGGTTCTGTAGTTTCCACATCAGAGTGTTCCTCTTTTAAGACTTCTGAAAGCATGCTCCACACCTCATCACTCAGATTTTGGATGACGCTTCAGATTCTTAAACCTTGGGTCGAGTGCTGTAGCTATTTTTAGAAATATCACATTGGTACCTTCTTTGTGTTCTGTCAAATCTGCTGTGAAAGTGTTCTTAAAACGAACATGGGCGGGGTCATCGTCCTAGACTGCTATAACATGAAATGTATGGTAGAATGCGGGTAAAACCGAGCAGGAGACAGACAATTCCCCCCAAAGGAGTTCAGTCACAAATTTTAATTAATGCATTTTTTTAATGAGCATAATCAGCATGGACGCATGTCCTCTGGAACAATGGCTGAAGCATAAAGAGACATATGAATCTTTAGTGCATCTGGCATGTAAATATCTTGTGATGCGAGCTACAATGGTGCCATGTGAATGCCTGTTCTCACTTTCAGGTGCTATTGTAAATAAGAAGCAGGCAGCATTATCTCCTGTCAATGTAAACAAATGTTTGTCTTAACAACTGGCAGAATAGGAAATGTGACTGAGTGGACTTGTAGCCTCTAAAGTTTTACACTGTTTTGTTTTTGAGAGCAATTATGTAACCAAAAATAATCTGCATTTGTAAGTTACACTTTCATAATAGAGATTGCACTTCAGTACTTGTATGAGGTGAACTGAAAAATACTATTATCATTTTTACAGTGCAAATATTTGTAATAAATATAAAGTGAGCACTGTGCACTTTGTATTGTGTTGTAACTGAAATCAGTATTGAAAATGTAGAAAAACATCCAAAATATTTAAATAAATTTGGTATTCTATTAAGTGCAATTAATTTGAGTTAATTGCATCAGTTAACTGCAATTGACAGCCCTACTTACCTTTCTCTGCTAGATGGAAGAGCCCATGACAGTAACTCCTTGCTTAACGTTGTAGTTATGTTCCTGAAAAATGCTACTTTAAGCAAATCCAATTTCCCCATAAGAATTAATATAGGGGGGGCTAGGTTCCAGGGACATCTTTTTTGCCCAACAAAAGACAATAGAATCATAAATACCAGGGGTGGAAGGGACCTCAGGAGGTATCTAGTCTAACCCTCTGCTCAAAGCAGGACCAATCCCCAATTTTTGCCCCAGATCCCTAAATGGCCCCCTCAAGGATTGAACTCATAACCCTGGGTTTAGAAGGCCAATGCTCAAACCACTGAGAGAGAGGTGTGGGTGTGCATGCGCATGCGCGCACACACTATAAGTTAAACAATTTAATACTGTACACAGCAATGATGATTCTGAAGCTTGGTTGAGGTGGTGGAGTAAAGGAGTGGGATATTTCCCAGGGAATGCCTTGCTGCTAAATGATGAACTAGCACTCGGCTGAGCTCTCAAGGTGTTAACACGTTGTTAAGGTAGCCTCACACTCTACAAGGGAGGGGAGACAACATAGCAGAGAGAGACAGACACAGCCACTTTAAGTATGCTGACCCCACTCTGAGTACACTGCCTTTTTAAGTAGATTGGCAAGTTGAGATAGCAGCTGCTGCCAGCAAGCTCCCTCTGTCCTGTCGTGCCCCTCCCTGCCATGGAGATGTGGGCAAGGGGCACCCTGACATTAGCACCCCTCTGCACAGCAAGCAGGAGGCTCCGGGGAGCAGCAGCACAGGCAGTGGGGGAAGGGACGGCTGAATTGCTCAGCAATTGATAGCCTGCTGGGGAGCTGATGGGGGGGGGCTGCCGGCCCACCCTGGTTCCAAGCCCCCACCAGCTCCAGCGGGCTGCTCTTCCTGCAAGCATGGACAAAGTAGGCGGCTGCCAAACGACGTTATAAGGGAGCATTGGCTCAACTTCCAACGAGCCTGTTCTCTGATTGATCAGCAACGAAACATTAACCCGGACGACTTTAAGCGAGGAGTTCCTGTATTAAGTATTTGTTCCTGGAAACGGACCCTCCTTTCCTCTCCGGGGAGCCCCTGTGGGGTAAGCCTGTTTGGTGAAGTAAGCAGAATGCAGAGCCACCACGGTACCTTCACCATGTGTTTTTCTTTTTTTGTCTTCTCTTAAGTTCCAGGTACAAGACAACAATAAAGCAGCGGTAATGAGGAGCCTCTTCCTGCTCGCTGGGTTAGCCTTTTATACTGCCAGGGTTCTTCAGTGGCTAAGCAAATTACTTGTGAACTTGTCAGGCTGTTAACAGCGCTGTGTTACCCACCTCCTTCATTTTGTTTCCTCAACTCGGTTAGGGCCCCCCCTTTTCCACTAGGGCTCAGTTTCCTGCCGGACCAAGCTCTACCTTCCTTATGGAGGCAGCGTTCTCTCACCGCCCCTGCAGTTCTCCAGTCTGCCTTGTCATGGGCCACCCATGGGCGCTTCCATCCTCAGCCATGGAATAAACACATCTTAGGTGGGGGTTTACCCCAGAACTCAATCTCATCCCATGGGTCATCAAAGCAGGGACAGCCTACAGATCCTGGCTCTGGCCTTGCCCCTTCCTTTGTAGAGCACACTGGGGTTTCTTCCCCAACAGACCCCTCCCCCTCCAAGGGTCTCTCAGCCCCCTTAAGAGGCTTGGGGGGGTTGCTCCCTCCTACAGTCCCCCTAACTGGGGTATCTTGGGTTGATCTCCTGCCTTCTTCAGATTGTCCTTTGTGCACATGACCCTGACCCCTACCCCTTCATCTCCCGTTCCAGCTTCTCTGCCTGGTATTCTCCACTTAGGCCTTGCTTTCTTAGCCTGGTGGTATTTTTCTAGGGTTTTTCGCTTTCCTGCTTCTCCTTTGCCCCCCAGCCTTTCTGACCCACTTTCTTGGCTTTCTCCTGTTTCAGGTTGTCTCATATTGCCTCTTGTGGGCTCTGGCTCCATGCTTAATTCCAGCCCCTCTTTTCCTCACGCCCCACTGAGGTTCCTTTCCCCAGGCCTCCTTTCTTCTCCTCAAAGGGAATGTGTTCCACAGAGTCCCCACGACCCCAGGCTGGAACAAGGTTTCCACTACCCTCACCCTTTTCTATTAGAACCTCCCACATACCTTCAATGGGACTACAGCCACTGGATAATATTTTTCCTCCGTGTATGCATTCCACATCTAGGGTTTCCCCCTCCCAAAACCACTGTGGTTTAATCTGCCTGTTCCACAAGAGTGAACCACCCGCTAGGTCAATATCCTCTGGCCTACGGCTCATCCTTACCGGGATTGTTTTTGCACTCTTCCTAGATGTCTCCATCACCCCAGATTTCAGAGTAGCAGCTGTGTTAGTCTGTATTCGCAATAAGAAAAGGAGTACTTGTGACACCTTAGAGACTAAAATTTATTTGAGCATGAGCTTTCGTGAGCTACAGCTCACTTCATCGGATGCATTATGAAGTGAAGCTGTAGCTCACGAAAGCTTATGCTCAAATAAATTTGTTAGTCTCTAAGTTGCCACAAGTACTCCATCACCCCAGACTAGCTGCAAAACTCCCCCAGAGCAGCCCCACTTAATGTACCATTTTCCCACTGGACTGGTAACAAGTAATATCCCAGTTTGTTGACATGGCCTTTTTTCCTCCTGTCTCTCATGCCCAGACCTTCCTGCTTGAGGGATCTAGTCTCTTTCCCCCGTCACATTCCCTGCTTGTGGGGGGGATGAGACACTTTCCTGGGAAATTTTGGTTCAACACACTTGACCAGGTTTACTGATGCATCCATTGTCTCTGGTTGGTCTCCTCACCCAGACCTTAGTGGTATCTCACAAAAATTGTTCTACTATTATGGTATCCATCACCTCTTCCAAATCTTGCCCATTTGGACTCAGACATTGATTGGCCCAATCTCTCAACTTCTGTATGAAAGATTTGGGCCCAACGCTGTAAATCCATGTGGCTTCCCTAAATTTCTGTCTGTCCTTTTGGCCACAAGCCTACATAGTTCAGTACAGCAGCCTTGAACACTTCATGATTCGTGGCCAGCTTTTCACTCAATGCCATGTAAGCAGATTGTGTTTCTCCTGCCAGATAAGGGGCTATCCCCTGTAATATTTTATCCCAGCTTGCACTAGCAGCAATTCCCTCAAACATCCCTAGGAACCCTGGACTAGCTCCAGGGCTCATTTTAGAGTTCCAGGCTCGCTCCCCCTTGGCAAGAATTGTTACATTTTGTAATAACTGCTGCTGTAGCTGGGTCTGCTCCATCATAAACTCCTGAAACACATGCTATTGGTCTGCCTGTCACCCCAGAAGACTGTCACTACGTCTGCTGGAATGTCCGCAATATCCCCTCCATCTTTTCCAGATTCCTCTCACAGGCCAGCTCTCAAGCCCTCCTGGTTGTGCCTGACGGATGGAGCCTGGACAAGCCCACATTTGTGAACTGGCTTAGAAGGCTGGCTGGTCAGCCCACTTTGTGAATAAAGCAGCGCACAAGTCCAGCAAGGTACCTTCACCATGTGTGTTTGTTTGCCTCGTCTTATGCTCCAGCTACATTTCAACCAAATAGCAGCCGTTCTGAGAAGCCCTTTCCTGCTTGCTGGATTAGCCTCTCTTATACTGTCTGCTTTCCTTCCTGGGTTCTTCAGCCAGTGGGCTAATTACTCATTAACTTGTCAGGCTACCAGCAGCTGTGTGCACGCATGTCTATTTCAACCGCACCCCGTGCCGTAGGTGGGGTTAGCGATCAGGGTGCTGGCTTCCATAGAGCTTTGATCAGCACCCTGTTACAGTTCCCCAGCTAGGTAGTTATAGATTTGTGTTTGACTTTGTGGGGAAATTACCTAAATATGGTGTGAGGGCACTTCCCCTTGGCTCTCAGTGACATGTAAGTTGACTTCTCTCATGGCTGTGTCCCTCTTACTGGGTCTGGCATGGTGATTGACGAACTATTGTTAGAAAGTGACATCCATTCAATCAAATGAAATCTCTACTAAAAAGCCTCTGTGCCCCTGTACAACATACCTACTGTAGCTCACCAAGATCAAGGATGCTTAACTCTCACACTTAGCCGTGCAGCAGGCCTGAAAGTTGAACCTCTGCAGATGTCTCTAGACACAAGACCTGACTCTGAGGTGTTGAGCACCCACAACGCTAGGCTTTAAAATCTACATGTTTTGCTTTTGATGTCGTTCATAACCCCAACGTTGTTTGACAAAGCTTACCTTCTGCTGTAAACTGAATTGTAATAAGAGTGTCCGGTCTCTTCCTTAGAATGGCTCAATTCTGAAGTACTTTGTCCAAATCCAGGGCATTTCTCCTTGTACAACTGCTGCAGGGAGACCCTGTATCGAACTTGTCTACATTTCATATTCAGGTAAGGATTACTGAACACATTAGACTGAGCAGGATGAATTCTAACTAGGGCTGTCAAGCAATTTTTTTTTAAAAATAGTGATTAAAAAAATGAATTGCACTATTAATCATGCAGTTAAATAATAAAATACCATTTATTTAAATATTTTTGGATGTTTTCTACATTTTCTACAATGTCAAACTTTAGAGCCTACAAGTCCACTCAGTCCTACTTCTTGTTCAGCCAATCGCTCAGACAAACAGGTTTGCAGGAGATAATGCTGCTCACTTCTTGTTCACAATGTCATCTGAAAGTGAGAACAGGCATTCTCATGGCACTGTTGTAGCTGGCACCACAAGATATTTACAGGGCAGATGTGCTAAAGTTTATGTCCCTTGATGCTTCAACCACCATTCCAGAGGACATGCGTCCATGCTGATGATGGGTTCTGCTCAATAATGATCCAAAGCAGTGCGGACCAACGCATGTTCATTTTCATAATCTGAATCACATGCCACCTGCAGAAGATTGATTTTCTTTTTTGGTGATTCAGGTTCTGTAGTTTCCGCATCAGTGTGTTCCTCTTTTAAGACTTCTGAAAGCATGCTCCATACCTCCTCCCTCTCAGATTTTGGAAGGCACTTCAGATTCTTAAATCTTGGGTCGAGTGCTGTAGCTATTTTTAGAAATCTCACATTGGTACCTACTTTGCATTTTGTCAAATCTTCTGTGAAAGTGTTCTTAAAACGAACATGGGCTGGGTCATCATCCGTGACTGCTATAACATGAAGTACATAGCAGAATGCGGGTAAAACAGAGCAGGAGACAGACAATTCTCCCCCAAGGAGTTCAGTCACAAATTTAATTAACGCATTATTTTTTTAACGAGCATCATCAGCATGGATGCACGTCCTCTGGAACAATGGCCGAAGCATGAAGAGGCATATGAATCTTTAGTGTATCTGGCATGTAAATATCTTGTGATGCTGGCTATAACAGTGCCATGCGAACGCCCTCTCTCACTTTCAGGTGACATTGTAATTAAGAAGCAGGCAGCATTACCTCCCATAAATGTAAACAAACTTGTCTGTCTTAGCGATTGGCTGAACAAGTAGGACTAAGTGGACTTGTAGGCTCTGAAGTTTTACATTGTTTTGTTTTTGAGTGCAGTTATATAACCAAAAAAAATCTACATTTGTAATTTACACTTTCCTGATAAAGAGATTACACAACAGTTCCTGTATGAGGTGAATTGAAAAATACTATTTTTTTTTCATTTTTACATTGCAAATATTTGTAATAAATATAAAGTGAGCACTGTGCGCTTTGGATTCTGTGATGTACCTGAAATAGATTTGAAAAAGTAGAAAAACATCCAAACATTTAATAAATTTCAATTGATATAAGTGCGATTAATTGTGATTTAATTTTTTTTTGAGTTAATCATGTGAGTTAACTGATTGACAACCCTAATTCTAACCAGCAAAAACTCTGAAGTCCATGAAGAATTGCCAGACCATTTAACGTTAATATGTTAGATTACATTTAACATTCACTTAAGCCATTTATTTAAATAGCCAATATTCATTTTAAACTTATTGGACAGCTGAACTAGTAGACGAAAGGAAACAGCTGATTGTTTCTCAGCCTGCTGATGTTAGTTTGTAATATTATCCCAATGAACATGCCTGCTGGATTGTCCACAGGCTCTAAAAGGCGATGAGTTAGAGCAGTGGTTCTCAAACTTTTGTACTAGTGATCCCTTTCACATAGCAAGCCTCTGAGTGCAACCCCCCCCCATATAAATTAAAAGCACATTTTAATATATTTAACACCATTATAAATGCTGCAGCCAGAGCGGGGTTTGGGGTGGAGGCTGACAGCTTGGGATCCCCCATGTAATAACCTTGCGACCCGCTGAGGGGTCCCAACCCCCAGTTTGAAAACCCCCGAGTTAGAACCATTAACATTTTCTGTGGCCTATAAAAAACATTTGTTCATCATAGTTCGCCTTTGCTAACACAGAGCTGCTGAAAGAACTAGAGTGAAGCCAAAGCAGACCCTCTAGTCCAGACAGGTTTCAGAGTAGCAGCCGTGTTAGTCTGTATTCACAAAAAGAAAAGGAGTACTTGTGGCACCTTAGAGACTAACAAATTTATTAGAGCATAAGCTTTCGTGAGCTACAGCTCACTTAGCTCACGAAAGCTTATGCTCTAATAAATTTGTTAGTCTCTAAGGTGCCACAAGTACTCCTTTTCTTTTTTCTAGTCCAGACAGAAGTTTTCATTTCAGGGGAGGCTAGGGTTACCATTAGGGAACCCCCTCTTAATTTCTCTCTGAAAAGTAGGCAGGGATGCCACACAGCGTGGTCATACCTCCACACAGCACAGTATTTAATTCTGCCTTTCCTCTCTCAGGGTGGTATCACGTTTAATGTATGTCATGGTCAGGGAGTGACATGCTGGCTGAGCTGAATGTAGTAGGGAGGGTTTGAAGAATGCTTCTGCAGCACTTAAAAACCTGTTTGCCAATAGAGATGAGGTGCACTCTAGAAGTTCTTAATCAGCGTGGTATTGATCAGGTGCCAAACCCATAGTGAATCAAGATCAGAAGCAGCAAGGCAACACTTTTGCTTGATGCATTCCAATCTGTGGAGATGTGTGTCTGTAAACATGTTCTCAGATTCATTTAAACAAACAATTTCATTAGGTATTGTGTGAGGTCCTCTCCAGCACAGTTCATATTATTGGAAATATTTTGCAGCATACCACCTGAATGGATAGGTAGTATGCAGAAAACCCACGTGGCCACTTTCTACACCCAGACCTGAGGTCTTTCCAATAAGAATACATGGACAGTGTAGACTGGCAAGCTGTAAGCATTGGTGGGACACACAAGATTTCAAAGAGCAGCTCTGCAGATCTTTCCTTATTGGTGACAAGTCTCAGTGGAGGGTCTGCTATCAAGACAGTGTGGACCTCAGAATGGATACAGATATCCCTGTACAAGAAATATTCCCAAATATTGTGGACACAATTCAAGTTCACCATAAGCCATGTGTCAATGGACTGACTAGGTTTAATGGTATTTTAGCATTCAGAAGGTCTTATCCAAGCCTATTTTGGTTTTTTGGTCCCCAATTCTAAGTCTCCTGAAAACTCTTACTTCCTGTAGATGCAAAAAGAAAAGGAGTACTTGTGGCACCTTAGAGACTAACAAATTTATTAGAGCATAAGCTTTCGTGAGCTACAGCTCACTTCATCGGATGCATTTGGTGGAAAAAACAGAGGAGAGATTTATATACACACACACAGAGAACATGAAACAATGGGTTTATCATACACACTGTAAGGAGAGTGATCACTTAAGATAAGCCATCACCAACAGCAGGGGGGGGAAGGAGGAAAACCTTTCATGGTGACAAGCAGGTAGGCCAATTCCAGCAGTTAACAAGAATATCAGAGGAACAGTGGGGGGTGGGGTGGGAGGGAGAAATACCATGGGGAAATAGTTTTACTTTGTGTAATGACTCATCCATTCCCAGTCTCTATTCAAGCCTAAGTTAATTGTATCCAGTTTGCAAATTAATTCCAATTCAGCAGTCTCTCGTTGGAGTCTGTTTTTGAAGCTTTTTTGTTGAAGTATAGCCACTCTTAGGTCTGTGATCGAGTGACCAGAGAGATTGAAGTGTTCTCCAACTGGTTTTTGAATGTTATAATTCTTGACGTCTGATTTGTGTCCATTCATTCTTTTACGTAGAGACTGTCCAGTTTGGCCAATGTCCATGGCAGAGGGGCATTGCTGGCACATGATGGCATATATCACATTGGTAGATGCGCAGGTGAACGAGCCTCTGATAGTGTGGCTGATGTGATTAGGCCCTATGATGGTGTCCCCTGAATAGATATGTGGACAGAGTTGGCAACGGGCTTTGTTGCAAGGATAGGTTCCTGGGTTAGTGGTTCTGTTGTGTGGTGTGTGGTTGCTGGTGAGTATTTGCTTCAGATTGGGGGGCTGTCTGTAAGCAAGGACTGATCTGTCTCCCAAGATCTGAGAGAGTGATGGCTCGTCCTTCAGGATAGGTTGTAGATCCTTGATGATGCGTTGGAGGGGTTTTAGTTGGGGGCTGAAGGTGATGGCTAGTGGCGTTCTGTTGTTTTCTTTGTTGGGCCTGTCCTGTAGTAGGTGACTTCTGGGTACTCTTCTGGCTCTGTCAATCTGTTTCTTCACTTCAGCAGGTGGGTACTGTAGTTGTAGGAATGCATGATAGAGATCTTGTAGGTGTTTGTCTCTGTCTGAGGGGTTGGAGCAAATGCGGTTATATCGTAGCGCTTGGCTGTAGACAATGGATCGAGTGGTATGATCTGGATGAAAGCTAGAGGCATGTAGGTAGGAATAGCGGTCAGTAGGTTTCCGATATAGGGTGGTGTTTATGTGACCATCGCTTATTAGCACCGTAGTGTCCAGGAAGTGGATCTCTTGTGTGGACTGGTCCAGGCTGAGGTTGATGGTGGGATGGAAATTGTTGAAATCATGGTGGAATTCCTCAAGAGCTTCTTTTCCATGGGTCCAGATGATGAAGATGTCATCAATGTAGCGCAAGTAGAGTAGGGGCATTAGGGAACGAGAGCTGAGGAAGCGTTGTTCTAAGTCAGCCATAAAAATGTTGGCATACTGTGGGGCCAACACTTCTTGTTAACTGCTGGAATTAGCCTACCTGCTTGTCACCATGAAAGGTTTTCCTCCTTCCCCCCCCTGCTGCTGGTGATGGCTTATCTTAAGTGATCACTCTCCTTACAGTGTGTATGATAAACCCATTGTTTCATGTTCTCTGTGTGTGTGTATATAAATCTCTCCTCTGTTTTTTCCACCAAATGCATCCGATGAAGTGAGCTGTAGCTCACGAAAGCTTATGCTCTAATAAATTTGTTAGTCTCTAAGGTGCCACAAGTACTCCTTTTCTTTTTGCGAATACAGACTAACACGGCTGCTACTCTGATTCCTGTAGATGAAATCACATGGGCAAGCCTTGGTTCTGCAACAAATCCACAGTTACAATACTGTGACTAGGTCTACAACTAGTACTTGCACCTTCTTCGTGCCCTTGGGCTCAGCCTTTGGAGACGAGGTACATGTCCCCAACAACAAGTTATCCTCTCCAAGTCCTTCCTGCGCAGCTGTCATGGCTGTAGGCCTGGCATTAGCCCTGTTCCTTGCAGCCATTTGCATGCACTGTTTAATTTTGACAGCCAGATCTTTTGAGTAGATAGCATGAAGCCCAAATAATACTCTTGTAACATTAGTATTGTCATGAGAAGGTCATTGCTTTGATGTCATTAGTGCTGTGTGCTTGTGGAAAGGGCGGCTTCTTACGTGTTTACCAATGGGACTTTTGAAGCAATTATCAAGTATAAAAAATGAACAACAGATCTAGAATGTTTTATTAGACTTTGTGTCAAGGTGGGCGATGACCTTGTGCTACTCCGGTGTATGCTTCCAGGCCCAGTGCTGGTTGCTGGATTGCACACAATGCTGTGGAAAAAGGCTCTTCCTCATCTTCTCCTGGAGTCGCATGTCCTCATTCTTTGGTGCCTAAATACTATGGCAATGGGTGCATTAAAAATGCCGAGGTGGCATTCTAGTACAGCCAGGGCCGGCTCCAGGAACCAGCGAAGGAAGCAGGTGCCTGGGGTGGCCAACAGAAAGGGGTGGCACTCCGTCCATCATCGGGGCGGCACGTCTGGGTCTTCGGCAGCAATTCCCTCTCTTTCTCTTCAGAAGCACTTTGGTGGCAGCTCAACCAGGCTTTTTTTTTCTTTCCTTCTTCCTTCGCCACTTGGGGTGGCAAAAAAGCTGGAGCCGGCCCTGAGTACAGCCACACTCACATTTAGGGAGAGACTTTTCCCCTCTTACAACTACTTGTGTAACATTAAGATGTGGTGGTACATTGGGAACAGCAACAGACTCAGGCAGGATCCATGGGCTCCAGGCTGTGTAGCGAGGAGGCCCACCGCAGCAATGAGTCAGGGGCATAGCTGTTGCTCATAGTAAAGGACTCAGTAATTCTAATCTTAATACTGAGCATTTTTCTTCGAGAGCAGCTGTAACCACGAAGCACTCCAGTTTTCAGCTACTCAGTGATGCTATTGGCTTTGCCCATGTTGCTTTGCCATTCACAGCAAAGGATTGCTTAAAACAGCACTAGCTAAGAAGAAGGTACTGTTCTTCTGCTTCTTGTGAACACTGCAGAGAAATCATCCAGCCCAAGGGACAGATATTCTTGCACTTCTCAACAAGGACAGCTCTAGCCAAGCACGGGCACTAATGGACTCTGAAGAGAGCCCCATCCTCCTTAGATAGCAGTCACATGTCCCCTTCCCCTCTTAGACTGGGTAGAAACCAGTACTGGATCTTGCTGAAGGTAGGTTTCATATTGATGTTGTTGTGATGGACAATGGTGGTGTTCAGAAGGAGGCAGCCTCGTTTTGGTGGTTTACAACATTATCCCTATTGTACCCTACTCTACCCCAAACCTCTTCTGTTATGGCTCTTTATTTCTTAGTGGCAAACATGCAGATGACAGGAATAGGGTGATAAGGCTACGAAGGGCTATACAGCACAAGCCTGACTTTCTGTATTTCAGCGTGTTCTTAAGCAAATCAGCCATATCCCATCAACACATGATGTTGTGACAGGGTTCATGGGGGCTGTCTCTCACCAGTGTTGTTTTTTTAAAAACGACCACAATCACACACAGTTTGAGAGATGGAAACTTGTTGAATATTAAACAAATCAGGCCCAAAAGGAATATTGGTTAGTGAAAGACTTAAAAATGACTTTAAAAAAGATCTAGACCTTTTCAGGAGGAGGCTGGGGAGGAAGTAGTTTGTTTCCTTGAGAAAAAAAATGTAGTTAATGCTAGTGTTAGACATGTTCTAGAACAATCCCTGTGTTATATGCATTGCAGACATGCCTACTTGCTGTATCTGCACACATCATGGCTCCACAGCCAGTAGCAGCAGGTGGGAATGTGGCATAGACCAGCCACCTTGTCACCTACTACTACTCAGAGCCCGTCTAGGATATATGGTGGTAGAAACAGCGGCAGCCAGGCCCCACTAGCTCTCTGGTATGCTAAACAAGCAGTGTATTTCCCCCAAAAGTCCTCAAGTAGAGAAGACTTCTGAAATACTAAGCTGTAGCCCAAAGGGCAGCCGGCAGCTGATGTCATAATCAGTGATGTCAGTGGCATGAAAGTTCCAAAATTACCCCTGGTATTTCTCGGCTTGCCATGGCTTCTGCCAGTGCAGTCAAAGGGAAACAACATCTATGACAAAAAGAAAGGAAATGTCAGTCAAAGGAAGCGCCAGCTCTGTGGCGGTAGCAACAATCCAGGAAGGTCCTGCAAAACGGGCGGTACTAGTTAGGGCCAGTAAAAAGCCTAAAGAGGATAGCGCTTCATCAACTCAGGGAAGCCCCAAGATAGTGAAGGAGGCTAGAGCAGTGATCATAGACATTGGCACAGGTTACTGTAAGTGTGGATTTGCTGGAGAGCCTCGTCCCTCCCATGTTATTTCATCCACAGTGGGCAAGCATTTCCAGGAGACTGCTAAAACTGGGGACAATCGCAAAGAAACCTTTGTTGGAAAAGAACTTCAGGATGTGAAAATACCCCTAAAACTGGTCAACCCCTTGCGACATGGCATAGTGGTTGACTGGGATTGTGTCCAAGACATCTGGGAATACATTTTCCACAAAGAGATGAAGATTCAGCCAGAGGAGCATGCTGTCCTGGTATCCGACCCTCCACTGAGTCCTACCACCAACAGGGAGAAATATGCCGAGATGCTGTTTGAAACATTCTGTGCTCCTGCCATGCATATTGCCTACCAGTCCAGATTATCTATGTATTCATACGGAAAGACCTCCGCTCTCGTGGTAGAAAGTGGTCATGGCGTTTCATATGTGGTCCCTATCTATGAAGGTTATACTATGCCAAGCATTACTGGAAGAGTAGACTATGCTGGATCAGACCTTACCCATTACTTCATGAAGTTATTAAATGAGGCTGGGAAAACTTTTACTGGGGAACAACTAAGTGTGGTAGAAGACATCAAGGAAAAGTGTTGCTATACATCTCTGGACCTTCAGCATGACATGGGTTTGCCTCTCCAGAAACAGCAGGTTGATTATGAACTTCCAGATGGGCACCTAATTGCCATTGGCAAAGAGAGATTCCTGTGTGCTGAAATGCTCTTCAAACCATCCTTGTTAGGATCACAGCAGCCAGCACTTTCACTGCTGACAATGACCTGCCTCAATAAATGTGATGCTGATCTCAAGAAGAAGCTGATGGGCAATATCTTGCTGTGCGGAGGTTGTACCACGCTGAGGGGTTTCCCTGATCGCTTCCAGAGAGACCTGACCAAGATGTGCCCCAATGATGACCCCATCGCAGTAGCATCCCCTGACAGAAAGTTTTCTGTCTGGACAGGAGGGTCAATTTTGGCATCACTCAAGGCCTTTCAGCAGCTCTGGGTTTACAGAAGAGAATATGAAGAACAAGGTCCTTTCTTCATCTACAGGAAATGCTTCTGAATATAAAGTAGACAAAACTGAGCTTAGAATCAACACTGCTGCCCAGAGTGGACTGTAGATGTTTAAGAACCTCTGTTTCTTTCTCAAGTGCTGGTAACAAACCAAGCTACTAAAATGAAGTTTGGATCTGTGTTCCACTGTGGCTGTATTAAATGCTCATAGCATTCTGTGTTGCACATTAACAGCTTTTATCTCGTCTGTTTCATAAGAATTTTCACTGTAGCCTATTTGACATAAGAGGATTTACCAGCGTAAAAGGGATATAGCAGTTGGTACAGACACATTGTCTACTGCAGTGGGTTTCAGCCTGTGGTTCAGGGACCCTGGGGGCCACAGACTGTCTAATATTTCCAAAGGGCTCCCCACTTCCATTTGAAATTTGTTATGGATCCACAAATGAAAAAAGGTTGAAAACGCCTGATTAAGCGATACAGAAAAACAGCACTACTTCCAGCATCTACAATGAGTCTGCTGCTGACCACCAGCTATGGTCATAATGAAATTTTTCTAACTAATGGGTTACCCCTTAGTGCCCAAAATGGATCCGGGCTGGTAGACTACAGTTTCAGAGTAACTGCACATGTAGCTCCATAGTCCACTCCAGGAGTGCTAACCAGGTCTCCTGCAACAACCTGGCTCGGGGCAGAGACCTTTGTCCCACACCTTTCTGATTGGAGGAGTTTAAGGGCACACAGCCCCTGCCTTACATTGCGATATCCTTAGCAAGCCAGTCTGCCTAAGGGCCTGTGTCTTGCTTTTTTTGAGGCCTATGAACAGTGTATAGCCAGCACTTACAAGTTACCACACAGCGCCTTCAAAGCAAGCAGATTTATTCTTAAGGTGAAAGAATTACAGCTGAATCATCATAAAAAACAATAGCTGGTTTTAAACATGCTCCATAGGGCTCTAGTACACTTAAGTCTTTCCAACCCTTCCACAAGGGTTGACGCCCCCTTGGACAGAAGGTCTTGTCCATTTGCTGGATTAGAAAAAAGATCCTCTGTCAGTTTAAATGCTGCCCTTTTACACCAAAAGCCCTTTCTTTTGTCCGCTGGTCTCAGGAAAACCCAGTAGGTGCGAGCTGTCTGTTAGCAGGGGTGGTATGTCTTGGGGAGGTGAGGGGGATGTTTACAGCTTGAGTGAGTCACCACAATCACCCTCCCATTATTAGAGCCTTGCAGAGCTGTGGCAACCCTTCCCTGTAGAGTTGCACACAATCCCTGGCCCAATAATCCATAAACCATTCATAACCTACATGCAATTGCAATATCCGTCACCCTCAGATTGTGAAGTCCCAGTGGAATTCTGCTAGCGAAGTGTATGAATTGTACAGGAGATTTGCTAGCTGTAGATTTATTCTGTCAGCCTGATGAAAATGGTAAGTCCCTCCCTCTTTTAGCACATCACTTGTACCTGGAGATGGCTTGTGTGTGCCAGCCCTTTTCCCAGGATATCAGGAGAGAACATTCAGACCCCAGCCATATGAAAGCCCATTCCTGTATCCCGGAGTCTGTGGACAGTCTGTTTTGAAGCGCTCATGCAAAATAACACGTATCCAACAAACCGACTCAGGGCAGTTTGGAGAGACAGTTTAAGCAATATCATCTTTATTATGCTATGTTTTGGGAAGAGGAGAGGTTCTGTACAATAATCACTCTGACAAAGCACAATGTGCCATAGTCTGCTCTAATGTGCAGCAGTGTATACCTAGGGCCATATTTGCTGCTGGTGTAAACTGGCATAGATGCACCAGCTGAGGACCTAGTTGCCTAGAGTACAGTAGCTCTACTGCAGTCAATGATGTGACCAGAGATTGACTGGTGTAACAAGACAGAATTTGGCTAATGTCTTGTAACAGTCATCCAACTTTAAACAGTAAAACAAAGCTCAGTGCAGCAGGGAGACTGTTGCTCTGTTTAACATTCTTAAAAAATGCATCAGTTGGACTACTAGGGACACAGGATCCAAAGGGTAAAACTGGGCTATTTAAAATACTGAAATCTCTGAACAGTCATGGCAACAGTGATGTACTGCAGCCAGGAAGGCTGGCTCAGAAGCGGTCTTAGGGGCAATGCACCAGAGCTGCAAAAGGAGGGAGGAAGAGAGTTGGCAGATGTCAAACTCAGACAGCACCAGTAAGGGCTTCTCTATGGGGACTGCCTCTCTTCTTGTTCTCCAGGGTTGGTGATGACAGATCTACAGTTTGTGTGGTTGTGTAAGTGTAAGAACAAAATGAAGGGGAAGTAATGAGCTCACAATAAACTACAGATGAGAGTCCAGCAGGATTTCTTGGCCTCAGGTTACTGTAAGAGATTCAGTTTCCACTGGATATTTTTATTGAGTTTTGGAGGTATAAGAAGTTCTGCATCTGAAAAGCAAGAGAAGAGAAGGTAAGGTTACCTCAAGTTCCCTTGGGAGCTGAACACTAGAAAGCCTCCATGACTCTTCTTTTTAGGCCATAAATGGTTGCTGACAAGCTTTCAAACAGACGAGAGTTTTTCTTTTAGGAGAGGTTTCAGAGTAGCAGCCGTGTTTGTCTGTATCCGCAAAAAGAAAAGGAGGACTTGTGGCACCTGGAGACTGGCCTAAGGGTGTTGAAGGGAAGTATGTCCAAGTGGGGCTCAACAGGACCATTCCAGTTAGAGGGCCTCGAAGGGCATGTGACACATGTATAGATTTACAACTTGGCCAATCTATTTTGGGACTGAGGTGGGATTGCCAGATTTCACCCCAAGCAAAAACATTTCTACAGATACCATTGTGATGCTAGTAGACCAAGTGCCAGCTGAGCACTGAAATTCATAGCTGGAAACCAGACCAGCTCACCTGTTAGTATAATTCAAGACAAGTGTTAGACTTGTAAGGGATGTGTTTACACTATAAAACACTTGTAAGTTGCTGCATGCAACTTGTAATGCCTGTATCCCATGCTATAAGATAATATGCAAGTTTTGCTTTATAACTGTAAAAATGCCTGCTCTGAACTTGTGAACCAAGGTAGGAGTGGCGGCTCTCCCGCCCCTCAAGGAGGACTACCAAGACAATAGATCCCTGTGAAACAAAGACTGGGTTGATGGCCCTCTTACACCCATACAGGTGCTACGCGCAAGAAAACTCATCCCCTCAGCTTGAATTCTGGAAGAAGGAAAAAAAGACAGCTGACATGAAAATTCTTCATCTCTTTGCTGTTTGGACTGTCACAGGGCTGGAGCTAGGAAACAAAAGCAGAGATCCCCAGGCTCAACCTGGGTTAGCCCTAAAAGACAATCAGTGCTGACCAATTACTGCAACTTGTCACCTTTTGAACCACAGACTAACTCATTTGTGTATATATGTTGTCTTCTTTAACCTGTACATAATTCATTTCTTTTTCCTAGTTAAAAAACCCTTAGTTAGTTTATTATAGAGTTCAATATGAGTGTTGTCCTTAGTGAGAGATCTGAGGTATGAACTGACCTGGGGATAAATGTCTGGAATCTTGGGACTGGAAGCAATATGAATCTTTTGTGATTCTTGGTATAAGTGACCGTTTATCACTTAGTCCAGCTTGCCTGGGCGGCAAGATAGACTGGAGTGTCCAAGAGGACCCTCTCTGACTCCATGGTAAGACTATTTTAGTGCTTCAGGAGTTCACATTTGTTACTGGGTTAGTGAAATCTAATTCTAGAACATACCAACAGTTTGGGGGCGTCTGCCTGCTTTTGACAGTCTGCCCTGAGGTAGGCACTCACAGTCACGAACAGTTCCAGACAGCGCGACAACCATCATCACCAGTAAACCCTCTTTGTTGCAAGGCAAATAAATGCTTTCTAACAAAGTCCCTAAAATATCCCTGCCCCTGACATTTCAGTTTTTCATTTTCCTCTTGAAAGTGCGCTGCTACTCTGAAGAGGAAATCCAAACATGGCATTGTGGAGTTCTAAGTTCCCCAGCTCAATTATTCCACCTCAAAGGTGTACACTTACACAAGGAAAACATTTCTGTTGATAGTAAGCCTGCAAACCCAACATGGGACCTAGTCAAGCTGGATTCTTTCCTTCTTGTAGATATCGCTAGCAATACCTGCTCTTCAGGCTAAAACAAATTCTTCAGGACCCAGTGCAAACCAACACTGCAACAGGTTAATATAGGTTACCAGGGGTGGTATGTCTTGGGGGGATGTAAACCTAGCAATGATCCATAGCACTGATGATCATTTGGACAACATTCTGAAGGAGAAGAATGATGCAGTGGAAGTGGCTGGGTTCTTTTGAGCCAATGCTTACTCTAGCTAAGAGATCTCCCCTGGCAACAGAAGGCTTAGGAATAAAGTTGAGCAAATAATCGATGTTTTGGTGCAGGGATCCAAAAAAAAAAAAAAAAAAAAAAAAAAAAAAAATCAATCCAGTTTAATATATGACACCAAACCAACTTTTTCCATTTTTTCCATCAAATCAAAGACTCAAATTTTGTTTTGAATCAACTGAAATCTTTTGGGTCAATTTGAAACTAAATGGGGTGCGTGTGTGTGGTTCAATTAGTTTGTTTCAGGTCAACCAAAACATTTTAGACGACTAAAAATAATTCCTCCCCCACAACCTTTTTGTTTTGATTTGATCACTTAGGGGTGTTTTCCTACTCTTTTTTAAACAGGCCACATTTGAATTTAACACAAAACATTTAGATTTTTTTTTTTAATTGTGTTTTTTCTTGGCCAAAACAATTATTCATCAGCCCAAATTTATGGATAGCTTGGAGGCACCAAAAATACATTTTTTGACTAAAAATCTTGTGTGTCAAAAAAACATAACCCAGCTGTGCCCAGGAAACCTACAGCTCCAATTTCTCAAGGTCCTGACCCAGGCAACAGCGGTAAACATGCACCCAGGAGTGCTTGGGCAGTCTTCCTTTTTCAGCATTTCACAAGCTATTTTAGGGTTCCTTTAACTCGGTTGTATTACATCTTAAAACAACATTAGACAGGTTGTGGGGCAAACTCTCCCAGGTGAGTTTTTATTAGTGAAAAAGAGTAGATATAAATGATCTAAGTCAGACCACAGAAATCATCTCCCTTCTCCTTAGATTTCCAGCTCCTGAGAAGCAGAAACCTGGTAAGTGCCATGCACTCCAAGGACAACAATATTGCCACAGGAATTCATGAAGGGAGAAGTGTAACCCTTACGAGAGACACATCTGTTTAATGCCAAGAGGGATCATCAAAAACACGACTGACCTACCACATCAACCTCCAAACTGCGTCACTAGGCCATAGCTCTATAACACATCTAGCCCTAGTGACGCTACCATTGGAGATACCCTGTACCTACGATTAGTATGCCGTATACTTTCTTTAACTAACCTTGTACTGCAGGAGCTGCAATTCTTTGCTGTTGATAGGCAGCCATAATGCTATTTGCAGTTGAATTGGGGCCCAGGACCTGTAGAATAGGCAATACTGGCACATCAGCAATATTCATGTCCTGATAACAATGAAGTAGAAAATTCCAAAATCAAGCTCCCCAAGATCCACCCAACCGGCAGTTCTGCCTGTTGCCACTGAAGAAGTTAGTGCTCCCTTTGCAGGATGGGAGTTTGCTTGATATTGCCATTGGATTCAAAGGGAGATCTGTGCTCCTGCTCCTCCCCCCATGACAATGCTTGGCATTTTTGGCAGATGATGCTAATGGCAGATATCCATCCATCTGCAGCTCAACTTACGGCTACTACTATGAGATTCAGAACCAGTGCAGGGGCTCTGTGACAAACGGTGTGATGGGACTGTTGCATAGAGGGGAGTGCAGGGAAGTAAAGCTGCATGACACTGTGCTGCGATCTGAGGGCCCCACCAGAGGAGACAGAGCACCCAGGGGGCACCACAGATCACAGACAGAAAGAGCTGGTGGTTAACATGGAAAGAGCCTATGGAAGCCCTGTGCAAACATAGCAATAGGAGCTGGCAGGAATGGCATCTCTGGAACACCTGGACTTTAGGACCATGCATGAGAGCTTCTCCCCACCCCCGTGCCAGACCCCTTTGCTGTGGCAGTGTTGCCAATTCTTGAGATTTTATCACAAGTCTTATGATGTGTGTGTCTGTCTTAAAGACCCAGCTCTTAGAGGCAGGTGACTGCAGGAGAACCTCAACTTGCATTAAAAATAAGTTTCTTGCCCTGGTGCTGAGGAAGAAAAGTTTCAAAATGTGACCCAAGTTAACCCTAAAGGCTGGGAAACCAGAAAGCATGGAAAAAGAAATCTCACATTTTCATATTTTTAAAGAGTTTTGTGATTTTTTTAAGCTTGTCATGATATTGACCACTTGGGGCTGGCAATACTGTAGAAAGTCTGAGTTAATTCTCCATCTCCTCCTCTTTATGTCCATTCATCATGGGGCATGTATACATTATACAAGAGCAAGGGCATTAAAGTAACTGTATTGGTAACATTAATATTTGAAGTCCAATGGAGGTAAGGCATGTTAGTGGTTAATTCAGGATGTTAACAGTTCAACCATTATAAAGATTTCTTTGCTCAATTATAAACATATAAAGGAAGAGTATATTGCACTGAACTCCACAAATTGCTTCACTTAACACAGTGCATTAAATATAGAAGGAACACACAAGTCATCAAAGTCCCCTAGCGCTATTAAGCCAGTTGGATCACTCCTAACTTGCACCGGAGATAGCAGGCAGCGCCCACGCTGGCTGGCAGCCAACGGTCTGAGCAGTGGGAAGATGCAGCACTCCTCTAGAAATACACTGTCTAGGAGGTCTATCTGACATACTGCAACAAGGGGCAGATCTGGAGATCTGGCAGATCTACACTGTCGCTGACTCCAGTCAGAGTCTGTCTGAGTTAAAGACTCCAGGGTTTGTCTCTATAAACGATACCACAGCACCACAAATACGTAAGTTGCAAACAACAACTCAGGTCACAGCCATGAGGGAGCAAGCACCTACTGGGTTAGCAGGATTCTGTTGCAGGTCTGTGGTCCAGATTTCCGGGAGTGACCTCTCTATCAACTGCAAAGCCTCTTCCAGAGCCTGCTGCAGCTCCCTGGCCAGCTCATCATAGCCAAAGAGCACAAGCCCCTTTAATAAGCTGTGCACGTCACCTGTGAGGAAGAGATCAAGACAAGTTCCATCACAGTGATCAACAGTTCACTAAGCAAGCTGCAGGGCTGTTCCAGCACTGGGGACAGGGTGAACGGAGCAGCAGAACACAGCTGCTGTTACCCTTGGGGCCAGGTAGGCTCAGCATGAGGGAGCTCTCTTCACATTAGCACAGCCCAGCTCTTCTCACTCTGATTCTTTACACCTGGGGGCTGGGACTATTTTTTACTCATCAGAGTAGTGACAGCTGCGGAGGTTTGGAGTAGCAAAGCCAATCAGTAGCCCTGATCCTGGCTCCTTGCCAAGGTGTTTCTGGGGAAGAGGCTGCTCTCTTCAGCAACCCTCCCCCACCCTCGAGACTTGGGCAGTAGCTACTCTTTGCAGCCCATCTGTCAAGATCAGAACATGGCATCTGGCCTCAGACCACCGCACAAGCCGGATGCTGGCTTGGCTCAGCCAGGGGGCCTTACCCTTCATGTTCTCAGTCGTGCGGATGTTTTCTCCCAAGGCCTCTAGAAGGGCCAGGTCCTCCAGAGGGCTTCCTTCTTTCAGACTGTGCCACTTGCGCTCTGCCTTGCGACGGTTCTTGGAGGATCGGCTAGAAGAAAGGAATGTCCAACGTCACCATGGGCAACAGAACAGGACAGAGCAACCAGCATTTCGTTTTCCTCTTACAAGAGGAAGTCATAATCCCCAGCTGCCCCCCAGTTCCTCCCCCCGCCCGCAATGAAGCCTGCAAACAAATGCATCTTAACGCGGTAACGTACACCTCTTACTAAAGCATGCAAGACACAGGTGGGCTGCCAGCCAAGGCACAGACTGAGGGCTGGCTTCCCACCTGCACTCATTGCCTGCTGGGTGTGGCTGCCAAAGAGCTGGTCTTGAGGATGGGTCTGTGTTTGCTTTGGTGCTCTCTAGAGTAGCCGAGCAGCTGCTGTACAGGGGCTACACCAGCTGCTTGTGTCACGGGAATGGCACTAAGGGACTGGACTGCAGCAGAAACTCTGGCTCAGCCTGCAGGACCAGCTTGCCTGCAGCGCATTTCTTCTTCTTTTTAAACCAAATTATACAACTGCTGGTGCACTCTCACGTCTGCACCCATAGCCCCGCAGTAGTGAGAGTCCATCGCTGCGTGAGTAAGCATGCAGATGGAGTTAGATACAGTCGCGCATTCCACCTCTCGTTCCCCCAGTACAGCATGAACAGCTGCAATCTGGTTTGAGGGCAGGGACATACGCAGATATCCTCGAGTTACTATGCGAGTATTTGCCACTCATGTCACTGGCTGTCACGATGCTGCTGGTTTCGGAAACAAGGTCTGCCTCCAGACAGTTTGGTGTCTCATCGTCTGCAA
Organism: Dermochelys coriacea; assembly: GCF_009764565.3. Lineage (NCBI taxonomy): Eukaryota > Metazoa > Chordata > Testudines > Dermochelyidae > Dermochelys > Dermochelys coriacea. Next base: position 136,076,501 of record NC_050072.1, on the reverse strand, counting down.
AACAAATTAGCAACAAGTTAAACCTTCCCCCGGTCCCCAATGTACGTGGAGGTTATTTTACAAACACCAGAGGAAAAAATAACAGCACATGGTTACACTGAAAGCAGGCGATGCCAATGGGCAGTCCAGAGGAGGGACAAAGGACATCCTAGCTCCGAGCAGGGTCTGTCTGGATAAGTCTAAGTACCATGGAAATATGGAGGAGAATAGGATCATTCCCCATTTATTGCCAACTTTCCCTCCACAAGAAACATTCTTACACGGGACCTCTATTGATGGACCCAGTCCCCTGGTGGCACTAGGAGAGAGCCCCTGTCCCACAGTCAAGTTCCCCCAGGACATGGCAGAGGAAGAGAACAGGTGCCGTAGAGGGGCAGGGGTAAGACACAGCCCGCATCCCCCTACCCTTGGTGATGATCATGATCTTTCAACAGCCAAGTCAGAGGGAACAGAGACTTGGTTGGGCTACGTTTACCCCTGCGCAGAGGAGCTTACTTACCTGTACAGTACCTTGAATTCAAAATGTTTTGTGGGTCTGAGTGCTCCCCAGAAGGATGTGCGCGCACCTATACACTCTTGCGGGAGACTGTAAAGCAATGTCTGCAGGCCTAGCAGAGCAGCTCCTCTTGGTCCTATACCAGGGCACATAGGGAGGTGCAGACTCACTGCCACTCAGTTCCTTCTCAACCACAAAGTCAGACACACCACGGCAGAGGGGAAGGAGGGCAGGAGGCGGAGCACCCACTGGGATAAAACATCTCTGAACACGTAAGTAACCTCTCCTTCTTCGACTGTGTCCCCTTCTGGGTGCTCCATCGTAGCAGACTCCCAAACAGTAACTCAGCGTGGAGGGGGAGGTGGAGGCGGCAAATCCAAGGCAGACTGGAGGACTCACCAAGTGAAACGTCAACTCTGAAAGCTGGTAAAATAGTGCAATGCTTGGCAAACGTATGGATGAGGAACAACTTGCAATCCTGCAGATTTCCTCAATTGCGAGACCTTTCAGAGCGGCTATAAACGTGGACTGAGGTACAGGGGAGTGTGCTGTCAGTCTATGAGGGGGTTGCATTCTGGCAGTCTCATAGCATGTTAAAATGCAACCCGAGACCCACTTTGATAATCTTTGCGTTGAAATGGGCTGCCCTTTCATCGTTTCAGCAAACGATACAGAGAATCTGGGAGAGGTACTGAAGGCAAGATTCCTGTCTGGAGGCATGAGGCTTTGGATAAACACTGGTAGACTAAATTTCCCGATTAACATGGTATTCCAAAGAAATCTTACAGAGGAAATGAGGATGGGACATAGTGTGACAGTATCCTTGTAGAAAGTAGTCAACAGTGTAGTGTGTCTGCCATGAGTGCACCAAGTTCTCCCATTCGTCTAGCCAAAGTGATAGCAATAAGGAATGAGGTCTTGAGGGAGAGATGCAGTAGAGTACAGATAGTAACTAGTTTCCTTAAAGTACTGAGTACGAAATTAAGGTTCTATGGGGTAGCAGACTCCATACAGGGGGAAACAAGTTGTATAAGCCCTTAAGGAACCTGGTCGTAATAGGATGAGCAAACACTGAAAAGCCCTCAGTGGCCAAGTGGAAGGATGAATCTGACTGAGCTCACTGCCAAAACTGGTGTCTGAGGCCAACTGGTAGTCTAGGATCTCGGAGAGCAGAACTTCTGAGTTTGACAAGAAGTAAGAACACCAGGGATGGAAATGTTTCTGATTCTGCAGGTAAATTTTGCAAGTAGTAGGTTTATAGGACACACTTCTTGAGGGGAAGACAGAGAGGTGTTGCTACTGAAAGGCGAAGGAGGTTTGAGAACCACACCTGCCGCAGCCATGACGATGCCATGAGAATAAGCCTTGCTCCTTCCTGTCTTAGTTTGATCAAGGTCTTGGGAATTATAGGTGGAGGCAAGTAAATGTACAGCAGGATATAGTTCCATGGTGTTATCAGGGCAACTCCCAATTAATTGCAGTCATGTCCTCCCTTGGAGCAAAGATGGTTGGGGGAGCAAAGATGTCCGCTCTGGGGAGACCACTTCTGGTAGATGCTGTTGAAGACAGAAATTTTGAATTCTCACTCATGGTGCTGATGCAAGTTCCTGCTCAGGGAGTCTGCAATTGTTTTCTGGAGGCCTGGTAGAACTCTCGATGGCTGATCTATCTGATGGGAAAAGCACAAGTTCCAATTTTAGGAATTCTACACATAAGGAATAGGAACTTGTGCTTGCTTTGTTGGTTGATATGACACATTTCTGCCCTGTTGTCCAACATTATCCTGACAAAGTGGCCCTGTATGTCGTGAAGGAAGTGTTGATAAGCACAGCAGATGGCTCTCGGTTCAAAGGATGTCGATGTGAAGCATAATCTCTTGTGAGGACCACCTGCCCTGAGCTATGGCCCCTGAAGGTGGCCTCCCAACCCAAAAGAGAGGAGTTCATTGTGAGGATTTTTGAGGGTGGAGAGTGTGAAATGAGGTTCCCTTGCAGCAGGTCCTTCCACCAGCTGAGAGCCCAGAATTCAGGGGTACTGTTAAGCATTTGGAGAGACTGTGCCTGTGCCACATCTGAAGGCACTTGAAGCACGGTCTTGCATGAGATGCGACAAACATGGATGCCAACACATGGCTTAGGAGTTGTAAGGAGGTCCTTGCAGTTGTTTGCAGACTGCCTTGTAGTGTACAGTTTAAACTGGACATGGTGGAGAATCTTTCTTTGGAGGTCTCCGGCAGCTAGGGATTCTGGCTCCAATGCAGTATATTCTCTAGCCTGGAGTCGGTGTAGATTTCTTCAGATGGATACAAAGACCCAGGAAATGAAATGGGGCTAGTGCCTTTGAGGTTGCTGACTGGCCCCCTAGAAGGGATGGACCCCGAGAAGCCAATCATCCAAATATGGGACTTCTGCGATGATCCCCTGACATAGATGGGCTGCTGCCACCAAGCGGACCTTTGTAAAGGCCCCAAAGGGGAGGACTCAGTACTGGTAATGATCTGAGCCGATTTGGAAATGCAGAAAATGCTTGTGGAAGGGGAGGATCACTACAAGAAAGTAGGTGTCCTGGAGATTGATGATGACGAACCAGTCCTCCAGATCTAGGGATAGACTTATGGTGGCTAGCGTCACCATCCTGAAGTACTATGAAAGGACACTGGAACACTGTCCTTGGCGTACCCTCAAAATACCTACCATGGGCCAGATGGGTGATGCATGGGACCAACAGGGCAGCCGAGGAGGACAGGGTGGGTCAGTAGGGTTTAAATTCAATTTTCTGAGACCAAGTATTAGTCTTCACCATCCACCCCACTGGGAATTTGGAAATAATTGGAATAAAACTATTGGAATAGAACTGAAACTCAGGAGAAACTGGCTTGATTGCCTCCAAGAACAGAAGAGATTGGACCTCCTGCTTTAAGAACTCCTTATGAGAAGGGTTCCTGAAGAGGAACGGGACAGTGGATCGAATATTCCACATCAACCACCTCTAGATTCCATTTTTCTGAAGTGATGTGCTTCCAGGCAGACAGGAAGTGGGATAATCAGTCTCCAAAAGGGGGATGGATGGTAGAATGTACAGCAGAGGATCTGGGGAAATAGGCTGCTCAATTCTCTTGACCACACTGTGTTAGAAGGAGGTGCTGATTGCATAGAGGGGGTGGTCCCCTTTTGTGAGGTTTGGATCTCCCCCTCAAAGGCTCCGAAGGCCTAGGAAAGGTCTGCTGTGGTTGGTATTGGAACCGTCTGGAAGGTTGTCTGTTTGAGATCTGCTAAAATGTCTTTTTGTTGCAAGCACATAAATTCCCAGTGACTGCAGGGTTGCACTTGAATCCTTAAGGGTATTCAGTGAAGAATCTGTATCCGCGCTGAAGAGCTTGGGCTGTTCTAATGGAAAGTCTTCAACAGGACTGCGATGAGTAGGTCCATATTGGGTCTGCTGGGAGTGTAAACTGATGCCAGCCACATCTGCAGGGGTCTGAAGCGTAGTTATGTGTGCTGGACCACGTCAGTACATGCTGCAATGTGGCCTAGCAGCTTGAGGCATACTCAGGCAATTGTGAGTGGGTGTGCCCTGACGTGCACGATGAGGTCCAACATGGCTCAGAATTGGGATTCTGGCAGGAAGGCCCTGGCCTGGGTAGAGTCGAGTACTGCTCCTCTAAACTCTATCCACTGAACAGGGGTCAGAGTTCATTTCTGCTCATTTATAAGCAGGCCCAGACCCTGACAGGTGGACCGCACTAAATTGAGGCTATGCTGAACCTGGGCTTGTGACCTGCCTCTAACAAGCCAGTCATCGAGGTGTGGGTAGATTTGCCTCAACGTCTCAGGAAAGCGGCCACTACTGCCCTATGCTTCGCGAAGCTCTTCAGAGCGTACGAAAGGCTAAAGGGTAGCGCCATGAATGGTTAATGGCGTTGGCCCACTATGAATCAGAGGCATCTCCTGTGCCCATGGGCCCCGGACAATAGAAATATGGAAGTAGGCATCCTTTAAGTCAAGGGCGGCATACCAGTCTCTCGGATCCAGAAAGCAGATGGAGGCCAAGTTGTCCATGTGGAACTTCAACTTCTTGAGATATATTTTTTGAGGCCACACTAGTCTCGGATGAATCGGAAGCCCCCTTTGGCCTTCCGGATAGGAAATATCAGGAATAAAACCTCTTTCCCCTCGTATGTTGAGGAACTTCCTCTATGTCCCCTCCGTGTAGGAGAGTTTCCAACTCCTGGATGAGGAGATGCTCATGAGAAGAGTCCCTGAAGAGGGATGGGGAAGGGGAGTGGGAGGGAGGGATGGACGAAAACTGCAGGGTGTAACCCGCTGTTACGGTGTGGAGCGCTCAATGGTCCAAGGTCACCTGGATCCATACAGTGAGGAAAGGAGACAAATGGTTCAGAAACAAATGGGGGGATGGATCCTGAGGCCAGACTGGAACACTGTCCTTGGCGTACCCTCAAAATACCTGCCATGGGTCAGCTGGGTGATGCATGGGACCCAACAAGGCAGCCAAAGAGGACGGGGTGAGTCAGTAGGGTTTAAAGCCTGTCTTTTCTTGTAGGAGCTCTGCCATGGTGGACTCGAAAATCTAGGCGGTGGAGGTAGCCAGAAATGTTTCCTAGAGGCCTTCGGCGTGTACAGGCTCAAGGAGCAAAGTGTGGCACGGTAATCTTTCAGGCCATGCGGCCTGGTATATGTTTGCTCTGAAAGTACAGCATTGCCCACAAATGGGAGGTCCTGAATAGACTGCTGCACCTTCTGAGATGGCCCTGAGGATGGCAGCCACGAACTGCATCACATGGACACAGTGGAGGCCATAGATCTGGCCACTGAATTGGCCACATCCAAAGATACCTGGAGAGGGGCTTTGGCCACTGGCTTGCTCTCCTCCAAGATGGATGCAAACTCTTGTCTGAGCTCCTGTGGCAGGGAGTCCTTAAATTTAGCCGTGGAGTCCCAGATATTTTAATTAAGGTTGTGAATCATTCACAGAGATCGCAGAAAGTCACGGACCTCCGTAAATTTTGCAGTGCTGGTGCAGCTGACCCTAGGACCAGCCCAGCAGCTGGGGAAGCCCAGGGCCTGGCAGCCCCAGGAACCAGTGGCAGCGGCGGGGGGGCCCTGGCCATCACATAACAAAATGTATGTGGCAGGGATAGAGATGAGGGGTTCGGAGTGTGGGAGGGGACTCAGAGCTGGGGGCAGAGGGTTGTGTTCAGGGGGTGAGGGCTCTAGCTGGGGGTGTAGGCTCTGGAGTGGGGCCAGGTACGAGGGGTTTGTGGTGTAGGCTGCCCCAGGGCCACAGTGAAGAAAGAGGACTCCCTCCAGCCCTCTCTTGCTGCAGCAGTTTGGGGCCAGGGGAGAGGCGCCTCTCCCCGGCCGCTCCAGTGGGGCTAGGCTGGGCTGAGAGAGGGGCTCCTCTCCCCGGCAGCTCTGGTGGGCCTGGGCTGGGCTGGCCGAAGGATGGGCGCATCTCCCTTGGCTGAGGCAGGTCCACACCGGGGCTGGCGGGGAGAGGCGCCTCTCCCTGCTGCCGCAGGTCTGTGCTGGGGCCGGCAGGGAGAGGCATCTCTCCCTGCCGCAGCCCTGAGCAGGGCTTAATGGGCAGCTGCGTGGCCGTGCAGCTTAGAGGGAATTTAAGTCAGAGCCTCCTACTATCGGCCATGATGGGGGTCCGGGGAGTGGTGCCGAGACGGCGGAGAGTGACACCGAATCAGGGATCAAGGCGTTGGAGACCTATGCCAAGGGGTGGTGACTGGTGCTGCAGCGTCAGCGACCAGTGCCGAGAAGAGGACAACCAGCACCAGAGAGACGTCGCTGGGGCTGTGGTGTTAACTACTGCCGGGACTCCGAGGACCGGCATCGGACAAGCAACCATTGCGGTGGGCCCATGGGGGGCTTCCCTTTGGAAGGGGGTGCCTTCACTGACTCTGCAGCTGAAGGCAAGACCTGCGGTGTGGGTGGCATTGGTAGAGCCAAGAGGTCCCTGTGTGCCTGAAAGCCTCCAACTTTGAAAACACCACCAGGCGCAAGGGTCCCGTACTGCTCCTTGCAGTCCCTTGCAGGGATGGCGAACAGCACCGAGGTGAGCCCGGTGCCAGTGGAGCTCTCTGCACCGACACCGAAGTGCTCAGGGCCGAGTCAGAGTGGGAGGAGTCTGAGGATGGTCTAAGTGCCGCCTTCATCAGCAAGGCTTTTGGATGGATCTCTCCATCCCGCGTGTCCTCGGCCTGAAGCCCTCACAAATTCTGCACTTGTCTTTGACGTGCATCTGCCCCAGACACTTTAAACAGCTTGTGTGGGGGTTGTTGACTGGCATAGACTTGTGACAGGCAGAACGCAGTTTGAAGCCAGGGGAACGGAGCATGACCCATCCCTGGGACAACGTCCCTGATGGGACTACTAACTAGCTGAACTTAACTAACTGTTAACACTAAGCAATAACTACGTACAAGAGCTGTAGAAGAAAAACCACTAGGTGCGCTTGCTATGGTAAGAGAGAAAGGCGTTCCAGCAAGCGTCATGGGCGGTAAGAAGGAACTGAGAGTGCGCACAGATAGTAATAAGGAACCGAGGGAGCCTCATATAACAGCACATGAGTGCGGGGCTCCAAGGGGCGCCAGAGCTGGCCCTATGGATTCTTCTAAGGCAAAAATCTCTGACAGCCATGCACGTGGTGGGCACGCACACACCTAACATGGAATGACATGAGCAAGCACTCGAAGAAGAATAAATGGACATGCAATCGCTCTTGATCTTTGAGAAGGTATTAAGAGACAGCTGGGCCACACTTCCTTATCTGCCGTCATCTGGGAGTACCAGGAGTTGCATGGCACAGAGCGGACAATGCTTTACAGTCTCCAGTCGAGAGTTCATAGTTGCGTGCACATAGGGACACAGACTCTAAGAAAGAGGAGTAGCTTTCTTTTAAAATAATCCCCATGGGCTTTCCTGAACTGGCAAAAGGGGAGTGAGCCAGAAACCTCACCTCTAACAGGTGCTCTACAATGCAGCAGGTGTGCGAATTATGACTAAACCCCAACTGGCCAGGGTGGAAAGGAAAACATGGTCCCTTCCTTGGGGGCTTTTACATATACGTGGAAGTGTTTAACTAAAGAAAGTTACCACATTGAAAGCTCTATAGAAGAAAAAATGTAAATTTTAAAGCAGAAAATGCAAAGTTTTCACACAAAGTGAATGAAATCAACAGATCACATTCTAATTCTCTGCCTCTTGTAAAAAAAATTTATAAGAAATATAAAACCAGAAGGCCCCTCTCGCAAGCTATAGCAGACCCCAGCAGCAGCCATTTACATTAGGGCACAAGGAGAGCACAGGAAGACTGTTCAGCTTAGAAAAGAGATAACTAAGGGGGGATACAATAGAGGTCTACAAAATCATGAATGATGCAGACAAAGCGAACAAGGAAGTGTTATTTACTCCTTCGCGTAACACAAGAGTCAGGAGTCACCCAATGAAATTAATAGGCTGCAGGTTTAAAACAAAAGGAAGTATTTCTTCACACAACACACAGTCAACTTTTTAACTCGTTGCCAGGGGGTGCTGTGAAGGCCAAAAATATAACTAGGTTCAAAAAAAGAAAAGCAGTACTTGTGGCACTTTAGAGACTAACAAATTTATTAGAGCATAAGCTCACGAACGCTTATGCTCTAATAAATTTGTTAGTCTCTAAGGTGCCACAAGTACTGATTTTCTTTTTGCGAATACAGACTAACACGGCTGCTACTCTGAAATAGGTTCAAAAAGAATTAGATAAGGTCATGGAGGATAAGTCCATCAATGGCTATTAGCCAAGATGGGCAGTGACACAGCCCCTTGCTCTGGGTATCTAAGCCTCTGACTACCAGAAGCCAGGAGTCGATAACTGCCCTGTTCTGTTCACTCCCTCTGAATCATCTGGTACTGGCCATTGTCAGAAGACAGGATACTGGGCTAAAAGGACCATTGATCTGACCCACTATGGCCATTCTTATGTTCCTATGAGGAAACCACATCTTTGGTGTTTTCAGGAATTCATTAAGATACCGATAGTTATTGACACCTGCACTGGTTCAGAAACGTACCCAATAGCCCTTGTCGGGCCTGCTCCTTCAGCTCTCGAACCACCAGGAGGCGCTTTCTGTGGCGAGTAAACGTTGCTTTCTGAGAATCCAGAAACACCAAATAATTTCTCTGGGCTGCACGAGAGAGCAGATGGTGCAGAAAGGCCAGGAAGGCGTTAGGTTCAGACCAAAGATAAATAAGCACATTCTAAAACTTAAAACCCTTTTCTAATTGCCTTTGGAAGCAGTGCTAGGGCCAACAAGTGTTTGTATTGTTAACATGTGCTGTGTTAGTTTTCTGAAGCCTAGGAGCCCAGCACAGTGGGGGCAGAACTGTTCAGGAATCACACAGGGTGGATGGAAATTCAAAGCTTAAAAAAAAGCCAATAGGAGCTTAAAGGTAGGTTGCTAAACCCAGAGTGCCAAAGGCAGCCATGTGCCTAGCCTGGGGTTTAGAAGCCTAACTTGAAGCTCCTGTTTGTAAGGCTCGTGGTCACAGTACTAGAGACCCTACTTCTATTCCCCTTTCATTAAGATGGTTCAGGAGAACAGAGCACCCAACTCCCAGCCCCAACACCAAGAGAAGGATAATTCTCCAGCTATATCAGCCCAGTCTTCCTTTAGCCCTCAAAGCTGGAGAAGGAAGGCTAAGCCACCCTGGAAACTCCTCCACAGAGGAGCTCCACATACACGCACTTTCCCTGCACACAGCTCTGTCTGTGTGCTTCCTTTACTAACCAACGATATTCCTACTTTTCCAGCCTGACTCTCCCCCATTCACATAAATCCCATCACGTAACACTGATGTCTGGGCAAATTTTGCCACTGATCTCAAATAGGGTAAGACTGAGTCAAAAATGCTTGTCATGTTGCTGCATGCTAAGCTGTGCTGAGCAGAGTCAAATGTGAGTATGTAACCCACATACCTCCTGGGTGTGGTGCCCTGTCCCATCTAGTAGCACCGAGACCACTTGGAGAGAACGATATTAATGAGTCTGCTCTACAGCCTTAGCTAATGGCCATGTGGCTTTTAGCTTTTGCAGTAGAGGCTCATGTATTTAGCTCCAGAGGTCCCAGGTTTAATCCTGTCTGCCGACGACTGTGGTTTGTCGGTGTGACAAGTGGGGGCTCATCCGGGATTTCAACTGAAGTCTCTGAAGCTCAGGATGCGCTCCCTCAGCTAGGGGAAGTATGTGACCCACACAGCTCCTGGATGTGGCTCTCTGTCCCATCTAGTGGCACTGAGACCACTTGGAGAGAGATATTAATGACCCTGCTACAGCCTCAGCTAAGGCCCACGTGGCTTTTAGCTCATGCAGTAGAGGCTCATGTATTTAGCTCCAGAGATCCCATGTTCGATCCTGCCCACCGACGACCAGGGTCTTTGAGTGTTACAAACAGCCATCCACTTGTAACTAGGCAGAGCCAATGAGCAACATTCCAAACATCTTCCGATGCCAGGTCTCACCACATTCCCTAGGACTCCATTACAAACAAGCAGAGAGCCCCCCGCGTGGAGGACTCCTCACAACAATAAGAGACTCACCTTCTAGGATAGCAGGTTTGAAGTTGGTCTCCAGAATGTCTAGCCTGCCGTATTTGTGAATCTGGGGAGAGAGCAAGGTGAGGAAGTGGAGAGTTCTCTCAGGAGACAGACACACAGTCTCACACTAGGAACTCTCTAGGAGTTAGTACTTTGGAATGCCCTTACTAGTCTCAAGGCTTCTTCCCAGATCGTCCCTTCCAAGAGCAGGAGCACAGCCTCTTCATAGTCCTGGAGAAAGGAGACCAAGTATGCAATGATTACCGTCCTACAATCAGGCGTTACCTCTGGCACGGGGCATTGGGCTCCTGGATTGCACCCTCTCAAGCACAGTTCCCATCACAACTGTATTGCAGTCAGTGCCAGGAAATCCTGCCTGAGGCCAATCTACATATTTTTAGCATAAGGACATCTTAAACCCAAGCTTTGTTGATTTTCTCCTCCACTATCCTCCCTGCCATCCCAAAACCTAGCCCGTCAATGCCAGGGCCAGCATCACTCCTAGGCACCCACTCACTCCAAAGGCATGTGAGAAGAAAGACTGGCTTCAAGTTCCTTACAGCAGAGGGCAAAAATCAAGTGTTTGTACAAGTGTGATTTAAACTGCAACACATCCAGTGCCAGTATTCTTCAATAGCTATTGCAGCAGCAGACACGGACATGTTCCTTTCAGGACTCTTGGCAGCCAACTGAAATTTATTAAACCCAGCTCAACCATACCACTGACAAGTCCCCTCCATAAACACTTGGGACCACACGACAGGCTTTGTTGTCCTGTCCTATAGCTTCTGCTTAGCTTTATTCATCCCCAGGCTGGTTAATCTTTTTGTCAGAGGTGCCAAAGAGATGGAGTCTACATGACAGCAAGGGGACATAAGCCCTGGGTCGAGATATTGGTACGAGGGCAGGCAGAGAGGAGAGTGTCACCAGGGTGCACGGTACCTGTGCATACTGCTCCAGGAGTATGGCTGCCTCAGCAGGTTTCTTCTGTTCAACTAGTTTTCCTACAAGAGAAGGACAGAATTAAGCATTTCAGGAATAGCTGCAGTTTGGGTCCAGACAAGAGACCTGATCTAAAAGTGGAGGATGCGCACCACTTGGGCTAATGAAACCGCAGTGTCAGTCTGTAGCATCCATGAGCCCACTAATACTAATTCCTCTGGCTGGCTGAAGGAAGCACAAAATGGGGAAGAGATGGCCAGCCCTCTGCAGAGATAGAGGTGGTTAGGGACTATTTAGAAAAGCTGGACGTGCACAAGTCCATGGGGCCGGACGAATTGCATCCGAGAGTGCTGAAGGAATTGGCGGCTGTGATTGCAGAGCCCTTGGCCATTATCTTTGAAAACTCGTGGCGAACGGGGGAAGTCCCGGATGACTGGAAAAAGGCTAATGTAGTGCCCATCTTTAAAAAAGGGAAGAAGGAGGATCCTGGGAACTACAGGCCGGTCAGCCTCACCTCAGTCCCTGGAAAAATCATGGAGCAGGTCCTCAAAGAATCAATCCTGAAGCACTTAGAGGAGAGGAAAGTGATCAGGAACAGTCAGCATGGATTCACCAAGGGAAGGTCATGCCTGACTAATCTAATCGCCTTTTATGATGAGATTACTGGTTCTGTGGATGAAGGGAAAGCAGTGGATGTATTGTTTCTTGACTTTAGCAAAGCTTTTGACACGGTCTCCCACAGCATTCTTGTCAGCAAGTTAAGGAAGTATGGGCTGGATGAATGCACTATAAGGTGGGTAGAAAGCTGGCTAGATTGTCGGGCTCAACGGGTAGTGATCAATGGCTCCATGTCTAGTTGGCAGCCGGTGTCAAGTGGAGTGCCCCAGGGGTCGGTCCTGGGGCCCGTTTTGTTCAATATCTTCATAAATGATCTGGAGGATGGTGTGGATTGCACTCTCAGCAAATTTGCGGATGATACTAAACTGGGAGGAGTGGTAGATACGCTGGAGGGGAGGGATAGGATACAGAAGGACCTAGACAAATTGGAAGATTGGGCCAAAAGAAATCTAATGAGGTTCAATAAAGATAAGTGCAGGGTCCTGCACTTAGGATGGAAGAATCCAATGCACCGCTACAGACTAGGGACCGAATGGCTCGGCAGCAGTTCTGCGGAAAAGGACCTAGGGGTGACAGTGGACGAGAAGCTGGATATGAGTCAGCAGTGTGCCCTTGTTGCCAAGAAGGCCAATGGCATTTTGGGATGTATAAGTAGGGGCATAGCGAGCAGATCGAGGGACGTGATCGTTCCCCTCTATTCGACACTGGTGAGGCCTCATCTGGAGTACTGTGTCCAGTTTTGGGCCCCACACTACAAGAAGGATGTGGATAAATTGGAAAGAGTACAGCGAAGGGCAACAAAAATGATTAGGGGTCTAGAGCACATGACTTATGAGGAGAGGCTGAGGGAGCTGGGATTGTTTAGTCTGCAGAAGAGAAGAATGAGGGGGGATTTGATAGCTGCTTTCAACTACCTGAAAGGGGGTTTCAAAGAGGATGGCTCTAGACTGTTCTCAATGGTAGCAGATGACAGAACGAGGAGTAATGGTCTCAAGTTGCAATGGGGGAGGTTTAGATTGGATATTAGGAAAAACTTTTTCACTAAGAGGGTGGTGAAACACTGGAATGCGTTACCTAGGGAGGTGGTAGAATCTCCTTCCTTAGAGGTTTTTAAGGTCAGGCTTGACAAAGCCCTGGCTAGGATGATTTAACTGGGACTTGGTCCTGCTTTGAGCAGGGGGTTGGACAAGATGACCTTCTGGGGTCCCTTCCAACCCTGATATTCTATGATTCTATGATTCTAAGCCTGTTTGCATCCATCTTCCCTATGCCTAGGGGAGAGAGAGACAGGAGTGAGAGAGAGAGAGAACATGCGTGCGTGTAAGTAATAGCAAATGGAGGTTTCCTTTATTTAAACTTGAGCCAGACCTTACAGATCTTGCTCATGCAGAACTTGCCCCAGCCTTCCCACTGCCAGCATGAGGTCTTTAGGAACAGTCATCCCTTCTCTGCTCAAGGAGCGCTCATCTCTCAGACCAGAAATGGGTGTAAAGGAGAGAGAGGAAAGGCAGCTGTGCCATGAAAATTCCCCAGCAGCTTCACCATATATCTTCCTACTGTATTTTCCACTCCATGCATCTGATGAAGTGGGTTTTAGCCCACGAAAGCTTATGCCAAAATAAATTTGTTAGTCTCTAAGGTGCCACAAGTCCTCCTCGTTCTTTTTGTACATGACAAGAGAACCCAGAGAGCCCAACTGAGACTGGGGCCCCATGATGTCTGGTGCTTCACAAACAGCCTGCAGTCTGCACAGACAAAGAGAGGGAAAGGAAATGAAAGAGATGAGAAATGACTTCCCCAGACTCACCCAACAGGGCAGGGCAGGGCCCAGAACCCAGGTCTCCTGACTCCCAGCCTGCTGCCCTGCACCCTGGGTCCCAGTGCTGCACTATCCAGTTAAGCTTTTTAGAAAGCTGTTTTAAAACCAACAGCTTCTAATAAGAGTCAGATTTTTAAAGCCCGAAGGGGCCACTGTGATCATCTTGCCTGCCCTTCCGTGTAACTCAGGCCATAGGACTTTCCTGAATTAATTCCTTAATTAATTCCTAACTGAACTAGAGCATCTCTTTTAGAAAAGCTCTTGGTTTAAAGCTGCCAGCGATGGAACACTCAGGACGACTTTTGGTAAGGAGATCAGATTAGATGATGACAGTGGTCCTGTTTGGCATTGAATCTATGAAAAAAATTGTTCCAATGGTTAATTCCCCTCACTGCTCACAATTTACGCCTTACGTCCAATCTAGCTTTGTCCAGCTCCATCTTCCCACCACTGGATCTTTCAGACCTCTGTTTGTGGACTGAACAGCTCGCCCCTCACAAGCCTCTTCTCTACGCAGGGAGCTGCATTAAGTCACCATTTAAGTTACAGGAACCAATGAGAGAGCGGGCAGACAGGAAACAAGGGCTTCCGGCAAACCAGCAGGGAGGAGGGTGCACCAGAGCCATACCGCCCAGCTGGGGCCAACCCCACTATATCCCAACACACTGAGTTACATTTACCTGCCCTGGAGGAAGGTGGGGTCTGCAAATGAGTCATTTTGGTCACATTGTGAGTGGGGACTGGGGGAGCAGATTATTCAGGGACCATTAGACCCACTGATGTGTTATTGGGGCAATTTTTAAAACAGTGGTCCCAAAACTTTTGAGGGTCACACCCCCTTACCCCTGTCCATGCCGCCCTCTGGCCCCCCCAAGCTGGGAGCAGGGCCATGGCTGGGGGCAGGGACATGGACAGGGGTAAGGGGGCAGAGGGTGGGGCCACAGCTGGGAGCGGGGCTGCGGCTGTGGTCGGAGCCACGGCCAGGCTGTGGTGGGGGCTGGCAGCTGGGCCTGGTGAGACTCCTCTCCCAACTTTGCCCTGACCTTCAGCTCCAGGCCAGGAACAGAGCCATGGCCAGTGGACAAGGCTGGGGGCTGGTGTGGGGCCAGGACTGGGAATGGGGCCAGGAGCTGAGGAGGCAGCCTGGGCGCAGTACCAGAGCAGCGCTGGATGGGGCTCTGCCCCTGCCCATGTGGCTGGCTCAGGCCCCATTGCAACCCTCCCCCCCCAACGCTCTTCTACACCTCACTAGGGGGGCACGCCCCATACTTTGGGGACCTCTGTTCTAGAACAAGCGAATACGCTTCCTTCCACAGCCTTTCCTCTCACAAGCAGTCCTGTACGTGGGGATAGCGCTGAGCCACGCAAGAGCTCTGCCCCGTCTCACTAGGCCTGGACGAGAGACAGGGCTTCGCTGCTGCAGAACTGTGTGAAAACTAAGTGGTTTTGGTAAAGTGTGTCAGAAGAGAAGTTCAACACACCTCCACAGAGGAGGATGCAGAAGACAGCTCGCTGGAACTGTTTGCTTCAGGCTAGTGGAGCATCCAAGGGTATTCCCCCTTGACGGTCCTGGCTCATGCAACGAATTACATGCCTCCTGGGCAGCTAAGCATACCAGGTCTGGGTAAGGATGCTGTGGCATGGCATGGCACACCTCTTAGCAATATTTCAGCTCTATGCTCAGCCCTTTTTCCCTGAGGGTCTTGGCCGCTGAAAACCTACCTTTTCGCTGCAAAAAGAACCTGACATTCCCAGTGAAGGGTCAGAAAGGTCCACACTGAAACAGTGACTACAGATGGCCACCTGTGTGATGTGCACCCAACAACTCTTACCTGCCAGGCTCCTTGCAAGGCCAGCCAGCCGATCTGCCGTGTAACCAAGCCGAGAGGCCATGCAAAGGGCCTGCTGCCAGCTGCCACTGCTCAGAAAGGCATTGAGGGCTCTCTCAAATGCACCGCAGCGGGCAAAGATCAGTCCAGCCTGCTCATACAGATGCTTCTGGTTCAAGTGCTCCCCAAAGGCACTGCAGACAGCCTGTGGGTGTCAGACCAAACAACGAGAATGGAATCACCAGCAGGCCTGAAGAAAGAGGAGCCAAGGAAATTGGTCCTGGTTTAGCGAACAGCAGCCAGCTGGCTCCGGTCACAGTCTCAGGGCTCAGAGATTGCCCTGACCAACGTCCCAGGGCACAAGCATGCGCAGGCATCGTCTCTCTCTCACCTGATGAGAGCGCACGGGCACACTGCTCTGCGCCTCCTGTGTCAGGATAGGTCCCAGGGCAGCTATCATGCAGGCAGCATGAAGCCCACCGTGGCAAGGTCCCATGAGGCCACGGCCTGGGTTTGGTTGCAGGGCAGCAGCTCTCTCGCTGCTGAGGACAAGCTGCAGGGTGACTTAAGAAGGGCAATGGGGAGATCTCTCAGGGAACACATGCGGGGGGGATAGGGTGGGGGGGTGAAGGAACAGCAATGCTGCACAGGCTTGGGACCTGAGCAGCAGCTCTTGCCCCTGCCCAAAATGAGGGGGATGGGGAGCATTGCAGACACTCCTCATTAATAACATCCCCTCCCCTACCCACCGAGCAGCAGTAAGAGCAGCTGCAGTGCACCATTAAACAAACAAAAAAAAAAAAACCCAAAAAAATCAAAAAAAGTTTGGAAGTGCAGTGCAGAGAACAGGAGTTCCTGCTTTCAAGCATTCCATATTAACCCCTTGCAGCCAACAGGGGCCAGCCTTTCATGAGCACAGCAGAACCACTCCCTAGGTTCACAGCGCGTCACGCACCTTGTGTTCTGGAGTATCAGGTGGATACAACTTCAGGGCTTCGTTATACAAATTCTGATCCTTCACCAAGTTCAGAAATTCAGAGAAGTGCTCTGGACCTGAGGGAAACAATTCACTGTCCTCCAGTGGTACAGACACAGCATGGCAGGGTACACGACTCTCACCAGTTCACTTGCACTGCAGGAAAGGCTGGCTGGTTGAGCTGTGGGGCCATAGTACAACTTACCAACTACACCAGTAATATTCAGAGTGAGGCTTGCGATCCACAAGGGGCTCTTTGCAGCACATGATACTGTGCGATTTAATTATTAACCAATCAGGATGCTTTTACCATGGTATTAACTAGGCCTGTCAAGCTATTAAAAATTAATGACAATTAAAAAGATTAATCTCAATTAATTGCACTGTTAAATAATAATAGAATACCACGTATTTAAATATTATTGGATTTTTCTACATTTTCAAATATACTGATTTCAATGACAACACAGAATACAAAGTGCAGTGTTCACTTTATATTTATTTTTGATTACAAGTATTAGCACCATAAAAAAAAACAAAACAGTAATTCAATTCACCTCATACATTAATGTAGTGCAATCTCTTGATCATGAAAGTTGAATTTACAAATGTAAAATTACATACAAAAAATGCATTAAAAAAGTAAAATTTTAGAGCCTGCAAGTCCACTCAATTCTACTTTTTGTTCACCCATTCGCTCAGACAAACAAGTTTATTTACATTTGCAGGCGATAATGCTGCCTACTGCTTGTTTACAACAACATCACCTGAAAGTGAGAACAGGCATTCTCATGGCACTGTTGTAGCCAGCGTCACAAGATATTTACATGCCAGATGTGCTAAAGATTCATATGTCCCTTCATGCTTCAACCACCATTCCAGGGGACATGCTTCCATGCTGATGACGGGTTCTGTTCAACAACAATCCAAAGCAGTATAGACCAAGGCATGTTCATTTTCATTACGAGAGTCAGATGCCTCCAGCAGATGATTGATTTTCTTTTTTGGTGGTTCGGGCTCTGTAGTTTCCGTATTGGAGTGTTGCTCTTTTAAGACTTCTGAAAGCATGCTCCACACCTCGTCCCTCTCAGATTTTGGAAGGCACTTCAGATTCTTAAATCTTGGGTTGAGTGCTGTAGCTATCTTTAGAAATCTTTGGCTTTGTGCTGGGAGAGCAGCTGAGCCCTGCTTAGGGGGTGGGGCTTCTGACTAGGGGGCCTATAAAGGTAGCCAGCCAACCAGTCAGGCAGCGGCACAGGAGCTAGCAAACAGAGCTGTAAACAGGGGAGTTTGTATTGTGGTGCTTATTTGGGGTTTGCTTTTGCTGGGAGGAGTGGTCTTTTTGGTGTGGCTTGTGTTTCCCAGATGAACAGGACTTAGGTGGGAAGGCGATGACAGATACGGAGGCAGCTGTGGGAGTGACTCCTGTAGGGGAAGACACATTGAGGATGACTGGATGTGGAAGCTGTGGTATGTACATGATCCTGGAGGGGGGAACCAGTAAGAGTTTTTTCTGCATGAAATGCCGTCTGATAGAGCTGATGGAGGAAAAGATCCGAGGTTTGGAGATGCAGGTGGAAAGTCTTGTTGAGTTTAGGAAGGGGTTTGAGGAGAAGATGGAGCAAAGATATGAGGTATCTGAAGGGAAAAGCTCAGACTCACGGATGGAAGCAGGGCTGGGGAATTTTGAGGGGAGACTGGGTGAGGAAAGTGGTCAGTGGAAGCATGTGACTAAAAGAACCAGGCAGAGGAAAAGACGGGCTAGTGAAGGAGAAATAGAGCTTAGGAACAGGTTTGCAGAGTTGGAAAATGAAGAAGGGGCTCAACAGGTACTTGTTGAAGGTGGAAGGGTAAGGAAGAAGAGAAGAGAGGCTAGTCCTATAGGAAAAGCAGAAGAGTCAAGGGAGACTACACCAAATCTGAGCCCCAGGAGGATACAGGATGGGTTGAAGAGGATTATAAGGGAAAATAGGAATGGAAAGAACTTGCAGCCAGAGGGAACAGGGGAGAGACTGGAGAATAGCACTGTCACCAGGAAAAGGCAGGTCTATGTGATCGGGGACTCTTTATTGAGAAGAATAGACAGGCCTGTAACTAGAGCTGATCCAGAGAAGAGAAGGGTGTGCTGTCTTCCGGGTGCTAAGATATGGGATGTAGACCCGAGGTTGAAAAGGATCCTAAAGGGAGCGGGAAGGAATCCCTTAATTATCCTTCATGTGGGAACAAATGATATGGCTAGATTCTCGCTGGAAAGTATTAAGGGAGACTATGCTAGGCTGGGGAAGACGCTTAAGGAAATTGAGGCTCAGGTGATCTTTAGTGGGATCCTGCCTGTTCCTAGAGAAGAGCAACAAAGGTGTGACAAGATTATGACTGTCAACAGATGGCTTAGGCAGTGGTGCTATAAGGAGGGCTTTGGGATGTATGGCCACTGGGAGGCATTCACAGACAGAGGACAGTTCTCTCGGGATGGACTTCATCTGAGTAGGGAAGGAAATAGACTTCTAGGATCGAGGCTGGCACAACTGATAAAGAGAGCTTTAAACTAGGAATTGGGGGGAGATGGTTGGGAGATGTCCAGGTAATCTCCACGCCAGATTTTAGCATTGAGAGGGAAGAAGACCAAGTAAGAAAGGATACAGCTGTGGGTAGGAGAATGTATATAAGGAGCAAGGGCGGTGTGGGTACTAGTCTAATAGGTTATACTGGCTGTAGAATGACTGTGCCTAATAGGGTACAAAATGTGAGCGAGGCCAAACAGCAAAAATTAAGATGTTTGTACACCAATGCGAGGAGCCTAGGTAACAAAATGGAGGAACTAGAGCTACTGGTGCAGGAAGTGAAACCAGATATTATAGGGATGACAGAAACATGGTGGAATAGTCGTCATGACTGGACTACAGGTATTGAAGGGTATGTGCTGTTTAGGAAAGACCGAAATAAAGGTAAAGGTGGTGGAGAAGCATTGTATATCAATGATGAGGTAGAACGTAAAGAAATAAGAAGCGATGCAATGGATAAGACAGAGTCCGTGTGGGCAAAAATTACATTGGGGGAAGATAACTAGTAGAGCCTCTCCTACGATAGTGCTTGCGGTGTGCTATAGACCTCCGGGATCTAACCTGGATATGGATAGAGCCCTTTTTAATGTTTTTAATAAAATAAATACTAATGGAAAACTGCATGATCATGGGAGACTTTAGCTTCCCAGATATAGACTGGAGGACCAGTGCTAGTAATAATAATAGGGCTCAGATTTTCCTAGATGCGATAGCTGATGGATTCCTTCATCAAGTAGTTGCTGAACCGACTAGAGGGGATGCCATTTTAGATTTAATTTTGGTGAGTAGCGAGGACCCCATAGAAGAAATGGTTGTAGGGGACAATCTTGGCTCAAGTGATCATGAGCTAATTCAGTTCAAACTAAATGGAAGGATTAACAAAAATAAATCTGCAACTAGAGTTTTTGATTTCAAAAGGGCTGACTTTCAAAAATTAAGGAAATTAGTTAGGGAAGTGGATTGGACTGAAGAACTTATGGATCTAAAGGTAGAGGAGGCCTGGGATTACTTTAAATCAAAGCTGCAGAAGCTATCGGAAGCCTGTATCCCAAGAAAGGGGAAAAAATTCATAGGCAGGAGTTGTAGACCAAGATGGATGAGCAAGCATCTTAGAGAGGTGATTAAGAAGAAGCAGAAAGCATACAGGGAGTGGAAGAAGGGAGGGATCAGCAAGGAAAGCTACCTAATTGAGGTCAGAACATGTAGGGATAAAGTGAGACAGGCTAAAAGTCGAGTAGAGTTGGACCTTGCAAAGGGAATTAAAACCAATAGTAAAAGGTTCTATAGCCATATAAATAAGAAGAAAACTAAGAAAGAAGAAGTGGGGCCGCTTAACACTGAGGATGGAGTGGAGGTTAAAGATAATCTAGGCATGGCCCAATATCTAAACAAATACTTTGCCTCAGTCTTTAATAAGGCTAAAGAGGATCTTAGGGATAATGGTAGCATGACAAATGGGAATGAGGATATGGAGGTAGATATTACCATATCTGAGGTAGAAGCGAAACTCAAACAGCTTAATGGGACTAAATCGGGGGGCCCAGATAATTTTCATCCAAGAATATTAAAGGAATTGGCACCTGAAATTACAAGCCCGTTAGCAAGAATTTTTAATGAATCTGTAAACTCAGGAGTCGTACCGAATGATTGGAGAATTGCTAATATAGTTCGTATTTTTAAGAAAGGAAAAAAAAGTGATCCGGATAACTGTAGGCCAGTTAGTTTGACATCTGTAGTATGCAAGGTCCTGGAAAAAATTTTGAAGGAGAAATTAGTTAAGGACATTGAAGTCAATGGTAAATGGGACAAAATACAACATGGTTTTACAAAAGGTAGATCGTGCCAAACCAACCTAATCTCCTTTTTTGAAAAAGTAACAGATTTTTTAGATAAAGGAAATGCAGTGGATCTCATTTACCTAGATTTCAGTAAGGCATTTGATACCGTGCCACAGGGGGAATTATTAGTTAAATTGGAGAAGATGGGGATCAATATGAACATCAAAAGGTGGATAAGGAATTGGTTAAAGGGGAGACTGCAACGGGTCCTACTGAAAGGCAAACTGTCAGGTTGGAGGGAGGTTACCAGTGGAGTTCCTCAGGGATCGGTTTTGGGACCAATCTTATTTAATTTTTTTATTACTGACCTTGGCACAAAAAGTGGGAGTGTGCTAATAAAGTTAGCAGATGATACAAAGCTGGGAGGTATTGCCAATTCGGAGAAGGATCGGAATATTATACAGGAGGATCTGGATGACCTTGTAAACTGGAGTAATAGTAATAGGATGAAATTTAATAGTGAGAAGTGTAAGGTTATGTATTTAGGGATTAATAACAAGAATTTTTGTTATAAGTTAGGGATGCATCAATTAGAAGTAACGGAAGAGGAGAAGGACCTTGGAGTATTGGTTGATCATAGGATGACTATGAGCTGCCAATGTGATATGGCTGTGAAAAAAGCTAATGCCGTTTGGGATGCATCAGGAGAGGCATTTCCAGTAGGGATAAGGAGGTTTTAGTACCATTATACAAGGCACTGGTGAGACCTCACCTAGAATACTGTGTGCAGTTCTGGTCTCCCATGTTCAAAAAGGATGAATTCAAACTGGAGCAGGTACAGAGAAGGGCTACTAGGATGATCCGAGGCATGGAAAACTTGTCTTATGAAAGGAGACTTAAGGAGCTTGGCTCGTTTAGCCTAACTAAAAGAAGGTTGGGGGGAGATATGATTGCTCTCTATAAATATATCAGAGGGATAAATACAGGAGAGGGAGAGGAATTATTTCAGCTCAGCACCAATGTGGACACAAGAACAAATGGGTATAAACTGGCCACCAGGAAGTTTAAACTTGAAATTAGACGAAGGTTTCTAACCATCAGAGAGTGAAGTTTTGGAATAGCCTTCCAAGGGAAGCAGTGGGGGCAAAAGATCTATCTGGTTTTAAGATTCTACTCGATAAGTTTATGGAGGAGATGGTATGATGGGATAATGGGATTTTGGTAAGTAATTGATCTTTAAATATTCAGGGTAAATAGGCCAAATCCCCTGAGATGGGATATTAGATGGATGGGATCTGAGTTACCCAGGAAAAAATTTTCTGTAGTATCTGGCTGGTGAATCTTGCCCATATGCTCAGGGTTTAGCTGATTGCCATATTTGGGGTCGGGAAGGAATTTTCCTCCAGGGCAGATTGGAGAGGCCCTGGAGGTTTTTCGCCTTCCTCTGTAGCATGGGGCATGGTTGACTTGAGGGAGGCTTCTCTGCTCCTTGAAGTCTTTAAACCACGATTTGAGGACTTCAATAGCTCAGACATAGGTGAGGTTTTTCATAGGAGTGGGTGGGTGAGATTCTATGGCCTGCGTTGTGCAGGAGGTCGGACTAGATGATCAGAATGGTCCCTTCTGACCTTAGTATCTATGAATCTAAATCTCATATTGGTACTGTGGCAGAGTTCCGACCTTGTTCCCATGGCTCCCGCACTTCCAGGCGGTTTATGCTAGCCCCAGAGGCTCACTGTGACGCTCCATGTAGCCCTTCTCTCTCTAGGGCCAGGGTTACAGTCTACTGAGCCCTTTTCATCATAAGCCAGCAAGGAGGTTGGTAAGAGGACTCCCACAGTCTCTGTTGTCCCTATGGGCTTATTCCCGAACAGTTTAGCCTCCTGTCCTGATAGGGGCCTCTCTTCCCCTCCCAGGAGGTGTTTCTGTAGTGGCGGGTTGGAGGGAACCCGGGCTCGCCCTCTACTCTGGGTTCCGGCCTAGGGACCCTAATGGCAGCAGCTGTTGGCAGCTGACCTTTCACTGCCAGAGTTGCTACATTTCCCCTTCGCCACAGCTCTCCCGCTTCTCTCTCTTAATGCCTTCTTCACCCTTTCCAGTAGCTTGAGGTTGTCTTCATTACCCAGCCCTTCAGCAGCACTTCCTCTCCTCTGGCTCCCCTCGGCCTGACAGGAGTGAGCCCTTTTAGAGTATCAGAGGGAACTTAATTAGAGTCAGATGTTCTCATTAGCTTAATGGCCTCACCTGACTCTTTACAGGTTAATTGGAGTCAGGTGTTCTCATTAGCCTGCAGCAGCCCCTGCTCTGGTCAGTCAGGGAACAGAAAATTGCTTATCCAGTGGCCAGTATATCTGCCTTCTACTTCTCTGGTGTACCCAATGGGCCTAGGTCTATCACAGTATCTTCTTTGAATTTGTGAAATCTGCAGTGAAACTGTTCTTAAAATGAACAACATGTGCTGGTCATCATCCAAGACTGCTATATCATGAAATATATGGCAGAAGTTGGGTAAAACAGAGCTGGGGACATACAATTCTCCCTCAAGGAATTCAGTCACAAATTTAATTAACACATTTTTTTTTAATGAGCTTCATCAGCATGGAAGCATGTCCTCTGGAATGGTGGCCAAAGCATGAAGGGGAATATCAATGTTTAGCATATCTGGCACATAAATACCTTGCAGTGCCAGTTACAAAAGTGCCATGCAAATGCCCATTCTCGTTTTCTGGTGATATTGTAAATAAGAAGTGGGCAGCATTATCTCCTGTCAATGTAAACAAACTTGTTTGTCTAAGCGATTGGCTGAAGAAGAAGTAGGACTGAGTGGACGTGTAGGCTCTGAAGTTGTACATTATTTTGTTTTTGAGTGCAGCTATGTAACAAAAAAAAAAAAATCTACATTTGTAAGTTGCACTTTTACAACAAAGAGATTGCACTCCAATACTTTTATGAGGTGAACTGAAAAATACTATTTCTTATTTTTGCAGTGCAAATATTTGTAATAAATAATAACATACACTTTAATTTCAATTACAACACAGAATACAATGTATATATGAAAATGTAGAAAAAATCCAAAATATTAGTACATTTCAATTAGTATTCTATTAACAATGTAATTCATTTTTTTAATCACGATTAATTTTTTTGAGTTAATCGCATGAGTTAACTGCGATTAATTGACAGCCCTAGTATTAACCAATTGTAGTTGATAAAATAATAATACTTGGTCAGTCATTTTGCTGCAAGAAATATATACAAATTAAATATATGTCCTCTGTCACACTGTTTAAATATGAATCTACAATACTACAGTAAATGAACAAAGTTCACACTCCTGAGCTGATCACTAATTTGGCTCCTGAACCACTGAGATCTGAGTATCACCGAGCTACAGCTTAGCTTCTGTAGGACAGTGGATGCAGGCCTGGACCCACCACAGCCTTTGTTGCAAGAGCTTTGTGTAGGAGCCAGGATTGTTTCCTGGCCACGACCTGAACAACAATGAAGTGATCTGAGCCATTCAGGACACAGGAACTAATGACCGTGCCATTATTTCAGCCACACAACGCCATCTCTGCATGCCCACAACAAACAGAGCCTAACCATCAACTTGCTTCCTTTACAAGCCACTTTTACAACAGAACTTGTGCTTCAGCAAACGAGCCCTCCATAAAAAGTGTCTTTCCAAAGCAAGTAAAATCAAGTAATGAAGTTAAACCATGGAACAGCAACAAAGTAAAACAAGGATCCCACACTGACTTTCTGTGACACTCATTTTCTTTTTACCCTATTCTGTAGAAGGAAGTGAAATGCTACAACAGAGAATCATGTCCCAGAGACACAATACGTGCAGAGCACTTACCACATTTGCTGAGGTGGCAGAGTGCCTTCTTGTACCTTTTCAGATATTTGTCTATAGTGTAGTGTTGATAGTTGGTTTCCATTTTCCTGAGGGTGTTTAAGAATGGCAGGTACTCCTTAGGGTCCTGAAAAGCACATCAGATAACTGCATTGCCCCTTATATGTCAAACTGCTCAGTCAAATAATATCCTGGCAACTGCATCTCTCCCAACATGCAGCCCATAATCAGCAAGGAAAGCTGGAACTACCAATCAAATCTGCTAGCTTGAGAGTTATTAAATATCACTCCCTCTGAATGGTTTACAGCAGTGGCTCTCAACCTTTCCAGACTACTGAACCCCTTTCAGGAGTCTAATTTGTCTTGCGTACCCCCAAGTTTCAGCTCAACTTAAAAACTACTTGCTTACAAGATCAGACATAAAAATACAGAAGTGTCACAGCACATTAGCACTGAAAAATTGCTTACTTTCTCATTTTTACCATACAATTATAAAATAAATTGACTGGAATATAAATATTGTACTTACATTTCAGTATATAGAGCAGTATAAACAAGTCATTGTCTGCATGAAATGTTAGCTTGCACTGACTTTGCTAATGCTTTTTATGAAGCCTATTGTAAAACTAGGCAAATATCTAGATGAGTTGATGTATCCTCTGGAAGACCTCTGCGTACCCCCAAGGGTACACGTACCCCCGTTTCAGAACCACTCGTTTATGATTTGAGGCCCTTCTAGCTACTTCATTACTGTCTTTGAGATTTGAAAATCAACTCTCATTTGGATTTTAGCAGCGTGTCATGGACAGACTAAGGACGGCTCTTTTTTCAGTTTATGATTGTGTTAATTTTTGATATTCTGACAATATTCATCAAAACTAAAAAGAAAAGGAGTACTGGTGGCACCTTAGAGACTAACAAATTTATTAGAGCATAAGCTTTCGTGAGCTACAGCTGAAGTGAGCTGTAGCTCACGAAAGCTTATGCTCTAATAAATTTGTTAGTCTCTAAGGTGCCACCAGTACTCCTTTTCTTTTTGCGAATACAGACTAACACGGCTGCTACTCTGAAACCTTCATCAAAACTGTTTCCTTCTCTGTCTCGTCTGACTTTTTGCCAACAAGTGGATATTCCAGAATCTCACATTTCATTTTAAAAAAGTGTTTCCCGTCTTAATGGTTGCGAAGAAACTCCTAACACTATAAACAGTGTTTTACTTGAGGGCCAGTGGCAGCTCGTTCCCTGAAGTTGGGGATCTCTGTGAAGTACCAGCCAGTTCAGAAACAGAGTCGTGAGCTGGATGAGTATCCCATGGAGAGCCTCTCCTAAACTAAACCCAACTGGAAAATTCACATGCATACATGCTGTCACTCAGCTAAGGTCACTGCACACCATGTACCTGATCACCTCAAAAGCACAGAAGTGGAAAGCCAATATTTATACACCTCTCTGCAGAGACGCACCCTTCATAGTGGCACAAACTCAGCACCCCATTAACTCTGCACTCTAAGGACAGAGCACCCTTGCCCCAGGGTGATTTGACTTGAGTGGGTGATTTTCCAAACAGTGCTGATGAGACAGTCAGGGGCTGGAAGGCTAGCCGGTGAGGGTGGTTGGACTTTAGGGCAGGAAGATGGGTGTCTGGACTGGTACAGAGTTATGTTTTGGAAATGAAGTGTCAAGTGATCCACCTTTGAAACTCTGGTAATTTTGTTTTGAAAATTAGAAAGCGGTAAGGACGAGTAGTGTGACTATGACCTTCTGAGACTTCTCTGCCACCATGACAACCAGATCAAAGTCGTATGTGCCCAAGGAGTGATCGTACAGTTCATTGACGTCAACCAGGAAGAGCAGATACTTCAGCGCTACCTCTGCAGTCACCCCCTCAGCTGCTGGTGAAACAGTCTCTGTAATCATAGGAAACAGAGCCATCAAAAATCACTTGTACCTTGCACCAATCGAAGGCTGTTCCTGTGAGTTCCAGGCACACCACAAGAACGCACGCTCACTTAGCTCACTAGAAACAGCATGGTCTGATTTCAGAGGCAGACTGGCAGTCCCCCTGCTCTAACGATTCATTCAGTTTTCTGCTTGAAAGAGAGGATGCTGGGGATGCCTGCCTCAGCTATTCACGGTAGTACCTGAACAACAGCATGGCAGTCTTCAGGGCCTGGCCTGAAGTAAGGGACAACACAACTTGCATCCTGCTTATATCACTGCAGAATGACAGTCAAGTGTGCCAGGCTGAGGGATCAATGACAGGCACGGGGCTCACAGAATACCCGTGCAAAAAACAGGGCTCAAGGAGGCAGCTAACACACCCATGCTTATTCACAGACATGATTAACCAATCCCTGACTGCAGAATAATGATCACAACAGTAGGCAACATTAACCATATGTGACTCTGTCTCTTCTGTGCTATCCAGTGCTATTTCATTGTGACAGCTAACTTCATAGACTCTAAACTGAACTTTGTGAGGCCTGGAAAATTTCTGTTGTTCAGAGTAAAAAATCAGGGTAAATAACATTAATAATCAGAACTACTATGAACTCTCCCCAGGTGTGCAGCCCTTTACTTGCCATCTGAACTAGAAGCA
Source organism: Dermochelys coriacea (assembly GCF_009764565.3). NCBI lineage: Eukaryota > Metazoa > Chordata > Testudines > Dermochelyidae > Dermochelys > Dermochelys coriacea. The sequence goes on along the minus strand of NC_050072.1, from coordinate 136,049,416 downwards.
CTGTACCTCGCAGCTCGTGCACTTTTTGGAGGGCAATTTCCAGTTCTGGGGTGCTTTTCTTCACATGAGATGTCAGTATTGAAAGACAGTATCTGAGGGAAACAGACAACGAGAAACATAGCAAGAAACCAATCAGAAGGAGAAGATCAACCATCTACAGTAGAACCTCAGAATTATGAACACCAGAGTTACCAGTCAACCAACCACATACCTCCTTTGGAACCGAAAGTACACAATCAGCCAGCAGCAAAGACCAAAAAAAAAAAAAGCGCAAATACCGTACAGTACTGTGTTAAAGGTAAGCTACTAAAAAAACCCACAAAGGGAAAGTTTAAAAAAGATTTGACACGGTTAAGGAAACTGTTTCTGTGTTTGTTTCATTTAAAGTAAGATGGTTAAAAGTACCATTTTTCTTCTGCATAGTAAAGTTTCAAAGCTATATTAAGTTAATGTTCAGTTGTAAACTTCTGAAAAACCATCATAACATTTTGTTCAGAGTTACGAACAACCTCAATCCCCAAGATGCTCTTAACTCTGAGGTTCTACTGTATTTTTGAAGTTCTATTATTGAGTATTTTAGGGTAGTCTTTGCTTTAATGGAAGGGCTGGGATTTGGGGATTTTGTTTTTTTATTTGGAAAGAAAAAAGGGTAAAGACATACCAAGGAGGAACATTTTGCCTGGGACATAATACATGTATAAGCGCTGATGATTTACCTTAATTAAAACAGAGTACTAGCTTCCTCACCCCACGAGCCTTTACCTTTGGGCAACAGAGCTGAGTGCAAGTCACTAAAGCTAGTCAACATTTTTTTTTTTTGGATAAAAAACGAAGTTTATTGTGGAAAAACAGCATTTTTTCTGAAGTAAAAATTTTCACCAAAACATTTTCCCCACTCTTGTCAAAAATTTTGATTTTTTGTTAAAAGTTTTAAATAAAATTTCTGAAAAAAATTCAGTTTTTCATTCATCAAAAGCTAGTTGTCAATAAGTGAAAAATATCTTACATTTTCAGAATTATTTTTTAAAAAGAAAAATAGGGCTTCACTTCCAATCCTCTGAAATTAAAACTTTTTTTCTTACTTTTTAGCCAGCTCTAAAAAAATGACTTTCTATTACTGTTCTGTTCTAAATTGCAGATGGAATTTCACTTACTTTTGAGGATTGATGTTTTCCATGGCAGCTCTCATTGCATCACAGATAAGGTCTACTTTTTTCTGATCAGGACACTGTTGTAGCTGGATGTTGCTGCTAACTGGAGATGGGTACATAGTCTTTGTGAAGTCTTCTTCTCTAAGAAGAATATGTACTATAAACACTAGTTGGATCCCAAGTCACAGCCCAGCACAAATACTCCGCGTCAGAAGGACACATACAGTAACTCCTCACTTAGCATTGCAATGTTCCTGAAAAACGCGATTTTAAGCGAAACGATGTTAAGCGATTCCAATTTCCCCATAAGAATTAATATAAATAGGGGGGTTAGGTTCCAGGGAAACGTTTTTCAGCAGACAAAAGACATTATATACATATACACTAAGTTTTAAGCAATTTTAAACACAGTTTAATATTGTACACAGCAATGAATGATTGTGAAACTTGGTTGAGGTAGTGGAGTAAAGGGGTGGAATATTTCCCAGGGAATACCTTGCTGCTAAATGATGAACTAGCATTCGGCTGAGCCTTCAAGGGTTAATACGCTGCTGTTAATGTAGCCTCACACTCTACAAGGAAGCATGGACTGAGGCAGGAGGGAGGAAACAACAGATGCAGGACAGCAGCTGCAAACACTTCCCTGCAAAAACTGAACATGACGATGAGCCCCCGCTATCCAGCTGGAGCGTACCACTCCCTCCTCCTGATGGCACATGCACGGCTGCACAGGTGCCGACTTTCCAAAATGCTGGGGTATGGGGGCATGAGTGAGAGAGAGAGAGAGACGTGCATTGCCCCTTTAAGTATCCTGACCCCATTTCAAGTACATTGCCCTTTTAAGCAGATCAGCCAACTCAGACAGGAAGCAACAATTTCCAGCAAGCTCCCTCCTTTCTGTCCCTGAGCCTTGTCCCCATCTTCTGCTTTGTAGAGAGGGGGTACTGAGTGGGGTGGCAGGAGCAGGGGGGACATCCTGATATCAGCACCCTTCTCCCCCAGCAAGCAGGAAGCTCCTGGGAGCAGCTCCCAGGCAGAGGGCAGGGCAGGAGCAGCATGGCAGTGGCGGGAGGGAGAGCTGAACTGCTGCTGGGCAGCTGCCCAGCCACATGCCTTACAGGGAATTTAGGGACGCTGATGGGGGGGGAGCTGCCGGCCCCCCTGGTTCTAATCCCACAAGGTGGGGCTGCTGTTCCAGAGAATCCTGCAAGCAGTGGACAAAGCAGGCAGCTGCCAAAGACATTATAATGGAGCATTGTACAACTTTAAATGAGCTTGTTCCCTAATAGATCAGCAACATAACAACGAAACATTAACCTGGACAACGTTAAATGAGGAGTTACTGTACCATGCACAAAAATCCACACTTTACGATTACTGGTACTCTTTCTTCTATGTCAGTTCTTATCTGGTCATCATCTGGCACAACTGGAAAGGACTCATGAAGTGGATTAATATCCATCACGCATGGTTTGTTCTCTTATCCTCTCCCCAGGGAAACACAAAACTTCTACTCTACAAGTGATACCAAGCAATAGGTAGACTCCATTTCAAGATTATTTTTTCTTTTTCAGACAACTGGAGCGCCTCAGACAGGAGGGCTCAGACACTTCTGTCGCGAAGACGATTGCTCAGGATATTACTATAACAGTTTGCATGAAAATCAAAGGCCAAGATTTTTTTTTTTAAATGGGAGCCTAATGTTAATCTCCTAACTCCTTAGTCTGCTGTGTGCTTGGCACTTCTGAAAAGTAAGCCATTTGTTTAGGTTCCCAAACAAAGATTTAAGGCTGAGATTTTCAGAATGAGACTCCACACTCCATGTTCAGGTATCTAAAACAGTGGCCTGATTCTCAGAAGTGCTGAGCAAACCAGCAGTTCCCAGTGACTTTAAAGGGAGAAAATCATACTCAGTCTTTTGAAAAATTAGTCAGGAGCCTGCACAATAATCCTGGATGCAGACCTTAGATAAAAAGGGTTTCCTTATTCCCCCTGCAATTCCTCACAGGAGACCACTAAATCAGAGGAGTCAACTACTGAAGCAACTGGTGAGATTTTCTCAAACATTTATATGGCAAACCAGAAAAAATACAAACTAGGGCTGTCAAGCAATTAAAAACAGTGTGATTAATCATACTGTTAAACAATAATAGAAAACCATTTATTTAAATATTTTGGATGTTTTCTACATATTCAAATATATCGATTTCAATGAAAATACAGAATACAAAGTGTACAGTGCTCACTTATTTATTTTTGATTACAAGTATTTGCACTGTAAAAAAAACAAAAGAAATAGTATGTTTAAATTAAAATTCACCTCATACAAGTACTGTAGTTCAATCTCTACCATAAAAGCTGACTTGACAAATGTAGAAATATGTACAAACAAGTTTGTTTACATTTGCAAGAGATAATGCTGCCCACTTCTTAGAATAATAGAAGATGAGGGTTGGAAGGGATCTCAGGAGGTCATCTAGTCCAATCCCCTGCTCAAAGCAGGACCAACCCCAACTAAATCATCCCAGCCAGGGCTATAGATTCATAGATACTAAGGTCAGAAGGGACCATTCTGATCATCTAGTCCGACCTCCTGCACAGCGCAGGCCACCGAATCTCACCCACCCACTCCTATGAAAAACCTCACCTATGTCTGAGCTATTGAAGTCCTTAAATCATGGTTTAAAGACTTCAAGGAGCAGAGAAGCCTCCCTCAAGTCACCCATGCTACAGAGGAAGGCGAAAAACCTCCAGGGCCTCTCCAGTCTGCCCTGGAGGAAAATTCCTTCCCGACCCCAAATATGGCCATCGGCTAAACCCTGAGTATATGGGCAAGATTCACCAGCCAGATACCCAGGAAAGAATTTTCTATAGTAACTCAGATCCCATCCATCTAATATCCCATCTCAGGGGATTAGTCTTATTTATCCTGAATATTTAAAGATCAATTACTTACCAAAATCCCATTATCCCATCATACCATCTCCTCCATAAACTTATCGAGTAGAATCTTAAAACCAGATAGATCTTTTGCCCCCACTGCTTCCCTTGGAAGGCTATTCCAAAACTTCACTCTCTGATGGTTAGAAACCTTTGTCTAATTTCAAGTTTAAACTTCCTGGTGGCCAGTTTATACCCATTTGTTCTTGTGTCCACATTGGTGCTGAGCTGAAATAATTCCTCTCCCTCTCCTGTATTTATCCCTCTGATATATTTATAGAGAGCAATCATATCTCCCCTCAACCTTCTTTTAGTTAGGCTAAACGAGCCAAGCTCCTTAAGTCTCCTTTCATAAGACAAGTTTTCCATGCCTCGGATCATCCTAGTAGCCCTTCTCTGTACTTGCTCCACTTTGAATTCATCCTTTTTGAACATGGGAGACCAGAACTGCACACAGTATTCTAGGTGAGGTCTCACCAGTGCCTTGTATAATGGTACTAAAACCTCCTTATCCCTACTGGACATGCCTCTCCTGATGCATCCCAAAACGGCATTAGCTTTTTTCACAGCCATATCACATTGGCAGCTCATAGTCATCCTATGATCAACCAATACTCCAAGGTCCTTCTCCTCTTCCGTTACTTCTAATTGATGCATCCCCAACTTGTAACAAAAATTCTTGTTATTAATCCCTAAATGCATAACCTTACACTTCTCACTATTAAATTTCATCCTATTACTATTATTCCAGTTTACAAGGTCATCCAGATCCTCCTGTATAATATCCCGATCCTTCTCCGAATTGGCAATACCTCCCAGCTTTGTATCATCTGCAAACTTTATTAGCACACTCCCACTTTTTGTGCCAAGGTCAGTAATAAAAAAATTAAATAAGATTGGTCCCAAAACCGATCCCTGAGGAACTCCACTGGTAACCTCCCTCCAACCTGACAGTTCTCCTTTCAGTAGGACCCGTTGCAGTCTCCCCTTTAACCAATTCCTTATCCACCTTTTGATGTTCATATTGATCCCCATCTTCTCCAATTTAACTAATAATTCCCCCTGTGGCACGGTATCAAATGCCTTACTGAAATCTAGGTAAATGAGATCCACTGCATTTCCTTTATCTAAAAAATCTGTTACTTTTTCAAAAAAGGAGATTAGGTTGGTTTGGCACGATCTACCTTTTGTAAAACCATGTTGTATTTTGTCCCATTTACCATTGACTTCAATGTCCTTAACTAATTTCTCCTTCAAAATTTTTTCCAGGACCTTGCATACTACAGATGTCAAACTAACTGGCCTACAGTTATCCGGATCACTTTTTTTTCCTTTCTTAAAAATACGAACTATATTAGCAATTCTCCAATCATTCGGTACGACTCCTGAGTTTACAGATTCATTAAAAATTCTTGCTAACGGGCTTGTAATTTCAGGTGCCAATTCCTTTAATATTCTTGGATGAAAATTATCTGGGCCCCCCGATTTAGTCCCATTAAGCTGTTTGAGTTTCGCTTCTACCTCAGATATGGTAATATCTACCTCAATATCCTCATTCCCATTTGTCATGCTACCATTATCCCTAAGATCCTCTTTAGCCTTATTAAAGACTGAGGCAAAGTATTTGTTTAGATATTGGGCCATGCCTAGATTATCTTAACCTCCACTCCATCCTCAGTGTTAAGCGGCCCCACACTTCTTCTTTCTTAGTTTTCTTCTTATTTATATGGCTATAGAACCTTTTACTATTGGTTTTAATTCCCTCTGCAAGGTCCAACTCTACTCGACTTTAGCCTGTCTCACTTTATCCCTACATGTTCTGACCTCAATTAGGTAGCTTTCCTTGCTGATCCCTCCCTTCTTCCACTCCCTGTATGCTTTCTGCTTCTTCTTAATCACCTCTCTAAGATGCTTGCTCATCCATCTTGGTCTACAACTCCTGCCTATGAATTTTTTCCCCTTTCTTGGGATACAGGCTTCCGATAGCTTCTGCAGCTTTGATTTAAAGTAATCCCAGGCCTCCTCTACCTTTAGATCCATAAGTTCTTCAGTCCAATCCACTTCCCTAACTAATTTCCTTAATTTTTGAAAGTCAGCCCTTTTGAAATCAAAAACTCTAGTTGCAGATTTATTTTTGTTAATCCTTCCATTTAGTTTGAACTGAATTAGCTCATGATCACTTGAGCCAAAGATTGTCCCCTACAACCATTTCTTCTATGGGGTCCTCGCTACTCACCAAAATTAATCTAAAATGGCATCCCCTCTAGTCGGTTCAGCAACTACTTGACGAAGGAATCCATCAGCTATCGCCTCTAGGAAATCTGAGCCCTATATTATTACTAGCACTGGTCCTCCAGTCTATATCTGGGAAGCTAAGTCTCCCATGATCATGCAGTTCCATTAGTATTTATTTTATTAAAACATTAAAAAGGGCTCTATCCATATCCAGGTTAGATCCCGGAGGTCTATAGCACACCGCAAGCACTATCGTAGGAGAGGCTCTACTAGTTATCTTCCCCCAATGTAATTTTGCCCACACGGACTCTGTCTTATCCATTGCATCGCTTTCTTATTTCTTTACATTCTACCTCATCATTGATATACAATGCTTCTCACCACCTTTACCTTTATTTCGGTCTTTCCTAAACAGCACATACCCTTCAATACCTATAGTCCAGTCATGACGACTATTCCACCATGTTTCTGTTATCCCTATAATATCTGGTTTCACTTCCTGCACCAGTAGCTCTAGTTCCTCCATTTTGTTACCTAGGCTCCTCGCATTGGTGTACAAACATCTTAATTTTTGCTGTTTGGCCTCGCTCACATTTTGTACCCTATTAGGCACAGTCATTCTACAGCCAGTATAACCTATTAGACTAGTACCCACACCGCCCTTGCTCCTTATATACATTCTCCTACCCACAGCTGATCCTTTCTTACTTGGTCTTCTTCCCTCTCAATGCTAAAATCTGGCGTGGAGATTACCTGGACATCTCCCAACCATCTCCCCCCAATTCCTAGTTTAAAGCTCTCTTTATCAGTTGTGCCAGCCTCGATCCTAGAAGTCTATTTCCTTCCCTACTCAGATGAAGTCCATCCCGAGAGAACTGTCCTCTGTCTGTGAATGCCTCCCAGTGGCCATACATCCCAAAGCCCTCCTTATAGCACCACTGCCTAAGCCATCTGTTGACAGTCATAATCTTGTCACACTTTGTTGCTCTTCTCTAGGAACAGGCAGGATCCCACTAAAGATCACCTGAGCCTCAATTCCTTAAGCGTCTTCCCCAGCCTAGCATAGTCTCCCTTAATACTTTCCAGCGAGAATATAGCCATATCATTTGTTCCCACATGAAGGATAATTAAGGGATTCTTTCCCGCTCCCTTTAGGATCCTTTTTCAACCTCGGGTCTACATCCCATATCTTAGCACTCGGACGACAGCAACACCCTTCTCTTCTCTGGATCAGCTCTAGTTACAGGCCTGTCTATTCTTCTCAATAAAGAGGTCCCCGATCACATAGACCTGCCTTTTCCTGGTGACAGTGCTATTCTCCAGTCTCTCCCCTGTTCCCTCTGGCTTGCAAGTTCTTTCCATTCCTATTTTCCCTTATAATCCTCTTCAACCCATCCTGTATCCTCCTGGGGCTCAGATTTGGTGTAGTCTCCCTTGACTCTTCTGCTTTTCCTATAGGACTAGCCTCTCTCTCTTCTTCTTACCCTTCCACCTTCAACAAGTACCCTGTTGAGCCCCTTCTCATTTTCCAACTCTGCAAACCTGTTCCTAAGCTCTATTTCTCCTTCACTAGCCCGTCTTTTCCTCTGCCTGGTTCTTTTAGTCACATGCTTCCATCTGACCACTTTCCTACCCAGTCTCCCCTCAAAATTCCCCCAACCCTGCTTCCATCGTGAGTCTGAGCTTTCCCTTCAGATACCTCACTATCTTTGCTCCATCATCTGCTCAAACCCCTTCCTAAACTCAACAAGACTTTCCACCTGCATCTCCAAACCTTGGATCTTTTCCTCCATCAGCTCTATCAGACGGCATTTCATGCAGAAAAAACTTCTTACCGGTTCCCCCCTCCAGGATCATGTACATACCACAGCTTCCACATCCAGTCATCCTCACATGTGTCTTCCCCTACAGGAGTCACTCCCACAGCTGCCTCCATATCTGTCATCGCCTGTCCCACCTAAGTCCTGTCATCTGGGAAACACAAGCCACACCAAAAAGACCCACCCCGCCCAGCAAAAGCAAACCCCAAATAAGCACCACATACAAACTCCCCTCTCAAACTCCCCTGTTTACAGCTCTGTTTGCTAGCTCCTGTGCCGCTGCAGCTGTCTGTGCCGCTGCCTGACTGGCTGGCTACCTTTATAGGCCCTCTAGTCAGAAGCCCCACCCCCCTAAGCAGGGCTCAGCTGCTCTCCCAGCACAAAGCCTCTACACACACACACACACACACACACAAATACTAAAAATACAAAACCAAGTACAACTACCTTCTCCTCCAACACAACTCCCACTCAAACTCCCCTGTTTACAGCTCTGTTTGCTAGCTCCTGTGCCCCGGCAGCTGTCTATGTCAAGCCGGGCCTTAAAAACCTCTAAGGAAGGAGATCCCACCACCTCCCTAGGGAACCCATTCCAGTGCTTCACCACCCTCCTAGTGAAATAGTGTTTCCTACTATCCAGCCTAGACCTCCCCCACTGCAACTTGAGACCAATTGCTTCTTGTTCTGTCATCTGCCACCACTAAGAACAGCCGAGCTCCATCCTCTTTGGTACCCCCCTTCAGGTAGTTGAAGGCTGCTATCAAATCCCCCCTCACTCTTCTCTTCTGCAGACTAAATAACCCCAGTTCCCTCAGCCTCTCCTCGTAAGACATGAGCCCCAGCCCCCTAATAATTTTCGTTGCCCTCCGCCGGACCCTCTCCAATTTGTCCACATCCCTTCTGTAGTGGGGGGGACCAAACGGGACGCAATACTCCAGGTGTGGCTTCACAAGTGCCAAATAGAGGGGAATAATCACTTCCCTCGATCTGCCGGCAATGCTCCTACTAATACAGTCCAGTATGCCATTGGCCTTCTTGGCAACAAGGGCACACTTCTGACGCATATCCAGCTTCTCATCCACTGTAATCCCCAGGTCTTGTTTACCATGTCACCTGAAAGTGAGAACAGGTGTTCTCATGGCACTGTTGTAGCCGGCATCGCAAGATATTTACATGCCAGATATGCTAAAGATAAGACAGTTACCTTTTCCGTAACTGGTGTTCTTCGAGATGTGTCGCTCATGTCTATTCCACAATAGGTGTGCATGCTCGCCACGTGCACCGCTTTTGGAAGTTTTTCCCCTAGCAGTACCCGTAGGGGGAGAGTGCCCCCTGCGACCGCTGGAGTGGCACCTGCCTGGTGCAGTATAAGGGGATCTGTGAGCTCCCTCCACCCTCAGTTCCTTCTTGCCAGACAACTCCGACAGAGGGGAAGGAGGGTGGGATGTGGAACAGACATGAGCAACGCATCTCGAAGAACACCAGTTATGGAACAGGTAACTGTCTTTTCTTCTTCGAGTGATTGCTCATGTGTATTCCACAATAGGTGATTCCAAGCTATATCTGTTGGAGGTGAGTAGGAGCTCACAAGTTCTTGGGATGGAGGACGGCCCTGCCGAACCTGGTGTCATCCCTGGTTTAGGAGACGATCCCATAGTGTGAGGTGAACGTGTGAACCAAAGACCACGTGGCGACCCTACAAATGTCCTGGATGGGGACGTGGGCTACGAAGGCAGCCGACGAGGCCTGGGCCAAGTCGAGTGTGTCCTCACAATGGGTGGCGGGGGAACACCCACTAGCTCAAAACAGGAGCGGATGCACGAAGTGATCCGCTTAGAAAGGTGCTGAGTGGAAATTGGCTGGCCCCTTGCACGCTCAGCCGAGGTGACGAACAGTTGCGAGGACGTTCTGAACGGCTTGGTTCGCTCGAGGTAGAAAGCCAGAGCCCACCGCACATCGGAGCATGTGGAGACGGCGCTCCTCACTGGACGCGTGAGGCTTGGGGCAGAGAACCAGTAGAAAAATGTCCTGACCCATGCGGTAGACAGAGACCACCTTCGGGAGGAACGCAGGGTGTGGGCGGAGCTGGACCTTGTCCTTATGAAAGATTCTGTATGGTGGCTCGGTGATCAGGGCCCTGAGCTCCAAGACTCGCCTGGCTGACATGATTGCAACCAGGAAGGCCACATTTCAAGAGAGCGAGGACCAGGAGCACATGGCCAATGGTTTAGACGGGGGCCCCGTGAGATGAGCCAACACAAGTTTAGGTCCGCTGTGGACCGGGGGGTCTAGAATACGGAAAAAAGAGGGTCCAAACCCTTAAGGAACCGGCCGAGTCATAGCATGGGAAAATACCGTGTGCAGGTGCACCTTGACTGACGGGGGCGCCAGGACCTGGGCCCTCAGGTGGAGGAGATAATCCAGGATAAGATGGATTGGGGCAGCCACCTGGGAGACACCCTGGTCCGCCGCCCACCTAGAGAAACGGGACACTTCACCAATAAGCACAACGAGTGGAGGGCCTTCTACTTAGAGGAGGATGCGCTGAACCTGTTCTGAGCACGTCCTTTCCTCTCTGCCTAACCACTGAGCAGCCATACCTTGAGCTGAAGCGCCACTAGGTTAAGATGGAGGAGACGGCCCTGGTCCTGAGAGACCAGGTCTGGACGGAGCAGCAATGGCCATGGCGGAGCTACTGGCAGGCCCGTGAGGGTCCCATACAGATGCTGCCTAGGCCATGCCAGGGAAATCAGGAGGACCTGGGCCTTGTCCATCTTTATCTTCTCCAGGACCCTGCTGATTAGAGGAATCGGGGGAAAGGCATAGAGAAGTCGGCCTGCCCAAGATAGGAGAAAGGCATTGGAGGTAGCGACCCTCCGCAGGCCTCCCCAGAGCAGAACCGGGGGCATCGCTGGTTCTGCTGAGTCACGAATAGGTCCACCTGGGGAGTTCCGCACCTTCGAAAGAGCTGGTGGGCCACTTCCTGGTGGAGGGACCACTCATGTTGTGAGGAAAAGTCCCCTGCTCAAGCGATCCGCCTCTCGTTCCGGGCACCCGGTAGGTGGAAGGCCTTCAGGTGTATGTCGTGGGGTATACAGAAGTCCCACAGCCTGAGGGCTTCGTGGCAGAGGATTGGGCCCTGCCTTGCCTCTTGATATAGAGCATCGAGGCCGTGTTATCCGTGAGGACCCTGACTACCTTGCCCTCCAGGTGTGAGCGGAAGGCCATGCATGCCAACCGCACCGCCTTGAGCTCCTTGACGTTTATATGTAGGATCAGGTCTTGAGCCGACCCCAGGCCTTGGGTCTGAAAGTTCCCCACATGGGCCAGCCAACCCAGGTCCGATGCATCGGACATCAGCTCCAATGATGGGCCCTGTCCTTGAACAGGAGCCCTTGGAGCATGTTGGTTGGGGCGGACCACCGCCGTAGGGAGGTGATCACAGAATCCGGCATGGTGAGGATCTTGTCCATCTTGTCTATGGCCTGAGAGAACTTTGAGGCCAACCAGAGCTGGAGGGGCCTCATCCTGAGTCTGGCGTGACAGACCATGTATGTGCACACCAACATGTGACCCACGAGTTGCAGGCAAATTCTGGCTGTTGTCACCAGGAACCTTGTGACCAAGTCAATGAGACTTTTCAGGGTCTCAAATCTGTTTGGTGGGAGAGAGGCCCTGGCCGACACAGCATCCAGGAGCGCCCCGATAAACTCTATGCGTTGGACCGGGACTAACATGGATTTGGTGCTGTTTACCAACAGGCCCAAGGCAGTGCATGTGGACAGGAGAAGCGCCACGCGATCCCTCACCTGCGACTGGGAGATGCCCTTGACAAGCCAATCGTCCAGATAGGGAAATATCTGGACCCCCTGCCGTCTGAGGTAGGCCGCTGCCACCAACATGCATTTTGTAAACACCCTGGGGGCAGTGGACAGACCAAATGGGAGGACCGTGAATTGGTAATGATTCTGTCCCACCACGAAATGGAGGAAGCGCCTGTGCCCCTCGAATATGTGGATGTGGAAGTATGTGTCCTGTAGATCGAGGGCAGCGTATGAGTCCCGGGGATCCAGGGAGGGGATGATGGAGGCCAGGGAGACCATGCGGAACTTGAGTTTCACCATGTACTGGTTCAGACCTCGCAGGTCCAGAATGGGCCTGAGCACCCCTTTGGCCTTCAGGATAAGGAAATAACAGAAGTAATACCCCTTGCCCATGAACTCCTTGGGCACCGCCTGTATTGCTTCTAGTCCTAGGAACCACCCCACCTCTGGCTCGAGCAGAGCTTCGTGCGAGGGGTCCCCCAAGAGGGTGGGGGGTGGTTAGGCGGGAAGGAAATAAACTGGAGGGTGTAACCCCAGGAGATGGTGTTGAGGACCCATCAGTCCGAGGTTAGCCGCGACCATTCTGGAAGGAAAGCACACAACCAGTTGGAGAAGGGTAGTTTTATTGGATCCCTGGTGAGGACTGGTGGGGTGTCCCCAAACGTCCCATCAAAAACGCCTTTCCCCCGCCTGCTTGCCCTTGGAGGACCCAAGCTGTGGGGCAGACTGAGACTGTCACTGAGGGCATCTCTGCTGCTTCTTATGGGTGGCCTTGTACTTCGGGAGGACGGCCTCGGCGGGAGTCTGCTGTGGCTTGAACTTCGGTTTTGCTGGAGCTGGGACATAGAGGCTCAGAGTCTAGAGGGTCGTGTGGGAATCTTTCATGCCATGCAGCCTTGTATCTGTTTCCTCCACAAACAGCTTTCCCATCAAACGGGAGATCCTGCGTGGGAGACTGAGGCTCACTGGACAGCCCCGAGAGCAGGAGCCATGACGCCCGTCTCATCCGAGGCTGCCTGCAGGGACGCCTTCGCGGCGGCTGCCCCTTCCTCCACTTGCGCCTTGAACTCCTTCCTATCGTACTCCTGGAGGGAGTCCTCAGACTTGGGCAGGGAGCCCCACAGATTTAGTTTGTACTGTCCAGGAGAGCCTGACGGTTTGCCACAAGTAACTGGAAGCTGACCCTGCCGTTCCCTGTGGATGACTGACTCGACCACCAGGGACTTGGACGCCAGGTGGGCATACAAGTACTCATGCCTTTTAGTGGGTACAAAGTACTTGCGTTCCACCTTTTTAGAGATGGGGGCCAATGAGGCTGGTGTTTGCCACAGGGCATTTGAAATCTTAGCCACCCCTTCATGGAGAGGCAAGGCCACCCTACTCGGTGACGATGGGGACAGCACGTTAACAGGGAGTCTGAGGGCTCCTCCATCTCCTCTGCTTGGAGGTGGAGGCTTGCTGCCACCCTCTTTAAGAGTTCTTGGTGGGCCCTGAAGTTCTCCTGCGGGCCGGGGTGGGGGGAGGGCTACAATTGCCTCCTGCGGGCAGGGCGAGGAAGCCAGTGCTGTGCTCTGGGTATCGTCCTGCACAGGAGGGTCCACCACCTGGTCAGACTCCAGGCACAGTGCCGAGGACATATGTTCCATTGACTCCTTTCTTGGGGGTCTGGAGAGGGAGGCGACGGTGCCTCTGAAGCTCCATCCACCAAGCGGGCTCCCACCGGGGGCTGTGCCAGAAGCCACAGTGCCCACTGGTACCATTGGGCCAGCCACAACACTCGGTGCCACTGCACCTGCTGTGGCACCAGCGGGGCCGACTGTTCAGGTTAGCTGGCCTGGCCCATTGAGGGACGGCTACAATGAGACCGGGCTGGCATAGGAGCTGCTGCTGTCACTGGACCGGAAGGAGCGGTGGTGCCGGGATCTACAACAGCCACGGGACCGCGATCTCGATGTGGAGAACCGGTACCAACAGTAACAGCTGCTCCGCGAACGGCCTCGATGGGTGGACCCATGATGCACATCCAGAGAGGCCTGCTCTGAAGGGGCTAGGCTACTTCATGCAATGTGAGTCTAAGGCCTGGGGCTCGGTGGGGATCAAGGACTGCCCGACATGGGCCTAGCCTCTGTCCCAGACTTCCTTCAATGCTGCTGCGAAGAGGGAGGCTTCCTGGCCCTCTTGGCATGCCCTGCGGATGGGGAGCAGTGCCAACTGGCCAATGGCACTGGAGGATTGCGGCGCACCGATGCCGCAGTGCCGGTTCCCAGTTCGGAGTGGCGTGCCAGGGTCAAGCACCAACTCCATCAGGACGACCTGGAGCCTAATGACCCTTTCTCTTTTGGTCCGAGGCTTAAACGACTTGCAAATCTTGCACCTTTTGCTGATATGTGTTTCTCCCAAACAGCGCAAACAGTCTGTGTGCAGGTCACTTCTTGGCATAGAACGCCTACAACAGCCGCATGACTTAAATTCCAGGGCGCAGGGCATACCCCAGACTGGGCTCACTGACTAAACTAACTACAGGTACTAACACTGAACGAACTAACAGTTATGGAGACGAGCTACAGAAAAGCTGGAGCAGAGCAGTTCCAATGCACCTTCACTGGTGGCAAGAAGGAACTGAGGGTGGGGGGAGCGCACAGCTCACCTTACACCGCGCCAGGCAGGCACCACTCCAGGGGTCACGGCGGTGCTTCCCGCCATGGGTACTGCTAGGGGAAAAGCTTCCGGCACCAGTGCACATGGCAAGCACGCACACCTATTGCGGAATACACACGAGCAATCACTCGAAGAAGAATCATGTATCCCTTCATGTTTCAACCACCATTCCAGGGGACATGCATTCACGTTGAGGACGGGTTCTGCTCGATAACAATCCAAAGTAGTGCAGATCGACATATGTTAATTTTCATTATCTGAGTCAGATGCCATCAGCAGAAGGTTGATTTTCTTTTTTGGTGGTTCGGGCTCTGTAGTTTCTGCATTGGAGTGTTGCTCTTTTAAGACTTCTGAAAGCATGCTCCACACCTCGTCCATCCCAGATTTTGGAAGGCATTTCAAATTTTTAAACCTTGGGTCAAGTGCTGTAGCTATCTTTAGAAATCTCATATTGGTACCTTCTTTGCATTTTGTCAAATCTACAGTGAAATTGTTCTTAAATGAACATGTGCTGGGTCGTCATCCGAGACTGCTATAACATGAAATATTATGTTAGGGTTAGGGATACAGGTCACACAGGAAAATCTGGATGACCTTGTAAACTGGACTAATAGTAATAGGATGAAATTTAATACTGAAAAGTGCAAGGTCATGCATTTAGGGATTAATAACAAGAATTTTTGTTATAAGCTGGGGATGGATCACTTGGAAGTAACAGAGGAGGAGAAGGATCTCAAAGCATTGGTTGATTACAGGATGACTATGAGCCGCCAATGTGATATGGCTGTGAAAAAAGCTAATGTGGTCTTGGGATGCATCAGGGAAGGTATTTCCAGTAGAGATAAGGAGGTGTTAGTACCGTTATACAAGGCACTGGTGAGACCTCACCTGGAATACTGTGCACAGTTCTGGTCTCCCATGTTTAAGAAGAATGAATTCAAACTGGAAAAGGTACAGAGAAGGGCTACTTGGATAATCCAAGGAATGGAAAACCTGTCTTATGAAAGAAGACTTAAGGAGCTTGGCTTGTTTAGCCTAACTAAAAGAAGGCCGAGAGGAGATATGATTGCTCTCTATAAATATATCAGAGGGATAAATACCACAGAGGGAGAAGAATTATTTAAGCTCAGTACCACAAGAACAAGTGAATATAAACTGGCCATCAGGAAGTTTAGACTTGAAATTAGATGAAGGTTTCTAACCATCAAGGGAGTGAAGTTCTGGAAGAGCCTTCCAAGGGAAGCAGTGGGGGCAAAAGACATATCTGGCTTCAAGACTAAATTTGATAAATTTATGGAAGGGATGATATGATGGATAGCCTAATTTTGGCAGTTAATTGATCTTCACCTATTAGCAGTAGATATGCCCAATGGCCTGTGATGGAATGTTAGATGGGGTGAGATCTGAGTTACTACAGAGAATTCTTTCCTGAGTGTCTGGCTGATGAGTCTTGCCCACATGCTCAGGGTTTAGCCGACTGCCATATTTGAGGTCAGGAAGGAATTTTCCTCCAGGGCAGATTAGCAGAGGCCCTGGGGGTTTTTCACCTTCCTCTGCAGAGTGGGGCACGGGTCACTTGCTGGAGGATTCTCTGCTCCTTGAAGTCTTTAAACCACAAGTTGAGGACTTCAATAGCTCAGACATAGATTAGAGGTTTGTTACAGGAGTGGGTGGGTGAGATTTTGTGGCCTACGTTGTGCAGGAGGTCAGACTAGATGATCATAATGGTCCCTTCTAACCTTAAAGTCTATGAGTCTACATGGCAGAACATGGGTAAAACAGAGCAGGAGACACAATTCTCCCCTCAAGGAGATTAGTCACAAATTTAATTAATGCGTTATTTTTTTAACCAGCATCGTCAGCATGGAAACATGACTTCTGGAATAGTGGCCAAAGCATGAAAGGGCATACGAATGTTTAGCATATCTGGCATGTACATACCTTGCAATGCCAGCTATAAGCCATGCAAATGCCTATTCACAGTATTTGGTGACATTGTAAATAAGCAGAGAGCAACATTATCTTCTGCCAATGTAAACAAACTTGTTTGTCTTAGCAATTGGCTGAAGAAGAAGTAGGACCGAGTGGAACTGTAGGATCTGAAATTTTACATTGTTTTGTTTTTGAGTGCAGTTATGTAACAAAAAAAAAATCTACATTTGTAAGTTGCACTTTCATGATAAAGAGATTGCATGACAGTACTTGTATGAGGTGAATTGAAAAATACTATTTCTTTTGTTTATCATTTTTACAATGCAAATATTTGTAATACAAATATACACTGATTTCAATTACAACACAGAATACAATGTATATGAGAATGTAGAAAAACATACAAAATATTTAATAAATTTCAACTGGTATTCTATTTAACAGTGTGATTAAAACTGTGCTTAATTTTTTTAATTGCAATTAATTTTTTAGAGTTAATGGCGTGAGTAAACTGTGATTGACAGCCCTATTACAAACTGCGACAGCCAAACAAAATTTAAGTCCCCAGTTGGCCAAATCAAACCAATAGCCACAAGTGAGTCCATCTTGCTGAATCCCTCTGCCTGGATGAACCAGACCCACAGCCAGCTAGTCTGGCAGTTGGTAGGAGTCACCATCCACTTGGTCAGACCGAATCCTCTGGTTCTTTGAATCCAGCCCCCATCTCCAGCTTCCAGAACAATGATACTGCGGCTTTACCAGGTGTTCTTTTATCAGAAGATCAATACTTACTTCAACTCAGTGAAAAATAAGTTGATGTGATTCACGGAATCTATTTGTTTTATGAAGGTTTCCACATTTTCCAGAAAAACCTGAAGTGAACAAAACCCTTTCAGTGCTGATGCTGTTACTTACATGCATATTAACACAAAAACACATAGAGCGACTTCAAAGGGTCATTTAAATGTGCACATGGGCATATCCAACTCTAAACCCGAGTTACCCTACTCTTGCCATTTGGACACGCTATAGCTCTTTGCATGCAAACAGTATGAGCTCTATAGCACTGGGTACCATCCTTAAGAACCTAGGTACCCCAAGCCCCAAGCTCTCATGCCAGCTGTTCAGTACAAGGCAATGCCAGCTCAGGGGAGATAAACTTCCAAGGGTGACATGGAACAAAGTTATCTTCACAACCCTAGGAGCTCTACCCTTCACTCAGATCTGTGCTCCTCTGCTGAGAATCCATCCACATAGATCCACGTGCAGGATCAAGGCCTTAGTAGATACCAGCAGCACAGGTTCCACTAACATTGCTGCCTTTGGCCTCCTCCGTCTCCAGAAAACCGCTTCCTCCCCTAATTGGCCAGTGGGACTCTGAAGTGGTGTTGACAGAGCTTTATAAAACACTGATTACATTAGAATGGCCATGCTGTGTCAGACCAGTGGTCTGTCTAGCCCAGTATCCTGTCTTCTGGCAGTGGCCAGTGCCAGATGCCCCAGAGGGAATGAACAGAACAATGAATCATCAAGTGATCATGCTCTGTCATCCATTCCCAACTTCTGGCAAAAAGGCTAGGGACACCATCCCTGCCCATACTGGCTAATAGCCTTTGATAGACCTATCCTCCATGAACTTATCTAGTTCCCTTTTGAACCCTATTATAGTCTTGGCTTTCACAATATCCTCTGGCAAATCCCACTCCCTGGGAGGCAGGAAAACATGCAAAGGGAGGTACAAGTGCAACTCAAACTTGCCTTGGGATTGTGATCATAAAGAAGGTTGAGGTTGATTCTCAGCTTCCTCATACATTCAAATGCTTCTTTAAACATGAGCCTGTTGGAATGGGTCAAATACAGCAGGTTTTTATAGAGGAGTGTGTACTACAATCTAATATACACAGGGAGTGAGGAGAACAGTTGCCAGACTATAAATAAACCTATATGGTTTAATTTTCACTGCCTTCCCTCTGCAAAGCAGGCTGGCTGTGCCCATGCCTAGTTCCTGTCCTGGCCCAGCCAGATATCACACTGGGTTAGCATTTAACCAGGTGTAGGCCAGTTTTAAAGAGACTTCTTTAACAGACTGGACTTCTACATAGAGTGCTTCCGCCGACGTACAGGGCTGAAATTGTGGAAAAGCAGCATCACTTGCCCCATAACCTCAGCCGTGCAGAACACAATGCCATCCACAGCCTCAGAAACAACTCTGACATCATAATCAAAAAGGCTGACAAAGCAGGTGCTGTCGTCATCATGAATAGGTTGGAATACGAACAAGAGGCTACTAGGCAGCTCTCCAACACCACTTTCTACAAGCCATTACCCTTTGATCCCACTGAGGGTTACCAAAAGAAACGACACCATTTGCTCAAGAAACTCCCTGAAAAAGCACAAGAACAAATCCGCACAGACACACCCCTGGAACCCCGACCTGGGGTATTCTATCTGCTACCCAAGATCCATAAACCTGGAAATCCTGGACGCCCCATCATCTCAGGCATTGGCACCCTGACAGCAGGATTGTCTGGCTATGTAGACTCCCTCCTCAGGCCCTACGCTACCAGCACTCCCAGCTGTCTTCGAGACACCACTGACTTCCTGAGGAAACTACAATCCATCGGTGATCTTCCTAAAAACACCATCCTAGCCACTATGGATGTAGAAGCCTCTACACCAACTTTCCACACAAAGATGGACTACAAGCCGTCAGGAACAGTATCCCCGATAATGTCACGGCTAACCTGGTGGCTGAACTTTGTGACTTTGTCCTCACCCATAACTATATCACATTTGGGAACAATGTATACCTTCAAATCAGCAGCACTGCGATGGGTATCCGCATGGCC
Source organism: Dermochelys coriacea (assembly GCF_009764565.3). Classification (NCBI taxonomy): domain Eukaryota; kingdom Metazoa; phylum Chordata; order Testudines; family Dermochelyidae; genus Dermochelys; species Dermochelys coriacea. The sequence goes on along the minus strand of NC_050072.1, from coordinate 136,030,007 downwards.
CCACAGTATGCCAACATTTTTATGGCTGATTTAGAACAATGCATCCTCAGCTCTTGTCCCCTAATGCCCCTACTCTACTTGCGCTACATTGATGACATCTTCATCATCTGGACCCATGGAAAAGAAGCCCTTGAGGAATTCCACCAGGATTTCAATAATTTCCATCCCACCATCAACCTCAGTCTGGACCAGTCCACACAAGAGATCCACTTCCTGGACACTACGGTGCTAATAAGCAATGGTCACATAAACACCACCCTATATCGGAAACCTACTGACCGCTATTCCTACCTACATGCCTCTAGCTTTCATCCAGACCACACTACACGATCCATTGTCTACAGCCAAGCTCTACGATATAACCGCATTTGCTCCAACTCCTCAGACAGAGACAAACGCCTACAAGATCCCTATCATGCATTCTTACAACTACAATACCCACCTGCTGAAGTGAAGAAACAGATTGACAGAGCCAGAAGAGTACCCAGAAGTCACCTACTACAGGACAGGCCCAACAAAGAAAATAACAGAACGCCACTAGCCATCACCTTCAGCCCCCAACTAAAACCTCTCCAACGCATCATCAAGGATCTACAACCTATCCTGAAGGATGACCCATCACTCTCACAGATTTTGGGAGACAGACCAGTCCTTGCTTACCAACAGCCCCCCAACCTGAAGCAAATACTCATCAGCAACCACACACCAGAACCACTAACCCAGGAACCTATCCTTGCAACAAAGCCCGTTGCCAACTCTGTCCATATACCTATTCAGGGGACACCATCATAGGGCTTAATCACATCAGCCACACTATCAGAGGCTCATTCACCTGCGCATCTACCAATGTGATATATGCCATCATGTGCCAGCAATGCCCCTCTGCCATGTACCTTGGTCAAACTGGACAGTCTCTACGTAAAAGAATAAATGGACACAAATCAGACGTCAAGAATTATAACATTCAAAAACCAGTTGGAGAACACTTCAATCTCTCCGGTCACTCGATTACAGACCTGAGAGTGGCTATCCTTCAACAAAAAAGCTTCAAAAACAGACTCCAACGAGAGACTGCTGAATTGGAATTAATTTGCAAACTGGATACAATTAACTTAGGCTTGAATTGAGACTGGGAGTGGATGAGTCATTACATAAAGTAAAACTATTTCCACATGTTATTTCTCCCCCCTCCCCCCCACTGTTCCTCAGATGTTCTTGTTAACTGCTGGAAATGGCCCACCTTGATCACCACCACAAAAGGTTTTCCTCTTTTCCCCCCCTCCTTCCTGCTGGTAATAGCTCATCTTAAGTGATCACTCTCCTTACAGCGTGTATGACAAAACCCATTGTTTCATGTTCTCTGTGTGTGGATATAAATCTCCGCACTGTATTTTCCACTGAATGCTTCCGATGAAGTGAGCTGTAGCTCACGAAAGCTTATGCTCAAATAAATTTGTTAGTCTCTAAGGTCCCACGAGTACTCCTTTTCTTTTTTGCGAATACAGACTAACACAGCTGCTACTCTGAAACCAGTTTTAAAGAGAGTTACATTTGGGTTTAAAGATAACAGTGTATTGGTCGCAGATAGAGCTGGGCAGATTTTTTTCCCCATGAATAATTTATTTGCCCAAAAATTCCTTTTCAGATGAAAAATATTTTCACGAACTCAGCAGTTTCAGACACCTAAATGAAAAAAATTAGAAAAAGTCCAAACAGTTCATTGACGTTCTTGAAGTGAAACTTCTCAAAATTATATTTCACTTTGAAATTTAGCCAGGAGTTCTTAAAATTTTTTTTAAAAGTAAAAAACATACCCAAAAGCATAACCAAAAAAAAAAAAAAATAAAATCATTTCATTTTGGAGAGGAAAAAGTGAAAAATTTCATTTCCAAGTTTAACCCAAAATCATTCCCCCTCTGCCCTGATTTTTTGGTTCAATAGCTGGAAAAAAAAATCAACTATCTATTCAGCTGTAGTGTCAGGTGCTTTTCTATTCCATTAGAACAGTGACATTTAGCAAGGTTTTATTCCATGAGACAGTCTTGTCGTCTAGGATAAGTTATAATTATGGGGAGGGGAAGAGATGGTATTTCTCCCAACTTGTTCTGCAGTGCTACTCACAGTGAATCAAGATGACCTACATGTAATTTGCCTATTGTCGTTCCTGTCCCCTAACCTCTACCTAGTTGTCTGTCCTTTTGATCAACAAGCTCCTTGCAGTAGGGACTAAAGCATGTAGCACAAGCTGTACATAAATAAGAGAAATGTTGAGATGGCTCTGCTTGCAGGTGGCAGTTACCTGGAGTGCCCAAATGCCAGAACTGGTTTGTCTCCACTTGCTAAGTCAGAACTCTGAGAACTCTCCTGAAGCAGTCCCCCTTTCAGTCTAGCTTAATTCCCTCATTCTGCAGGTCCCGGTCAATATCCCACCAGGACAGTGCCACCCTCCTCCAGCTGCTCACCCCACAAAGCCTGGGGGACGCAGGCTGATACACATTAGTGACACTCACCTGTCCAACCACTTCCGAATCTGGGCCAGAACGAGGGCTCGGTGGTGAACAGTCTCCAAGTTTCCTCTTGGCATCTAAAAAATTAATCCCAACAATAATTCCTCCTAAGTATGCTAAGAGCTCTGCACCTCAAATCCTGGTCAGGCCAGGCCAGCAATCCCCAACTTCCCTTCACCCCCAATGAGGGAATGGGGGCTTCACTTTGACTGCAAGGTGAAGGGGAGGCAGGACCTTCACTTTGAAGAAACAGTTTTACCTTTATCTAAGAGATGGTGTCAATATCTTTACAGTTCAGTAAGACATCCCCCCTCCACAAAGGCTGCAGAAGGAGAAGGAATGTGATGGAGCCAAACATCACAGTGCTGTGCTAGTGCAAGAGACGCCAGAAGAAAAGTAACCCCAAGAGGAGGTTGAATCTCAAGGGGAGACTCAATGCAAGCAGAGAAAAGCAGGAAGCAGACCGTGTCAATGCCCAGGAGAGTCCAATCTCTGAAGGGTTTGGTGTCAACGACGTAAAATGCTATCAACACTAACAGGACTGCAACAGGCAGATAGTGTTTTCCTGGAACACCCCACACTACTACTGTTGGCAAAGGCTGGAGCAGGCTCTGCCGAGTCTCTGAGGCAGGCAGCTCCTTACTCTGCCGAGACAGATAGGAGCTGGGAGTAAGTCTGTAATGAGAGGATCTAGAGCATGGGCTGAGCAGGGTCTGAGACAGGAATCCTCCAGCAGCCCAGCCTGGGAAGAAGGCCTGGGCTAGCCTTGTTCTCCTACTGGCAATGAAGTCAAGCCCTAGGAAGGGGCAAGCTGCACAGGCATTTGAGCGAGCAGGTTTCCTCGACTTTACAGAAGGCTTTGTCATGTGTCTGACACAGGTTCCACAGCTGCATGGCTTTTCCATAAAACTGAGAAGAGATTTAAGGGAGAAACGTGACACATTCTAATCAAGCCAGGAACTGCTTCAGGGAGCAACTTTCTCGGGCCCTGGGTTCCAGCAGCTCATTCTCATTGCTGCCAGTCTGGTCTTTAGTGTTCCTTTTACTGGACACTAACAGAAGCCTTTGGGACAAAGCATCATAAGAACAGCCATACTGGGTCAAACCAATGGATACACCAATATCCTGTCTTTTGACAGTTGCCAGTGCCAGATGCTTCAAGGGATGAACAGAACAGGGCAATTTATTGAGTGATCCATCCCGTCATCCAGTCCCAGCTTCTGGCAGTCTGAAGTTTAGGGATACCCAGAGCATGAAGTTGTGTCCTTGATCATCTTGGCTAATAGCCATTGATGGACCTATCCTCCATGAACTTATCTAGTTATTTTTTGAACCTAGTGATATTTTTGGCAACAAAAATATTATATTTCACAACATACCCTGGCAACAAGTTCCACAGGTTGACTGCGTTGTGTGAAAAAAGTATTTCCTTATGTTTATTTTAAGCCTGATGCGTTATAATTTCATCGGGTGACAGAAGGGGTAAATAACGCTTCCTTACTCACTTTCTCCAAACCAGTCATGATTTTAGAGAGTTCCGTCTTCTCTCCCCCACCCATTTAGTCGTCTCTTTTCTAAGCTGAGCAGCTCCAGTCTGTTTAACCTCTCCTCCTACAGAAGCTGTTCCAGACCCTTAATCATTTTTGTTTCCCTTCTCTGTACTTTTTTTTCCAATTCTAATACATCTTTTTTGAGATGGGGCAACCAGAACTGCACCTAGTATTCAAGGTTTTATGGATTTATATAGTTGCATTATGATATTTTCTGTATTATCATCTATGGGGTTTATGACATGGTTTGCTTTTCTGACTGCCGCTGCACATTGAGCAGATGTCTCAGAGAACTATCCACAATGACTCCAAAATCTTGCTTGAGTGGTGGTAACTAATTTAGATCTCATCATTTTGTTTGTAGAGTTGGATGATGTTTTCCAATGTGTATTACTTTACACTTATCAACACTGAATTTCATCTGCCATTTTGTTGCCCAGTCACCCAGTTTTGTGAGAGCCCTTTATAACTCTTTGCAGTCAGCTTTGGGACTTAACTGTCTTGAGTAATTTTGTAAACTTTGTCACTTCATGGTTACCCCTTTTCCCAGATCATTTATGAATATTGAAAAGCACAGGTCCCAGAGAGATTCTTAGGGGATCCTGCTATTTACCTCTCCACTGTGAAAACTGACCATATATTCCTACCCTTTGTTTCCTATATTTTAACCAGTTACTCACCCATGAGAGGATGTGGACGTTACTTATTGTAAAACTAGAAGTTCTTCAAGATGGGTAGTCCCTATATGTATTCCACGTGGGTACGCATACATGCCATGAGTCTGGAAATTCTTTCAAGCAGTGTCCATTGGCCCACACGTGTGCAGTAGAGCTCCTCATGCTCCTGACAGAGCCAGAGGGTGCAGGACAACCCCTCTCCTGTTCCTCCTCTTACCACAAAACACAATAGGATCCAGAGCAAAGGGGATGGAGGGCAGGTAGTGGAATACAGATAGGGACCATACACCTCAAACAACTTTCAATTACAGTAAGTAACCACTACTACTTCGAGTGACGGTCCCTATGTGTATTCTACACGGCGGCAATTGGCAAGCCGTGCTCTGATTGTAGGTGGGTGAGAGGAAGCCATCAGCAAAGATGCTTGCAATACTGCTGATCCCACAGCTGAATCTGCAGCTGAGGCATAAACTAAAGCGTAACGTGTAGCCAACGTGTGGCTAGAACTCCAGGTGGTTGCCCGGAAAAGGCCTTGTAACAGGATGTCATATGGGTATGCTGTGAAGGTAGCCTGGGCTTTTGTGGAGTGAGCTGTGACACCCTCCAGGGGGAGGGGTGTGTGCTGACCTGTAGCACTCTAGGATGAATCCCAAAACCCACTTGGAAATCCTTTGGGAGAATATGGCTTGCCCATGCAATCTCTCTGCCATGGGGATAAAAAGTCTTGGAGACTTTCCAATTGGTTTGGTTTGCTGCAGATGGAATATCAGGGCATGCCAGACATCAAGAGTGAAGTCTCCTGTCTTCAGCAGAAGTGTGGGATTTTGGAAAAAATACAAGTGAATACTTTGACTGATGTGGAATTCAGAAACAATCTTGGGGAGAAACATGGGATGTAGATGAAGGGAAACCTTTTCCTTGTGAAAAACTGTATACAGAGGGTTTGCCGTGATGGCTCTGAACTTGCTGACCCTGTTGGCTGAAGCAATAGCCACTAAAAATGCAACCTTCATGGACAGGATGGTCATGGAACACATTGCCAAGGGCTCAAAGGTTGGTTTGGTAAATGTTGACAAGATGAGATTAAGGTCCCATTGAGATGCAGGTTTGATCACCGGTGGGAAGGACCTAACTAGGTCCTTGTACTGTAGTTGGATGAGTAAAGACAGAATGTCTGTCCACCAGAGGGAAGACAGGCACTAATCGCTGCAAAGTGGACTCGCCCTGATCTAATGGCGAGACCTGAGGTACTCAAGGACAGAAGATAACCTAAAATGATGGGAATATTTGCAACAGCTGGAGAACATGGACTGAGCTGTGCCAAGGCTGACATGCCTCCATTTGGCCACATAGCAAGTTCTAGTCACATCCTTCCTATTTTGGGTAACGATAGCCTGAAAAGGAGCCAAGCAGGAATGTTCTATTTCTGATGCCCATCCCAACACCAGGCCATGAGATGGAGTGAGCCCGTATTAGGATGCTTGATTCTTCCCTTGTCCTGGGTCAGGAAGTCAGGATGGGGCTGATCTTGATTGGAGGGCAGGCAGATATTGGCAGAAGCTGCAGGAACCAGAACTGCCTGGGCCAGTAGGATGCTAGGAAAATCATGGTGTTGACATTCTCAGACATCACCTGGATATGCAGTGAGCATGACTGGAAGGCAGGCTCTCAGTTCTAGTATGTTGATGTGGGCCTCCCCTGGGGTTCAGGGACCTTGCGCAGTGTGGTTGTTCAGGTAATCATCCTACCCCAGGAGAGAGGGTTTCATCACAATGGTGGCAATGGGGGTGGGACTATTGAAACGAAAGCCCACCCTCACCTTTTCCAGGTTCAACCACTAGTCAAGGGAGCCAATCGCTCTGGTGGAAATGGTCACCATACAGCTGAGGTGGTCCTTGTCCGGTAGGTAGATCAAGTGGACCCAGTCCTGGAAACATTGCAAATGAAGCCTGGCAAACAGCATCACGTAGGTGTACGCAGCCCTATGGTTTAATAGCGTAAGGCACCTTCGCACTGTAGCTCTTGCTCTGTGGATAACGCATGCAACCAGGATGCTCATTATCTGAAATCTGTCTGCAGGGAGCAATGCTCTTGCAGAAACAGAGACCAAAGTCACTCCGATAAAGTTGATCATCCTTATGGGTGACAAACGGACTTCTCTGTTTATACAAATGCCTGGGGCTGCAAGGAGCTGTATGAGAAACTCTGTTGTCAACCTGACCTCCTAGTGGGAGTGGCCTACCAGGAACCAGTTGTCTAGATATAGGAAAACTGTATAGCCCTGGTGTCTCACAGGGCTGCCACCACAGAAAGGATGTTTGTGAATACTCTGGGTGCTATCACTAGTCCGAAGGGGAGGACTTGAAACTGGAAATGTTCCTGCCCCACCATAAAACGCAGGAATCTCCTATATAAGGAGTAAATGTCTATCTGGACACAACCATCCTTCATGCCAAGAGCTGCAAACCACATCTCCTTCTGAAGGCAGAGAAGAGGAGGTTACTCACCCTGTGCAGGTTTCAGAGTAGCAGCCGTGTTAGTCTGTATTCGCAAAAAGGAAAGGAGTACTTGTGGCACCTTAGAGAGTAACAAATTTATTTGAGCATAAGCTTTCGTGAGCTACAGCTCACTTCATCGGATGCATTCAGTGGAAAACACAGTGGGGAGATTTATATCCACACACAAAGAACATGAAACAATGGGTTTTATCACACACACTGTAAGGAGAGTGATCACTTAAGATGAGCTATTACCAGCAGGAAAGGGGAGGGGGGGAAGGAGGAAAACCTTTTGTGGTGATAATCAAGGTGGGCCATTTCCAGCAATTAACAAGAACATCTGAGGAACGGGGGGGGGGGGGAGGGGAATAACATGGGGAAATAGTTTTACTTTATGTAACAACTCATCCACTCCCAGTCTCTCTTCAAGCTTAAGTTAATTGTATCCAGTTTGCAAATTAATTCCAATTCAGCAGTCTCTCGTTGGAGTCTGTTTTTGAAGTTTTTTTTGTTGAATAGCCACTCTTAGGTCCGTAATCGAGTGACCAGAGAGATTGAAGTGTTCTCCAACTGGTTTTTGAATGTTATAATTCTTGATGTCTGATTTGTGTCCATTTATTCTTTTACGTAGAGACTGTCCAGTTTGACCAATGTACATGGCAGAGGGGCATTGCTGGCACATGATGGCATATATCACATTGGTAGATGCGCAGGTGAATAAGCCTCTCATAGTGTGGCTGATGTGATTAGTCCTTATGATGGTGTCCCCTGAAGAGATATGTGGAGAGAGTTGGCAACGGGCTTTGTTGCAAGGATAGGTTCCTGGGTTAGTGGTTCTGTTGTGTGGTGTGTGGTTGCTGGCGAGTATTTGCTTTAGGTTGGGGGGCTGTCTGTAAGCAAGGACTGGCCTGTCTCCCAAGATCTGTGAGAGTGATGGGTCGTCCTTCAGGATAGGTTGTAGATCCTTGATGATGCGTTGGAGAGGTTTTAGTTGGGGGCTGAAGGTGATGGCTAGTGGCGTTCTGTTTTCTTTGTTGGGCCTGTCCTGTAGTAGGTGACTTCTGGGTACTCTTCTGGCTCTGTCAATCTGTTTCTTCACTTCAGCAGGTGGGTATTGTAGTTGTAAGAATGCATGATAGAGATCTTGTAGGTGTTTGTCTCTGTCTGAGGGGTTGGAGCAAATGCGGTTATATCGTAGAGCTTGGCTGTAGACAATGGATCGTGTGGTGTGATCTAGATGAAAGCTAGAGGCATGTAGGTAGGAATAGCGGTCAGTAGGTTTCCAATATAGGGTGGTGTTTATGTGACCATCGCTTATTAGCACCATAGTGTCTAGCAAGTGGATCTCTTGTGTGGACTGGTCCAGACTGAGGTTGATGGTGGGATGGAAATTGTTGAAATCCTGGTGGAATTCCTCAAGGGCTTCTTTTCCATGGGTCCAGATGATGAAGATATCATCAATGTAGAGCAAGTAGAGTAGGGGCATTAGGGGATGAGCTGAGGAAGTGTTGTTCTAAGTCAGCCATAAAAATGTTGGCATACTGTGGGGCCATGCGGGTACCCATTGCAGTGCCGCTGATTTGAAGGTATACATTGTCCCCAAATGTGAAATAGTTATGGGTGAGGACAAAGTCACAAAGTTCAGCCACCAGGTTAGCCGTGACATTATCGGGGATACTGTTCCTGACGGCTTGTAGTCCATCTGTGTGTGGAATGTCGGTGTAGAGGACTTCTACATCCATAGTGGCTAGGATGGCGTTTTTAGGAAGATCACCGATGGATTATAGTTTCCTCAGGACGTCAGTGGTGTCTCGAAGACAGCTGGGAGTGCTGGTAACATAGGGCCTGAGGAGGTAGTCTACATAGCCAGACAATCCTGCTGTCAGGGTGCCAATGCCTGAGATGATGGGGCGTCCAGGATTTCCAGGTTTATGGATCTTGGGTAGCAGATAGAATACCCCAGCTCGGGGTTCCAGAGGGGGGTGTGTGTGTCTGCGCGCGCGCTGATTTGTTCTTGTGCTTTTTCAGGGAGTTTCTTGAGCAATTGCTGTAGTTTCTTTTGGTAACCCTCAGTGGGATCAGAGGGTAATTGCTTGTAGAAAGCGGTGGCTTGTAGAAAGTCGGAAAGCTACCTAGTAGCCTCTTGTTCATGTTCCGACCTATTCATGATGACGACAGCACCTCCTTTCTCAGCCTTTTTGATTATGATGTCAGTTGTTTCTGAGGCTGTGGATGGCATTGTGTTCTGCATGGCTGAGGTTATGGAGCAAGTCATGCTGCTTTTCCACAATTTCAGCCCGTGCATGTCAGCGGAAGCACTCTATATAGAATATCGTATGTATGATATCGATGTTGTTTGCATGGCACCAATTCCAGAGCTTTACAGCTTCTGTGCAAAGCATGTGAGAGCGAGCTCCTCCCTGCCTGTCCACATAGAACATGCAAGTGATGTTTGTCATTATCCATACATGTTGGTTCCGGATCAATGGGAGAAAGTGATGACAGGCGTTGCGTATGGCTTGAAGTTCTAGGACGTTTATGCGTAGGGAGGTTTCAGTTGAAGACCACAGCCCCTGGGCTGTGTGGTGGGAAATGTGTGCCCCCCACCCTGTGAGGGATGCACTGGTAGTCATTATGAGGACTCCAGAGCATCCTGGAGAAAGGAACTCCCGAGCAGAGGTTGGAGGGAACTTTCCACCATAGGAGAGGGTCTTTGACTCTGAAACGTATGGATAGAAGCTTGTTTAGTTCGTGTACATTCGGTCTGTAAACCGTGGCCAACCAAGCTTGGAAGCACCTCATGTGTAGTTGTGCATTTTTGACCATGAAAGTGCACAAGGCCATGTGACCTAATAGTTGTAGACAGTCTCGAGCAGTGACCTGAGGACTGTTGCGAAGTTTCGTGGCCAGTAGTTTTATGGTGTTGAAGCGGTCGAAAGGGAGAGATGCTAATCTTGTCCGGGAATTGAGGTGTGCTTCTATGAACTCCATGTGCTGGGTAGGAGATAATGTGGATTTGTTTTTGTTTATTTGTAGGCCGAAGGATTGGAAGCAAGCTATGATGAGCTGCGTGAATCGAAGTGCTTCGTCGAGCGTTGTGGCTTGGAGGAGACAATCATTGAGGTAAGGAAATATTATGACCCCTTGTCTCCTGAGGTAGGCAGTGACTATGGCTAGGAGCTTGGAAAAAACTTGGGAGGGCGGTGAATAGGCCAAAGGGTAGCACCCTGTATTGAAAATGTGTCAAACTAAGGGTAAAGTGAAGGAAACGTCTGTGGGCCGGATGTATAGTCACATGAAAATAGGCATCCAGTAGGTCGAGGGCTGAAAACCAATCACCCTCCTCCAGCGCTGGGATTATGGTGGTGAGGGTCACCATTTTGAACTTTTGCTTTTTGATAAATTTGTTGAGCCTTCTGAGGTCGAGGATCGGTCACCATCCCCCGGTTTTCTTTTCTGTTAAGAAATAATGGGAATAATTATTTGTTGTTCGGGCACGAGTTCCACTGCTCCCAATAGGAGGTGTTGTACTTCTTGGAGGAGCAGTTGCTAATGAGAGGGGTCCCTTAGGAGGGATGGGGAGGGTGGGTGGATAGGAGGCAAGGATATGAAAGGGATGGAATAGCCAATAGTGACGATCTTTATGACCCTTTGCCATTGGTGGGAGAAGGGCCGTAGGCGGTGTCCAAAAATAGAGACATGGGGCACAAGCGCTGAAGTGGAAACGTTGTTTTCTATACCCTTGACCAAGGCTTCAAATCTGCTTATTAGTCAGAGGGGGTTGAGACGCTGCTGAGGAATTGGGGCGGTGACGCTGGTATCGAGTCTTTGGCGTTGCTGCTGTTGTTGCTCATGTGACTTATGGAATTGCTGGGTATAGGCGGGGTAGCGTGGGTGCTGGTAAGGTTGATATCTATATTGCCGCCTTCTGGTCGTAGAGGTTTGAAGTCCTAGGGACCCGAGAGTTGCCCTGAAGTCCTCCATTGAGTGAAGTATGTCGTTTGTCATAGAGGCAAAGAGTTTGTCGCTAAAGAGAAGATCTTCAATGGTACTCTGGACCTCTTGAGGAAAGGAAGAGGAGGAGAGCCATGAAGCTCGGTGCATGACAACTGCTGTAACAGTAGATCTTGCTGCAGTATTGGCTGCATCGAGGGCTGCTTGAAGAGCAGAACGTGAGATGATTTGTCCCTCGAAAATTAGAGCCATAAATTGTTGTTTCTTTTATTCTGGAATGTCATCAGTAAAAGTTCATAAATTTGTTGTAATTTTTGTGGTCATATTTTGCCAGACCGGCAGTATAATTAACAATCATAGAATATCAGAGTTGGAAGGGACCTCAGGAGTTCATCTAGTCCAACCCCCTGCTCAAAGCAGGGCCAATCGCCAATTTTTGTCCCAGATCCCTAAATAGCCCCCTCAAGGATTGAACTCACAACCCTGGGTTTAGCAGGCCAATGCTCAAACCACTGAGCTATCCCTCCATCCAAATGTGAAATTGTAATGTAGAAGATGTATATACTTTACATCCGAGCAGATCTTAATCGCTTACTGTCCTTGTCGGATGGGGTGGAGTGGGGAAAACTGGTGTTTGGTCTTTTGGTTGACTGCGTCTACTACCAACGAGTTTGGCGCTGGGTGAGTGAAAAGGAATTCAGAGCCCTTGGAAGGGCTAAAGTACTTGCAGTCCGCTCGCTTACAGATAGGTAGGCTTGCAGCGGGAGTCTGCCAGATGGCCGTAGCAGGTTCCAAAGGGCTGTGCTGATCGGTAATGCAATCCTAGAAGAAAAAGAGGGTTGCAGGATGTCCGTTAACTCATGCTGCTGTTCAGGAAACTCCTCCAAGCTAATTCTTAACTCACTTGCAACTCTTTTGAAAAGATCTTAAAATTTTGAAAAATCGTCCGAAGATGACGGGGGAGGAGGAAGTAGAGCTTCATCAGGCGTAACAATTGGGTCTACTGGGTTGGAGGCAGGTTGCGACTGATCCTGCAGTTGTGATGGTGCTGCCTGGTCCCTTACGTCACTGGCAGGTTCGTCAGCTGGCAGTGGTGGGCAGGTGTCGCGCCTGGCTGTGGTGGTATAGCGAGTGTGGTCTCGAGGGCAAGATGCCCATAGAGCCCAATATTGCCACTGTGGTGAGAAGCGGATGGGTGGTGCCATCCAGGGGTTTACACACCAAGGGGCAAGATCCTGAGAGTAGGACGAGGTGATTTTTCTATGACCTCTATTGACTGGGGTCTGATGATGGTGAAAACTCCCCCTGAAGACCAGCTTCCTCATCACTGGAGGAAGGCTGTCCGGACCCTGACTGAGCATTTGGAGAGAAGCAGGTATTAAGTAGGGGTGACTACAGGATGGGTGACACCAGTAGGTCCCTTGACTGTGTAAATTGGGGTGCTGGAGCTCCTCTGTGAGGTGAGGGCTGTGCAAGAGAAATCTGCTGTGAACAAAGGTTCCTCTGCACCAGAGTCCTGAGCATTGTTTCACTGCCAGTCAGCTCAGTGGGAGACGGTGCCAGCAGAGCAAGAACAGCCTGCGGAGGGTCAGGCACATCAACATGGGTTGGCACCGCTTCCGTCGCGATGCTGAATGGTGCCATGAGAGAGGCAGGCAACTGGAAGCCTGAAGCCTCAGCACCAAAGCTTTGTACTACTGCCGCAGCCGCAGGGGGGTTTCGCCCGGCGTGTCAAAAGTGCTCAACTGGGGAAGCACCGGGAGGGAGGCTGTAGATCTGCCCGGAGAAGTCTTGTCCGGCGAAGAACTCTTTGCGGGTAAGAGGGTGCTGTTTTTTTTGTCTTTCTTTGAGGCGGTGGGAGGGAGGGGGGCTGCAGCATGTAGTAGAGTCGGCGCCCAGGTCTGAAGCTGACCCTAAAGATTTCTGAAGGAGGAGAAGTTTTAATCTCAGCTCCATGTCCTTACATGCCCTGGATTTAAGTTTGCTGCAGTGGGCACATTTTTGGACTTCCCCAAACATTTTATACAATTTGAATGGCCATCCGAAAGAGGGATGAAATCCTTGCAGTTACAGTAGCACTTAAAGCCTGGGGAGCTTTAAGGCATGTCGGAAGTGGCTGCGTCTGACAAATGAAGAAATTTTTTTTTATTTTTTTTTGGTAGTTTTAGAGAGAAAAGGACAGGAAAAGTGGTATCTAAGTACTACTGGTAACAAACTAATAGGGAAGGTATATGCACGAAGGGAGAGAAAGTCTCTAACGAGCCTTCTGAGCTCCATCTCAGGCCGGGGATGGTAGAGAAGGAACTGAGGAGATTGGTCACACATGCATACTATTAAGGTACACTCAGAGCGGGGGGGCAGGCTCTGCACGTGCGCGACCGGTACGAGTACTACTGTAAAAATCTCTGAGCGAAGGTGCAGGGACGCACCAACACCTGGAGTGGAGCACCCACAGGGACACCTCTCAAAGAAGAATTATTGATGCCAATGTAATCATGTGGAATTTTGAGTTTTGAATAAAGATGCTGAGTTGCCGAAAGTCCAGGATGAGTCTCCATCCTCCATCTCTTTTGGGAATTAGGAAATATGGAGAGTAGAACCCCCTCTCATAATACTGAGGTGGGACGTTCTCTGGAGGAGGGATTCTGCTGCCTGTTTAAGAATCATGAAAGTGGTCCCTGAAAGGGCACGTGAGAGGAGGGAAGGAAGGTAACACTATGGAATATCCTTCCTGAATAATCTCCAAGACCCAACTTGCCCATTATGATCATCCTCCAACTGTGGGCAAATAGCATGAGAACCCCCAAAAATGATAGGAAAAGAGGGGGTGGCATCAGCGATGCCAGGTTGAAGTGGTCCTTAGCAAGAGCCTGGGAATGGGCAGAGGTCATGGCAGAAGAGGGGGCTGAGAAGCGAGGCCTCTGAATGCCCTGCCATTTTTGTGGAGGCTCAACGGGGTGCTGGTAATAAGATGCATGAGGAGGGGACAGCCTTGGTCTATAGGACTGTCTCTGGTGTTTCCTCTTGGGGTCTGGAGTCTAAATCCCCAGTCAATCTCGAATCCTTTACTTAATACATGGATTTGTCTGTTCTTTCATTAAAGTGATTCAACTCCTCAGAGCAGAGGCCCTGGAGGTGTTCTGGATCTCCCTAGGAAATCCTGACAATAGTAGCCAAGAATCCCTTCTCATGAGGTTCTGCAGGCTGTGTCTGCTGCATCCACTATGGCCTGGAGAGTGTTTTTTGCCACTAGCTTGCCCTCCTCTTTGAAGGTCTTAAATTGGGCTCTGTCCTCCATGGGAAGTCTCCCCATAAAGTCTGCAAGCTTGGAATAGTTATTAAAATCATATTTTCCTAACAGAGCCTAGTAGTTAGCAATACAAAATTGCAGGCCTGCAGAGAGGATGACCTTTCTCCACAGGAGGTCCAATATCTCTTTGAACCCTTGTCAGTCAGTGTGTCCATTTGATAGTGTGACCTGGCCCTTTCCTTAGCTGCCTGTACCACCAGTGAGTTGGGGCTGGGGTGGGAGAACAAATTCAGCTCCTTTAGTGGGGATGAAATATCTTCTGTTGGCTCTCTTCGGTGTGGGGGCATAAGATTCCATATCACTCCGGATGGTTCTAAGATGGCCTCATTAACTGGGAGGGCCACCTTACTCGGTACCTCCGGTTGCAGGATATCCAAGAGCAAGTGTTGAGTGCCCTGGACCTCCTCCAGTGGGATCTGGATGTCACCGACAACTCTTTGCAGTAGTTCCTGGTACTATGGTCATCCACCAGAGATGGAGAGGACAGAGTGATGGCTTTGTCCAAGGATGAAGAAGAGACAACTATTAGAATCTGCAGGTCCTGATCAATGTCTTCCTCCACATATACTGATGGATCCCTAAGGCGCCCCTGGATGCCTCTGCCCATGGACCCCAATGAAGCCAGAAGGAGGGGTCAGTCAGCTATAGGGTACCCAAGGAAATCAATACCAGCAGTTCCTGGGGAAGCCGTATCGGGAGGGATACTGAATGTGACTCCCTGAATGTCTGTCATGACTCAACTGTCTCCCTGCAGATACTGGAGAGGCTAGCACCTCCAACTCATCTGAGTCTGAAAATTGCTTCTCCAGTAGTGGTGAGGTCATCTGTACTGGAGCACTCCTGCCAAAGGGCTATAAGTGGGATGGCTCCTGGGACACCAGAGTAGCATCCTTCTCTGGTGTAGTAATATCCCTCAAGAGGGCTAGGCTGGAGAAGCAAGGAGACTGAAGATGAGGTAAGACTATATCCTCCAGTGTTGTGTAAGTCTCCATATGCCCCAGTGCCAGCAGTCAAGTCTGATGGAACCAGTGCATCCCTGGAAGCCCAGTGGGTCTCGGACAAATTAGATGGTATCAGTGATAAGTGAAGGCCTTGCTGAAGCCCTAAGCACAACTAATAGTATGGATCAAAGACCGTGAACCAGAGTAGGCCTGGCCTCAGCAGAATCGCAACACACTAGGTATTAGCTAAAGTAAGCACATTCCTGAGAGGATGGTACAAGAACATCCAGATCTCTCAAGTAACTGTGTAAACACATTCCCAAGAGATGGTACAGGAACCCACTGGCTCCTCATATGACCAGGATGGGATGACAATGGAGGAGGATGTTTTGTTCAAACTAGCAGGTACAAGAACAAGGGTGGCAACTAATGACATCTGGAGTATGACACAACTTGTTTGTATCGATGTATAAAAGAAGAAGCCAGAGGAGGGGCATCTTTCTATTGGCAGAGGGGAAAGCATCCTGTTATGCTGACGGAGCCTTGTCACAGGCATACATTTGTTAGTGTCCTGTGACCTGGTGGTTAGGGTGCTAGTATTTTGTTTTGCTCACAATGAACCTGGATGAGCACCTTTGCCACCAAACCAAGCCTGTGGTCTCTCTCTCTATGAAAACATCGAGGCCTGCTGAATCCACATGCTGCACTTCTCCTAACGCAGCAAACACCAGAGCCCCAAGAATAGCAGCACTAGCGGCATTAACAACTCTGCAGCACCAGCAACGCTCCATAGCGCTAACAGCTCATAGACAGAGCCGGCGGATGTCATTCCTTATGCTTTGATACTGGGGTGATCATTAGAATCAGTAGATTTTTTTTATTTATTTATTTTACAAAAAAAGCTAGGAAGAATAAAATCTATTTACAATTGTCTTTACAGGTGTTACGAATAGTTGAGGGAGGAGAGGACACAGGATTCCAACTCAGATCATGGAGCCATAAGGACCTGGAGAGGCATGGGTCTGCACAGTGCCTCATATCTTGGCAGAAGCATGAAGAGATGTGTGTGGGGGCCAATGGACACTGCTTGAAAGAGTTCCTGGACTCGGGTGCATGCATACCCCCTTGTGGGACTAACACTCAAAGAACTTACCTCTTATCCCATGACTGCCTACTTCGCTTAAGAACTCTTGGTGCGGAACCTTGTCAAAGGCTTTCTGAAAGTCCAAGTATACTATGTCCACTGCATCACCCTTGTCCACATTTGTTAAACTTCTCAAAGAATTCCAATACATTGGTGAGGCATGATTTCCCTTCACAAAAGCAGCTTTGACTCTTCCACAACATACTTTTCATCTATGGGTCTGGTAATTCCATTCTTTACTATAGTTTCAACTAATTTGCCCGATACCAAAGTTCGGCTTACCATCCTGTAATCGCTAGTATCGCCACTGGAACCTCTTAAAAGTCAGTGTCACATTAGCTGTCGTCCAGTCATCCAGTACAGAAGTTGATTCAAGCAATAAGTTATATATCACAGTTAGCAGTTCTGCAATTTTATATTTGAGTTCCTTCAGAACTCTTGGGTGAATACCACCTGATCTTGGTGACTTATAATTTTTTCTCAATTTGTTCCAAAACCTTCTCTACTGACACCTCAATCTGAAACAGTTTCTCAGCTTTGACACCTAAGAATGGCTCAGGTGTGAGACTCTTCCTTGCATCTTCTGCAGTGAAGATGGATGCAAAGAAATCATTTTGTTTTTGGCTTCCTTGAGTGCTTCTTTAGCATCTTAGTCAGTCAGTGGCCCTAGCTGATCGTTTGGCAGGCTTCCAGCTTCTGATGTACTTAAAAAAAATTGCTATTAGTTTTTGTGTCTTTTGTGTCTCTGTGTCAAGTTGTTCTTTGAATTCTTTTGTGGCCTGCCTAATTATACTTTTACACTTGACTTGCCAGAGTTTAAGCTCCTTTCTAATTTCCTCAATAGGATCCGACTTCCAATTTTTGAAAGATGCCTTTTTGTCTCTAACCACCTCATTTACCTAATTTAACCATGGCAGCTTTTTTGGTCTTTGACTCTTATTTGGGGTATACATGTAGTTTGAACCTCTGTTATGGTGGGCTTTTTTAAAGTTTCCATGCAATTTGCAGGCATTTCACTCGTGACTGTTCCTTTTAATTTCCGTTTAACTAGCCTCCTAATTTTTGTGTACTTCCCCTTTTTGAAGTATCAAAACAGGTGGGCAGGGGCAAGAGCATATGAAGCACACATGATGGAGGGTATAAAAGCAAATGGGTGGGGGTAAGGCGCTTGAAACACACAACAGATGGTGTCAAAGTAGGCGGGCAGGGAGAGAGCATGAAGCACAGGACAGTTTCATTTTCATGCAAATGAAGTCAAGAGGCCATCTACCTCCCATTCACATGGGGCTGGAGTTCAAGAGTGCTCACACCCAGCAGAATGGCAGAGGTTTGGAGGGAGGAGGGGGGGAATTCACCATTGTCAATGGGTAAAAATCTGACCCTAAGTGTGGGTGTTCACCTTCCTGAAGCAGGGCCTTTACTACAGACAGAAAGCACCAAGAGATCACCCTCTGACCCTGTGATTTATTGAGGTGCTTCAGTATGACCAAGAGCAGCCACTGAAGCCTTATTTATTTGAAAATCCCTCATTTCTGTCTGGATCCTCTCCTGCCAGGGGCTCCGAGAGAGGCAGCATGAGCTGTAATGCTTAGGATAACAGTAGGATCAGCATCTACAGTTCAGCAGGTTTGTGAGTGGTGATCCCATAGACTGGAAAGCAACAGCAGTTGTTGCACGGAACTTGACAACGTACAACTCAGCTAGCTACTACCCTCTCCAAACAGCTGGGTGCTGCGTTACGGTGGGGCTTCCCCAGTGTGGGCTAACACATGGTGCTGCAGTAGTAGCATGACAGCTGACCTGCAGGATGAGCTTGGTGTCCTGGGGTACAACGGTGACTATGCGGGAGCCCCGCTCCACCTTGCGAAGTGTCTCGTTGGGAGTAGAGGAGCTGCTGAAGCCTGCCTGCAGAACTGAGAATGGCAGAGGTATCAGCAAGGGTATGGTAAGTCCCAACATAAAGTGCAACTTCCCCAGTCCAGCCACAGGGTGTCTGCTGAGTTCCTGCTGGGAACCCACCCATTATTAGGGATGTTCTAGTAGTGCCTCCTGGCAGTCAGCCAGCTTCAGAGTCATTGTGCCAAGCACCATCACACACAGACTGGAGGAGACAGCCACTGCCTGAGAGCTGAGTCTAGACACCAGGCAGATACACACACACAAGCAGCTGCCAGAAGCAAAGAACATGTACATGTTCTTCCTCATCCTCTTGCTCCTCCACGATACCCCCAAGCTTCCCATGTCCAGGTGTCAGTCAGATGCTGCCCAGCATGGTTCACCCAGGGATCCCTTCCACCCTACGTGTCCCCCACCGGTAGCATCCAGCCTTGTTCTGGGAGGTGAAGGCAAAGCCTGTTAAAGAGGACAAGAGGTGGCTCCCACCAACTGACTGCTTCTCTGTCTGGGGGCACCCTGCACGGTCAGTCCTGCCCCAACCGCTTCTCCTCCTGGGGGCCAGGCAGGCAACCTGCATGCCCAGTCTTGCCCCCAGCTGCTTCCCCTCTCTCTTCAGGCCAAGGCAGAGTGATTTCAAGTGTCACTCCTGCTATATCGCAGATAAATGAGATTTGCGGAGAGTAAGCTACTCCTCCCTGTGTTAGGGAGAGCTGGGAAGCGAGGGAGGGAGCTCCCAGAAGTGGATTAAGAGCCCCCACAATCACAGCCCATGAGAGGATATAGGGAACTCACTGGCACCAAATCAGGAGCAGCCACTCCGGACAATCAAGAAGTGGCACCATGGCCACGACATAGGGCCTTGGAAGCAAGCTTGTCTAGGTTTCATCACAAGGGCAGAGGGCCCAGGAAGCAAACAGTAAGGCCAATTACATAACAAAGGCCATATCTGAACGTTTACCTTTCAATGATGTGTCCCTCAAAGATACACACTGGCAGGTGTGGGAGTGGGTGGTCACCAGCAAAAACTCATCATATATGGCAAATGAAGTAACGTTGGAAGCCACCTGTGGAAAGTGGATCCAATGAAATCTATGAGCACAAGCAGCAGTAGATGAAACTTAATAACCACACACAGACAAGTGAAACCGCATCAAAACAAGCTTCGGTACCTCCACATCATTAATGAAAAAACGGCATCTTTCAGTCAGACCCAGGATGGCCTCCTATAATGAAAAGGATGGACAATTACAATATGTTACAGCACTGGTTTAGTGGCAGCATTGTTATAACTGAGATGGATCTTTGCTATATGCCCATTACTTTTAGACTGTCAGATTTCCAAGTGGACTGGAATGTCTCATGCTTATTTTCAACACACCAGTGCAGTATTGAATGAAGTTGGGTAGGAATTTGTTTGATCACCGAGAACTCAAAGTAAAAAGTGTTTACTTGCTTTAAAAAAAAAAAAAAAAAAAGTCTCCAGAACCTTGTGGTTGGAAACTCAACAACATCTTTCTACTGAAAGCTTCAAACTTGACCTAGGTGGCATCCTTGATAAGGAACAGCACAGTTCTTATCTAGCAGAGTAATGAATTTAAGCTCCGAGGCTTGTCTTTTGAAAGTGTCGTGCAGATTTCCTTTGAGGATGAGGATTGGTAAATCAGATATAGAGTGATCGCTTTCTGTCCCAATATTCCTTCAGTCAGGGCTTGGCTATACTTGCAAGTTAGAGCACACTAAATCAGCCCCGGGCACCCTAACTCCTGAGATGTTCACACTGGCAAGGCACGTACAGTCTGGACTCTGCAGCTGGAACGCTCCTGGTAATCCACCTCCACGAGAAGCATAACGCTTGCTGCACCCCGGCTGAAATGCCCGGGTGTCAGTGTGGATGACGTGTTGCATTACTGCGCTGTGATTGGCCTCCGGAAACATCTCATAATCCCCTGAAGTCAAGTGGCCACTCTTGTCATTGTTTTGAACTCGGCTGCAGGCATGCGGATATCCTCTTTCAAAGCTCTGTGACAGCTGGCTGCATATCTGCTCCGAGACAACGCCAACCATTACTGTGGAATGCTGCTGCAAGTGAGAGAAAGAGAGCAGGGGGGGCAGGTGGAAGGGGGTCTGCTGCTGTCTAAATTTAGAAGACAGCATGCTGACACTCTCTGCCCCCTAAAACACACTGTCTCCCCCACCACACACACACACCCCTTCACACTCCACCACCACCCCCATTTGAAAAGCACACTGCAGCCACTTGCACACTGGGATTGCAAGTGCTGCTAATGTGGCCATGCCAGTGCACTTGCCGCTGACAGTGTAAATACACGGCAGAGTTTTCCCTGCTGCAGTCTCCGAAGGCTGGTTTAACTCTCAGTGCTCTACATCTGCAAGTATAGCCAAGCCCTAAGAGTGCTGTTGCCTGATATGAGGGAGTCTGCCTGGGTGCTTTTGTTTGTGTATTTTGGGTTGGGATGGGTTCAGGTCCAACTGTGATGACTACCTTACCGAGGCAAACTGACATCTCTCCAACACCATCTACAGTACTATAAAGAACTCAAAGACCACCCCACATCACAAATTTACCCTGGAACTTAAGGATATAATCAAATCCTTTCCCAAACAACTCCAAGAGAAGCTTTACAAACCTATCCTCCATGAATCCACACCAAGGACCTTCTACATGCTTCCCAAGATACACAAACAAAGGAACCCAGCCAGTCCCATCATATCTAACCACGACACTTTTACTTATAGGGACTCCTAGAAACCATTCTCAAATGACTCACCACACAAAGGGCCAGCTTACTCCAGGACACAACTTACTTCCTCCACAAACTCTGCATTATTAACAACTTCCTTCAGAACACCATCCTCGACTTCACAGATCTCACATCCTTATATACCAATATCCCTTACAATGACAGCATAGCTGCCTGCCTCAAATATTTAGAAGATAACGGACAACCCTCAGATCTCCACCCCAATCACATCCATTTCATCCTCATCCACAAGAGCAAACACTTTGTCCAAACCATGGGAGCAGCTCTGGGTACTAGGATGGCTCCTCAATATGCTAATATCCTTTGCATGGCCACACTGAAGTTGATTTTCTGGAGAAATGCATCACAAAACCAATGCTATACCTGAGATACATACATGATATTTTCATCCTCTGGACAGACGGCTTAAACTCCCTCATACATTTCCACCACAACTTCAACAACCACCCCTCATCCATTCAACTCTCTTTTGGAACACTCCCACACCAGAATCAGCTTCCTGGACACCACGATCAGCTTAAACAATGGAACCCTACAAACAAAAATATGCAAGAAACCCATGGATCAACACACATGCTTCATATATTCACAAAAAGAAAAGGAGTACTTGTGGGACCTTAGAGACTAAAATTTGAGCATAAGCTTTCGTGAGCTACAGCTCACTTCATCAGATGCATTCAGTGGAAAATACAGTGGGGAGATTTATATACACAGAGAACATGAAACAATGGGTGTTACCATACACACTGTAAGGAGAGTTATCACTTAAAATGAGCTATTACCAGAAGGGGGGGAAGGGGGAGGAAGAAAACCTTTTGTAGTGATAATCAAGGTGGGCCATTTCCAACAGTTGACAAGCATGTCTGAGGAACAGTGGGGGGTGGAGGAAATAACATGGGGAAATAGTTTTACTTTGTGTAATGACCCAACCACTCCCAGTCTCTATTCAAGCTTAAGTTAATTGTATCCAATTTGCAAATTAATTCCAATTCAGCAGTCTCTCGTTGGAGTCTGTTTTTGAAGTTTTTTTTTGTTGAAGAATAGCCACTCTTAGGTCCGTAATCGAGTGACCAGAGAGATTGAAGTGTTCTCCAACTGGTTTTTGAATGTTATAATTCTTGATGTCTGATTTGTGTCCATATATTCTTTTACATAGAGACTGTCCAGTTTGACCAATGTACATGGCAGCAGGGCATTGCTGGCACATGATGGCATATATCACATTGGTAGATGTGCAGGTGAACAAACCTCTGATAGTGTGGCTGATGTGATTAGGCCCCATGATGGCGTCCCCTGAATAGATATGTGGAGAGAGTTGGCAACGGGCTGTGTTGCAAGGATAGGTTCCTGGGTTAGTGGTTCTGTTGTGTGGTGTGTGGTTGCTGGTGAGTATTTGCTTCAGGTTGGGGGGCTGTCTGTAAGCAAGGACTGGCCTGTCTCCCAAGATCTGTGAGAGTGATGGGTCGTCCTTCAGGATAGGTTGTAGATCCTTGATGATACGTTGGAGAGGTTTTAGTTGGGGGCTAGTGGCGTTCTGTTATTTTCTTTGTTGGGCCTGTCCTGTAGTAGGTGACTTCTGGGTACTCTTCTGGCTCTGCCAATTTGTTTCTTCACTTCAGCAGGTGGGTATTGTAGTTGTAAGAATGCTTGATATAGATCTTGTATGTGTTTGTCTCTGTCTGAGGGGTTGGAGCAAATGCGGTTATATCGTAGAGCTTGGCTGTAGACAATGGATCGAGTGGTATGATCTGGATGAAAGCTAGAGGCATGTAGGTAGGAATAGCGGTCAGTAGGTTTCCGATATAGGGTGGTGTTTATGTGACTATCGCTTATTAGCACCGTGGAAGTGGATCTCGTATGCACTGGTCCGGGCTGAGGTTGATAGTGGGATGAAAATTGTTGAAATCATGGTGGAATTCCTCAAGGGCTTCTTTTCCATGGGTCCAGATGATGAAGATGTCATCAATGTAGTGCAAGTAGAGTAGGGGCATTAGGGGACGAGAGCTGAGGAAGCGTTGTTCTAAGTCAGCCATGCAGAACACAGTGCCATCCACAGCCTCAGAAACAACATAATCAAAAAGGCTGACAAAGGAGGTGCTGTCGTCATCATGAATAGGTCGGAATATGAACAAGAGGCTACTAGGCAGCTCTCCAACACCACTTTCTACAAGCCATTACCCTTTGATCCCACTGAGGGTTACCAAAAGAAACGACACCATTTGCTCAAGAAACTCCCTGAAAAAGCACAAGAACAAATCCGCACAGACACACCCCTGGAACCCTGACCTGGGGTATTCTATCTGCTACCCAAGATCCATAAACCTGGAAATCCTGGACGCCCCATCATCTCAGGCATTGGCACCCTGACAGCAGGATTGTCTGGCTATGTAGACTCCCTCCTCAGGCCCTACGCTACCAGCACTCCCAGCTGTCTTCGAGACACCACTAACTTCCTGAGGAAACTACAATCCATCGGAGATCTTCCTGAAAACACCATCCTGGCCGCTATGGATGTAGAAGCCCTTTACACCAACATTCCACACAAAGATGGACTACAAGCCGTCAGGAACAGTATCCCCGATAATGTCACAGCTAACCTGGTGGCTGAACTTTGTGACTTTGTCCTCACCCATAACTATTTCACATTTGGGGACAATGTATGCTTTTAAATCAGCGGCACTGCGATGGGTACCCGCATGGCCCCACAGTATGCCAACATTTTTATGGCTGACTTAGAATAACGCTTCCTCAGCTCTCGTCCCCTAATGCCCCTACTCTACTTGCGCTACATTGATGACATCGTCATCATCAATTACATCAGCCAAACTATCAGAGGCTCGTTCACCTGCGCATCTACCAATGTGATATATGCCATCATGTGCCAGCAATGCCCCTCTACCACGTACAGTGGTCAAACTGGACAGTCTCTACGTAAAAGAATAAATGGACACAAATCAGACATCAAGAATTATAACATTCAAAAACCAGTCGAAGAACACTTCAATCTCTCTGGCCACTCAATTACAGACCTAAGAGTGGCTATTCTTCAACAAAAAAAACTTCAAAAACAGACTCCAACGAGAGACTACTGAATTGGAATTAATTTGCAAACTGGATACAATTAACTTAGGCTTGAATAGAGACTGGAAGTGGATGGGTCATTACACAAAGTAAAACTATTTCCCCATGTTATTTCTCCCCCACCCCCACAGTTCCTCAGACGTTCTTCTCAACTGCTGGAAATGGCCCACCTTGATTATCACTAAAAAAAGATTTTCTTTCCCTCCCCGCTGGTAATGGCTCATCTTAAGTGATCACTCTCCTTACAATGTATATGGTAACACCCATTGTTTCATGTTCTCTGAGTATATAAATCTCCCCACTGTATTTTCCACTGAATGCATCCGATGAAGTGAGCTGTAGCTCACGAAAGCTTATGCTCAAATAAATTTGTTAGTCTAAGGTGCCACAAGTCCTCCTTTTCTTTTTGCGAATACAGATTAACACGGCTGCTACTCTGAAACCTGTTCATATATTCAGTAACCACACCAAGAAATCTGTTATCTACAGCCAGCCATTTAGATAAGGCAGAATATGCTCCAAGGAGAAAGTTCAGGTTATACACCTTAATACCACCTTCACCGAACAAGGACGCTCCATCAGAGAAGTAGAGCGCATCATGGAATGAGCCACCCAAATACCCTGAGAGAACCTACTTCAATACAGAAATAAAACCCGCTCTGACCGTCAGCCCCTAGTTGTCACCTACCATCCTATGCTGGAACCCATATGGATATCATCAAACAACTACAACCCATACTTAATTGGGACCCCATCCGGAGAGAAATCTTTCCTGAATCCCCACTTCTGGCCTTCAAACAACCCCCCAGCTTCTCTAAGCTCACCATCAGAAGTATACTCCCCACAGACCAGGACACACTAACACCACACTCTGCCAGAAAAGATGAAAAACCTGCCGACATATCTCCATTGTTACTATGATCAACACCTCCCACAAAACACCTTTCAAGATCCATTGACCCTACACATGCCTATCACAAGTCAATATGTGGTGTACCTCATCCAGAGCACTAAATGCCCCAGTAACAACTATGTGGGTTTCAGAGTAGCAGCCGTGTTAGTCTGTATTCACAAAAAGAAAAGGAGTACTTGTGGCACCTTAGAGACTAACAAATTTATTTGAGCATAAGCTTTCGTGAGCTATAGCTCATGGGTGAAACCAGACAGACTGGAATAAACTCACTACACTCTAGAATAAACTCACACAGGAAAGTGATAAAAGACAAAACCATCCTATCACCTGTGGGTAAACCCTTTTCACAAAGTGATCACTCTATATCTGACCTATCAGTCCTCATCCTAACAGGATACCTGCACACCACTTTTAAAAGATGAGCCTGGGAGCTTAAATTCACAACTCTGCTAAACACTAAAAATCATGGCTTGAACAGAGACACTGGATTTATGGCTTATTACAACAACCTATAACCCACTACCCCCACCTTTTTGTCCTATGGCTGCAGAGGTGTTAACGGACCACTCTACCTTGACTGTTCCCTTAGAATTTGTGCTAACTACTTATGCTAAACAACCTGTTTCACCTGGCATTTAGCTGTGATGCTCAGTGCACCTTTCCCAAAACTGAAGAATAGCTCTCTGTGGCTTGAAAGTTTGTCTCTCTCACCAACAGAAGTTTGTCCAATAAAAGATATTACCTCATCCACCTTGTCTCTCTAATATCCAGGGACTGACACAACTACACTGCATACAGGAAATGTAACAAGTCAGATCCCACAATAACTTAATTGGGCTATCCTGTTCAGATGTATTAAGCATTTAATGTCATGAAAAATATTGACAAGTACTGCATGTTCACATAGTGCAGAGCTACAGCTGCCATGGTGACCTACCATCCGAACATCCCTACATTTAAGTCTCCATATTAATGCAGGGTTTTCCATAATAATGCTGGATTTTGTGCATTATAAACCATGAGACATTCTCTGGGCAAGGCATGTATAGGTGGCTATGCTGGTCACACACAGCTCGCTCTGCAGGCACTAAGGAGGAGAGAGCAATGCTAAGGAACGTTTCTAGACCTCGTCCTCCCGATGCTCAGTCCTCCTGGCCCACATGGTAGGTGTTTGGGGCTAATTTTCCAGAACTAGGCGCTGAACCCACTAGCAGTTCACTTACTTCTCCACCAATCACGGCCAGTGCAGTCTGTACACATGGAGAAGGGAACCGCACAGCAGAGCCATTGCTGCTCCTCCAAGGTTCGAGGGCTGGAGTGGGAGCCTCTGAAGATTAACAGAGAAGATTACGGCTATTTTCCAACTTGTCTGACAAAACAAACATTACACCTATACAAACATGCCCCTTTGTCAAACACACCTCATAAAAACAACATAGATGTGTTTACAGCAGAATGCACTTGTATAGGAGCACAAGCGCATGATATGAAACAGAACGGAGCTTGGAGACCATTTGAGTCCAGCATATAGCAAGTGTAACAAAGGGGGAATTTTCAGTAATACGTATATGAATCTTATGTATGCCTCAGTTTCACTCTGTACTTTGCATTGCTACCCACTAGGGGTAAAAGTGTTGTGTCTCCTCTTGGTGAAGAACAGTAGACATGAGGCGTGCAGGTCATCTTGCCATGTGGGATGCACACGTCAAGTAACTGCCTAGAACCTGCTGAAACTGACCCACATCAATGGAGAATCCAAAAGAGACAATGGGAAGCTCCAATTACCAGAATGTTCACACCTAGCAAATGACTAAAAAGGATATTTTCCCACACCTCTCAGCAGGGAAGCCAAGCCAAGGCCCCAAAATGAGAACAAAGGTAAAGGTGCCGGATGGCAGAGTTAAGTGCTCCCTTTGAAGAGAGACAAGGCTCTCACGTGGGACTGAGGAAGGGTCAGAGAGAGAGAGAGAGAGAGAGAGCAAACGCATGCACATGAGCAAGCCTGGAATGGATAATAATAATAATATGTGTGTGTGTGTGCTTGTGTGCGCGCGCGAGAGCGAACGAGCAAGAGGCAGAGAGAGAGACAGTGTGTGTGCGTGAGAGACAATCTGTGTTGGGGGACTGTGAGAGGCAGAGAGTATGTGTGTGTGAGAGCGTGTGTGCGTTAGGGAAGTCAGAGAGACAGTGAGAGCACTGTCACTTTAAGTGCCTGCTCCCTTCCTGCTGGGCCCGGCTTCCTCCTGGGCCCCCCATCCCCTCACTCACATGAAAGTTTTGCTCCTCCTGCCCCAAGCCTGAGACCAAACGGCTGGAGGGACTCAGCTTCGCTCCCCCGCAACCCTGGGCTCCCCGAGGCTGGGGCAGAACCGGAGCCCTCAGCTGGCCAGCTGAGAAGTGAGGGGACATGGAAAAGCCCGCCGGCCCAGCGCAGGGGAGGGGCCGGAGAAGAGAGGAGTCTGACCACAGCCACCCAGGGGAAGCCCAAGCCCCTTGTGGTGCCCCCTGGCTATGTGCTCTGGGCATGGGTCCCGTTTGCCTGGCCTTATCTCTATGGAAAAGGCTGCCTGGTGTCACTCCAAATACTTGAGGAGGTTCACTGATCCCTGAAGAATGTACAGGTCTCTGTCGGGAGTCTCTCTCAGTTGGACTCTCTGGGCAGAGCTCATAATGTGAACAGGCGTGCTGGAGCCCAGGGGCTCAGTCTCTGAGGTGGTGATGCTCCAGGGCTGACCCTGAAGGAAGAGTGGGACCCCTTAGGGGTCTGGCACACTGAAGGAAGGAGTTCCTCCAAAGGACTATTTAACATCTGGGGCACAGCATAATTCCTGCAGATCCATGACAGTAGCTGGGAGAGGGTGGTGGAGTCTATGGGCTAAGTCGAACATTTGTTCCGTTAGGGATAAAGGGGCAGAAGTCACTGAGTCCCCAATACCACATCGGTCTTTCGAACGCCACTGAGCTTGGCCTTTCATTTCAAAAAACAGCTACGGCTATTCTTTTCTTCAAAAATTAGATACGTCCAGATACAAATCAGTACTTTAACAAAGTCCAAAGAGCCAAGTAATGCGAAAAGCATCATCGACATGCAAGTCCATGCACATTCTTATACTCCAACTGGCTAGTTAAACTTCAGGACAGTTCCGTGACAGTAATCAGTTCCTAAGTCAGCCATCTTGACGGGAATCTTACACTCACCCCAGAGGTACTTCAGTATCTGCCCATCAGCCAGCTGCAGAGCTACTGCTCTGGTCTTCAGATTATAGCACAGGCTGATCACATCCCCATCCACAGGCATAGACAAACTAGAAAAAGTTACACGAGAGAGAATGTTACAATGTTACAGTGGATATGCATCCGGTGCACCACACATGCCTCTACATTTAATGCGGTGGGAAGGGAGATGCTAGCAGACACTGTTTCTGGTAGTGCGAGTTGGAGGTGAATGGATAGATAACACGTTAGTCTCCATAACGGCTCTCTGCAGAGGGATGTTAAGCTTGCACCAATTCAATTAATACTGTGATGGAGAGAGAAAGTCCTGGCCCAAGTCCCCCACTGGCCTGGAACATGTGCCTGCCAGCAACACTTCACTGATCACGGTGCACTAAAGGACTCACTCTCATCACGAGTCTTGGGATGTACACATGGGCATGTTTTAACCCCTCTTCCCAGATGGCCAGAGAGCCTGCAAAGCCCACAGCTGTTGCACATTCAGGCACAACTCAAACATGGTTCAGACCTGCCTACATCACAGGACTGCAACATGTTGGGCACTGCCAGGTTTTAGTGGGCCCCCAAAGAAATGGATTTCTATAACACACGTGGGTGTGTCTGCCCATGTTTCAACCCAACACCCTTTGAATCTAGGAGCTTTACTAGGAAGAGAACTCAGGCTAACCCCATCAATAGGCAATGGGAACCACTACAAAACATGGAGCTTTCCCAGAAAGATATCTGGGGCTCATTGAGAGGTGCCTGGAGCATGCTGGGGAGGCAGAGGGGGTTACAGCTAAATCCTCTCATTGGTCAAAAGGAGTAATTACTAACTTTTATAGTAACTTGAATTTTTTGAGATGTTTCGTCCCTACAGGTGCTTAACAATGCACCTGTGCACTCTCAAATGGAGAATGCAAAGCAGCGTCCATGGTCCTTCGCTTGTGCAAAGCGACACCTTGTGTCCCCACACGAGGGCATGAAAGGAGGCACAGACCTATTACCAATTGGTTCCTTCTTGACAGTGAAGCAGAGCCTCCACAGCTGAGAGGGAGGAAGACAGGAGGTGGAGCACTCGCAGGGACAAAACACCTTGAAAAACTCAAGTTACTGTAAGTTAAGTAAGCTCTCTGGATATATGTCCCTATGAGTGCTCCCCCATCAGAGACTCTAAGAAGTAATTCAATGAGAGGTGGGTGCTCACAAGGCAAGTCTAAGATGGTTTGGAGGACTATGACACCAAAGGCAGTATCATCCCTGGAAGGAGGAATAGCAGCATACTGCTTGGCAAAGGTGTGGATGGAAGACCAAGTCACAGCACTACAAATTTCTTATATAGGAATATCCTTCAGTAGAGCAACAGAAGTAGACAGAGCTCTGGTGGAATATGCTGTCACGCTGCAGGGGGGTTGCATCCCAGTCTCTCCCATGATTTTTAGCAGATGTAACAGGAGGAAGTAGACCCCACTGGGGCTAGAGATTGCTGCATTAGAAGGACCTTGAATCTAGCTCCTCTATCCTTCCACGATCTGCCTGTACATACCTTACCTGTAGACAGGATGTGGGTGTCTCCAAGGCAGCATGCCACTATGGGGAAAAGACCTGTGGCGGGTCTGGCAGGGCTTAAACCCCAAGGCCTTTGGCATAACCCAGGAGGTGGCAAGCCAAAGTAAAAGAAGAGAAGGGATTAGCTCCCTTCTAAATCACTACTATAAAATAAACTAAGTAGAACAAAATAACTAAGAAATAGAGAAATTGAAAGACTAATGGAATACTGAGAAAAGGCTGGAAGCCGTAGAATCAGCTGGATGCGCAATCGCGCTGTCTTAAGCTGCAGGCAGTTGAGAAGGAACTGCATGGCAGCTGGTCCTTATATGCCCTTGTTAGGAGGCATGAGGTGCTGCTTTGTGCAAGCATAGGCCCACAGACACTGCTTTGCATTCTCAGGTTGAGCGTGCACAGGTTCTCCTATGGTGGAGCACCCATAGGAACAGATACTCAGAAAAGAAGCAGATATTCTGATCAAGCAGCCATTGAATTTTACTGCCCCCAAGTGGTAAAGTTAATTCGGGTGGCTCAGCTGCCTCCTTGGAATGAGCAGTGGGGACCCTCAAGTCCAGTGGTCCCCAGCCTTTCTGTGGGAATAGCACATTCCTATTCCCAGAAGACTGTGGCGGGCGCCAGACACCCCGCCGCCAAAATGCTGCCAAGGAGCAACAGCAGAAAGAAGTGTCCCCGCGGAAATGCCGCAGAGAAATGGCAATGCTTCTTGGCGGCATTTCGGCGGGTGGTTCTCCGTCGGCCTCGCTTGGCAGCGGCATTTCGGTGGCGCGGTGTCTTGCGGGCCCACACAACTGCTCCGGCAGGCGCCACTGCGCCCATGGGCACTTCGTTGGGGACCCTGCTCAAGTCGCTTGGACAGGCCACAGAATCCATTATAAACTACCAGCTGGGTTTCAGAGTAGCAGCCGTGTTAGTCTGTATCCGCAAAAAGAAAAGGAGGACTATTAGCACCTTATAGACTAACAAATTTATTTGAGCATAAGCTTTTGTGAGCTACAGCCCACTTCATCGGATGCATTCAGTGGAAAATACAGTGTGGAGATTTATATACAGAGAGAACATGAAAAGATGAAGTGAGCTGTAGCTCACGCAAGCTTACGCTCAAATAAATTTGTTAGTCTCTAAGGTGCCACAAGTACTCCTTTTCTTTTTACCATCTGTGTGTGGCAGCAATGGAAGATCTCTTGGCTATTCCCAGAGTGGGGTAAAGATCAGGGCTGAGGGGAGATGCTGAACTGGCATCCCTGAAGAGCCAAGTCCCCTATTTAGCTTCTTGTCTCCGTGCCCCGAACAGGTCTGGCTCTGACCCAGTGGGAACTCCCCTGGGAGATGCATGACACCACCTTGTGCCCCATACTCATTCAACAGTATCTCTGTTGAGACGCCAGTAATGTGCGGGCCTATGGGCAGAAGCCCCACATGGACTCTTGTATTACAGAGCCATTTCCAGCAACCATGTTGCTGCAGCACACGGGTATCCAATCTGATGTGATGCCTTTTGCCAAGAAATCCCCACGATTCAGAAATTCAGCCACAACATGAAACTGCAGGGAGGAGCCTAATAGCACCCAGAGTTTACAGGACACACTGGCTCACCAGCAGGAGCCAGCCAGCATGTGTACCATAAGCCCATCCCAGCCCCCTGGAGCATAATGACATAAAGAAGGGCCATAATGGGTCAGACTAAAGGTCCATCTAGCCCAGTACCCTGTCTTCCAACAGTGGCCAATGCCAGGTGCCCGAGAGGGAATGAACAGAACAGGTAATCATCAAGTGATCCATCCCATTGCCCATTCCCAGCTTCTGGCAAATAGAAGCTAGGGGGACCATCCCTGCCCATCCTGACTAAATAGCCATTGATGGACCTATCCTCCATGAACTGATCTAGTTTTTTTTTGAACCCTATTATAGTCTTGGCCTTCACAACATCCTCTAGCAAGGAGTTCCACAGGTTGACTATGCGTTGTGTGAAAAAACACTTCCTTTTGTTTTAAACCTGTTGTCTATTAATTTCATTGGGTGTCCCCTAGTTCTTGTGTTATGAGGAGTAAATAACACTTCCTTATTTACTTTCTTCACACCAATCATGATTTTATAGACCTTGATCATATTCCCCACCCCCCTTAGTCGCCTCTTTTCCAAGCTGAAAAGTCCCAGTCTTATTAATCTCTCCTCATATAGCAGCCGTTTCATACCCCTAACTATTTTTGTTGCCCTTTGCTGAACCTTTTCCAATTCTAATATATCTTTTTTGAGATGGGTCGAACACATCTGCACACAGTATTCAAGATGTGGGCATACCATGGATTTATTTTGAGGCAATATAATATTTTATATCTTATTATCTATCCCTTTCTTGATGATTCCCAACATTCTGTGAGCTGTTTTCACTGCTGCTTCACGTTGAGTGGATGTTTTCAGAGAACTATCAACGACTACAAGATCTCTTTCTTGAGTGGTAACAGCTAATTTGGACCCCATCATTTTAGATATATAGTTGGGATTATGTTTTCCAACGTGCATTACTTTGCATTTATCAACATTGAATTTCATCTGCCATTTTGTTGCCTAATCACACAGTTTTGTGAGATCCTTTTGTAGCTCTTCGCAGTCTGCTTGGGATTTAACTATCTTGAGTAGTTTTGTATCTTCTGCAAATTTTGCTGCTTCACTGTTACCCCTTTTTTAAGATCATTTATGAATATGTTGAATAGGACTGGTGCCAATACAGACCACTGGGGGACACCACTATTTACCTATTCTGAAAACTGACCATTTATTCCTACCCTTCGTTTCCTATCTTTTAACCAGTTACCAATCCATGAGAGGACCTTTCCTCTTATCCCGTGACAGCTTAGAGGCCTTTATTCATTTCTAGAATCGCGTGAAAGTTTTCATATGCAGCACAAGGAGTGTAAAGCTCCTTTCCAGTACCGGAGATGTAGGCACCCTCCCTCTGCCTCAGGACCTCCTGTCAGATGGTGGATGAGGGACTGCATGGCAAGCTGCCCCTGGCTGACTGCCAAGAAAGTGTCGTCCTGCAGCCAGGTAAAAAGCCGGAACGCTAGTGGGTTCATCTGCTTGCCCTTGCCGCAGCCCACCTCGACTCTGTATGATTGAAAGAGAGAGATTGAGAGTCAGTGTCAATGTGCCAGTCACACCTACCATCGCTACCTGGAGAAGAGGGCCACCCTGGCACTCCGGGCAGCAAGGGGATAGAAAAGGTTACTAAACCGTTCTATAACGGTTGTTTTTCCAGACGTGTTGCACATGTTCATTCCGCTTCAGGCTTTGGTGCACCCAGCGTGCAGCGTTGGAGATTTTTCCCTTAGCAGTACCTGTTGGAACAATGCATGTGTCCTCTGCCACCTTGTGTTGCTGAGCGATAGTATAAAGGGCAGAGCCACCCCTGACTCCCCATTACTTGGCAGACGGTACTATACAGGGTAGGGGGATGGGATATGGAATGGACATATGCAGCACATCTTGAACAAGAGTTACAGAACAGGTTATTGCCATTTTTCTTCTCTGAGTGATTGTGCATATCCATTCCACTTCAAGTGATGCACATTTGGTGAATTCAAGTGATGAATTCAGAGGTGGGATTGGAGTCTGTTTGACCAGGGATTGTACAACTACACCTCCAAACCTGGCATCGTCTCTAGAATGTTGAGATATGGCATAATAAGATGCTAATATATGTACGGATGACCAAGTTGCAGCTCTACAAATGTCCTGTATAGGCACCTGAGTTAGATAAACTTCAGAAGCTGTATGCTCTCTCATTAAGCGTGCTACCACGCTACTTGGCAGAGTCACACTGGCAATGTGATAGCACAAACAGGAAATCCATGACAAGATTCTCTGAGTTGAGACTGGAGTACCCTTCATCCTGTCCACGACTGCCATAAACAGCTATGAGAATGATCTAGTTATGGCCAAGTGAAAAGCTAATGCTCTCCTGACATCCAATATATGGGCACAAGGCTTAGGAAAGAAGGCTGGTAAGTATATTGCCTGATTAGTTTCTCACTTAATGTCACTTTGGTCAGAAACTTAGGATATGGACATAAATATATTTTTAAAAGTATCCTTTTTAAAAATATATACAGTGGGTCAGATACCAGGGCTTGAAATTTTCCTACTCGCTTTGCGGCGGTAATTGCCACCAAAAAAGGCACTTTTGTTGAAAGATGAAGCAACAAACAGGTAGCCAGTGATTCAAAGGGCAGACCTGGTTAACATCAGATTTAAATCTAAAGGAGCAATACAATCCTCTACTTGGGAATGATAATCAGGCCAGACTCTTCAAGAATCTGAGGGACATCAGACTAGAAAAAACTGAGCAATTAGCAATTGGAGGGTAGAAAGCAGAGATAGATGCTAGGTGAGCCCTGATGGAACTAACAGAAAGACTTTGCTGTTTCAGGTAGAAGAAACAGTCCAGAAGATGCTGTATAGCAGTGGTCCCCAACCTTTCTGTGGGAATAGCACATTCCTATTCCCAGAAGACTATGGCAGGCGCTAGATACCCTGCCGCTGACATGCCGCCGAGAATCGGCAGCAGAAAGAAGCGCTGCTGCCGTCATGCCGCTGAGAAATGGCAACGCTTCTCGGTGGCATGTCAGCAGGCGGTTCTCCACCAGCCGTGCTCGGTGTCGGCATTTTGGCAGCACAGTATCCTGTGGGCACACACAACTGCTCCAGTGGGTGCCATTGCAACTGCGGGCCTCGCGTTGGGGACCCCTGCTGTATAGGAACCTGGCCTGGAGAAACCCCTTTTGTTGAGGCCACAGGGAGAATCATTTCCACTTCAATAGGGTAAATACACCAAGAAGATCGTTTGAAGATACTTCCTCCTGGGGTGTTAGAGCCTGCACGCTCCATGGTTACAATGAAAAGCAATTGGCATGGGACAAAGAAGGTGACCATGGTCCTGTGAAACAGGTCTGCTTCTGGAGGCAATGTCAATGGAGTCCAGATTAAGAGACTCAGCAGAGCGGAAAACCAATGCTGGCAAGGCCATGCCAGTGCTAGGAGGATCATGCGAGTATAATCCTGCTTGACTTTTAATAACCAGGGGAGGAGTGGAACCAGAGGGTAAGCATACATGAATTTTGTCTTTCCAGGGCAACAGGAATGTGTCTGTCAGAGACACTGGACTGTGACCTGCTCTTGAACAAAACTGCTGATGCTTTATTGTGATGAGTTGAGTTACAAAGAGGTCTATGTGAAGAAACCCCAGGCTTAAAATAAGAGTCTGACTATATCAGGCTGGAGAGACCACTTGTGATGACTAGCAAAGACCTGCTCAGGTGGTCTGCTGGAATGTTCTGGACAACGGGATGGCAGGAGGCTTTGAGGTGGATCTCTGTGTTCCAAACGCCCAAAGGTTTATCTCCTCTTGGCATAAGAGACACGATATGGCCCCTCCCCATCTGTTCATGTAGAACTTCTCTACTAGTTCTTACAGACAACACAGCAAATACCTTCCCTTGATGTGGAGGAGAAAAGCGTGACAAGCAAGATCAGGGGTGGGCAAACTATGGCCTGGGGGCTGCATCCGGCCCTTCAGATGTTTTAATCCAGCTCTTGAGCTCCCACCGAGGAGTGGGGTCTGGGGCTTACCCAGCTCCGGCACTCCAACCGGGGAGCAGAGTCAAGGGCTTGCCCCACTCTGCGTGGTTCCCGCAAGCAGCAGCATGTCCCCCCTCCAGCTCCTACAAGTAGGGGCAGCCAGGGGACTCCGCACACTACCCCTGCCCCACAGCTCCCATTGGCCAGGAACCACAGCCAATGGGAGCTGCAGAGGCAGTGCTTGCAGATGGGGCAGTGTGCAGAGCCACCTGGCCACATCTCCGTGTAGGAGCCGGAAGGCAGACATGCAGCTGCTTCTGGGAGCTGCTTGAGATAAGTGCCGCCCAGAGCCTGCATCCCTGATCCCCACTACGCCCCAACCACCTGCCCCAGCCCTGATCCCCCTCCTGCCCTCTGAACCTCTCAGTCCCAGCCCAGAGCACCCTCCTGCAACCCCACCCCCCCATGCCCAGTTCTACCCCCCCAGCTAGAGCCCTCACCCCCAATATTGTGAGCATTCATGGCCCAACATACAATTTCCATACCCAGATGTGGCCCACAGGCCAAAAAGTTTGACCACCCCTGAGCTAGATGAAAGGTTCTCAACTCCCTCATGTTTATGTGAGAGCTAAATCTTGGCCATACCAGGGACTGTTAGTCTGTAGATTCCCTAGGTGCGCTCCTCAACCTAGGGCAGAAGCGTCTGTAACCAGAGTCAGTATGGGTTGTGGGAGAATGAAGGGAACTCCCACACATACATTAGCTGGGTCCAGCCACGAGTCCAAAGAGGCTAAGACTGTCGTGGACACTTGGACCAACACGTACAGTCACATATCGGGGAGTACACTGAGCTCAGTCAGCTCTGCAACTTCTTTAGATGAAGACTGGCATGCTGAACCCCATACGTACATGAAGTCATGCGTCACAGAAGTCTAAGGCAGTTGCTTACAGCCATGGTTGGATGGGCCTTTACATTTAATGTGATGGCTGACAGTCTGGACTCTGGTTTACAGGAAGAAAGCCCCAGCTATCAAAGGATCCAAGACCACACCTATAAACTCTATTCTTTGAGCGGGGAGAAGACTGACTTTTCCTCATTGATCAACAGCCCCCCTGAATTCTACCTGGCTCTTGGCGTGACCTCTCACCAACCCATGATACAGGTATGGAAAACAGCAGAACTCCTGTTTTCCTTAGGAATGCAGACCACCATGCATTTTGTGAACACTCCCAGAGCCGTGGATCGGCCAACAGTCAGGAATGCAATCTCCTGTGGCTTTGATGGATGGACACACAGAAACATGAATTCCTCAAGTCAAGGGCAGCATACTAATCACTGGGATCCAAGGAGAGGATAATGGATGCTAAGGTGACCATGCAAAATTCCTTGTGTATTCGTTCAGTTCTCTCAGATGGGTCTCAGCGCTCCTTTTGCCTTTGAAATTAGGAAGGGGAGACGGATAGCTCTGTGGTTTGAGCATTAGGCCTGCTAAACCCAGGGTTGTGAGTTCAATCCTTGAGGGGGCCATTTAGGGATCTGGGACAAAAATTGGGAATTGGTCCTGCTTTGAGGAGGGGGTTGGACTAGATGACCTCCTGAGGTCTCTTCCAACCCTGATATTCTGTGATTCTATGAAGCGGCATGAATAAAATCCTTTCCCTCTGGAGATGAGGGATCTTCTCTATGGTTCCTAACAGGAGGAGAAACTGGACTTCCCAAAGTAGGGCCTCCTGTGAGAGTGGCCTCTGTAAAGGGATGGATGAAGGGGATTGGGGGCAGGGAACAGAAATAAATTGAAGGGTGTATCCCAATTCCACAGTGTTTAGGACCCTCTGGTCTGTGTTAGTATGGGTCCAGGGGCTTAAAAAGTCAAATAACCTATTGGAAAAAACAGGAACAGGAGAAGCTGGTGTAAAGCAAACTGATAAGCTGTCTTCAACAAAAGAATCAGACTGCTTTGCATTTCCAGGCTGTCTGGACAAGCTCACTGTGGATGAGAAATGAGGAGATGATAGTCTCCTCCTATGACTCTTCCTTTTCCTTCTAGTCTGGACAGGTTGCGACGGTATAAAGGGCTGGTAACAGTGGAATGACTGATGGCAGAATTGCTTTTTAGAGAGTGGAGTATAAACCCCACAAACTTCAGTGTAGCCTTGGAGTCCTTGCAACTGTGATGCTTATCAGTCTGATGGGAAAATAGGGTCAGTGCCTCAATGGACAGAGATACCCAATAGTCTGTTGGACCTCCAGAGGAAGACCTGATGACTGAAGCCATGAACACTTACACATTGTGAGAGCAGAGGCCCATGGCCCCGGCCGCAGTCTGTCCCACGCAAAGCAGCCTGGGAAAAGGTCCAAGCAAACCATTTTTTCTTGTCCACTACTGCCAGAAACTCGTCTGGCATCTCAAGTAACTTGCCTACAAACTTAAGATTTCTTCCACTGGGACAATGTTCTTATCTCCTCAGCAAGGCTTGCTGGTTTGAAATATGAAGCTGCAGTCTAGCAACAGAATAAATTTTTCTAGTGAAAAGAGTGCGTTTCTTTGCCTCTCTCGACTTTGGGGTACAAACAGGTTGCCCGATGCGCTCTTGATCACAGCTGAGACCGCCAAAAACCCTAAGGGGGCATGGGAGTTGTACAAACGCTCAAATCCCTGAGAGGATTTGATACATGATATCTCTCCTTAGTCCTTTGGGCCATCAGTGGTAGAAAAGGTGGTGTTTTCCACAAGACCTCTGTGGACTCCAGAATGGCCTCATTAATGAGGAGAGCTCCTCAAAAGGGCGCTACTGAACCCAAAATATCCACTAATCACTGTGAGCTCTCCTAAACTACCTCCACTTGTATGTCCAGAGAGGAAGCTACCTTCAGCAGGTCCTGACATGTCTTGTAATCATCCTGAAGAGGTGAGGACACACTGGACACCACCGGGGGGAGGAAGAACACAGAGTAAGTTGAGATGGAACCTTCCTTAATTCCTCTGACAGAGATCCTGCTGGGACAGTTTGCTCCTGCTCAGCACCCAACCCCGTACCGTGGGTGACCTCTCATGCCATCTCACACAGACTATCCTGGTGTCTACCTGGGGATCTCAAGGGAGAATCTGGTGATGGGAGGAAACCTTCAGAGGCTCCAGTATGGCCGCTAGTAGGGCATTAGACTCCAATCTCTTCCAGACCAAGGATTCACATCCCTTGACCAATGTGGAATCTCTGCTGTATACCAAGGGCAAAAAAGCCTGGATAGAGAGTGATGTCACCTCTCTCTAGATCGAGACACATATGAGCCAATCTCTGGTTCTGAAAATGAGCCCAAGTCACCTGACCAGGAAGACACAGTACTTCTTGGTGCCAAGGACCGCCATCAAGACTCAGGAGATGACGATACCAAG
Source organism: Dermochelys coriacea (assembly GCF_009764565.3). Lineage (NCBI taxonomy): Eukaryota > Metazoa > Chordata > Testudines > Dermochelyidae > Dermochelys > Dermochelys coriacea. Next base: position 135,991,002 of record NC_050072.1, on the reverse strand, counting down.
GAAAGCATCCTAGGCTTGCCTCTTGATGCACCCGATAAGGAGGTGCAAGGCTGTCCGTTATCAGCACAGAGAGATTCCCTGTTGCTTCTGTCCTTGTGTCAAACGGTTCAGTACCGCAGAGTGGGATGTTACTCCAGCAGCAGTTGGTTTCAGAGGCACAGGTCTTGATGCTGGAGTTGAAAACCCCACTTGAGGTGCTACTGGCACCAACAAGTACTTCCTCTCCGAGGACACCCTCCCCTGTATCCTGGTTGAAGGAGCTGGGAACCTCAATCTCTTGCAAGATGAGTCCTTTGAAGCACCATGCCAGTGTTTTTTCCCTCGGTACTGTGAGAGTAATATCAAGTCCCTACAATGTCTGGAGGAGTGCTCCTAACTGAAGTAGCCCTGAGCAAGCAGGCTCCGAACACGGACGCAGAGCTGCCTCCACAAAGAGGTGACCCCTCCCTATCGTTTCTAATTTCAGGTTTAAAGAAATCTGACATCTGTCAGAGACATGACCCTTGCCAAGGCACTTTAAACACTAATGAGGGTCACTCACTGGCCTGGATTTCCTGCAGACAGTGCAAAGACTAAAGCCCTAAGAACGAGGCATTCCCTAGTACTGGGCGTCAGCACCCACAACAAGTGGGAACCGACCGTTCCAGTAGACTACAAAGCAATTAAGAAAATGAAACCTACACTAAATCAACTATAAATTTACAAAACCAGTACCAACTATATACAAAAAAGAGCACTCCATGAAAGGGAAAAATACTAAATTGAAAAAAATGGTTACTCACCTTCTTGTAACGGTTGTAATCGTTTTTCTTCGAGTCCTTGTTCATGTCCATTCCAATCAGGTGACTCACAAGCCTAAGTTCAGGAGATGGGGTCAGAGTCATCCACTGATTGGAGCACTGCCCTTCTAAAGGCCCCGTTGTCTCTGGCCTGCTGGGTGATCGCATAGTGCATAGTGAAAGTGTTTATGGAGGACCATGTTGCTGCTCTGCGGATTTCCTGGGTGGGAACCTGTGTCAGAAACGCCGTTGAAGAGGCCTGGGCCCTGGTGGCGTATGATCGGAGGAGCAGGCATCTTCATCAGGCTGCAGCACTCATGGATTTAGGATGTGATCCATGACGAGACACGTTGAGAGGAGACAGGAAAGCATTTCATTCTGTCTGCCATTGCCACGAATAACTGGACAGACTTTCGGAACAGCTTCATTCTCTAGATGTAGAAGGCTAGCGCCCTGCGGACATCCAGTGAACAAAGCCTCTGCTCCCTGCCGCTTGAGTGTGGCTTAGGATAGAACACTGGGAGGAAGATGTCCTGGTTGATGTGAAACTGGGAGACAACTTTGGGAGGAAAGCTGGGTGAGGCCTGAGCTGAACCATGTCCTTACAGAGCACCATGTAAGGGGCTCTGATGTCTGTGCCTTGAGCTCAGACACTCTCCTGGCTGAGGTTATTGCTACCAGAAACGCTACCTTGCATGAGACAGAGAGAGCAGGGAGCATGTCGCCAAAGGGGGGGGGGTCCCCTTCAGTCTGGAAAGGACCAGATTGAGGTCCCAAGCCAGTATCAGCTGTCGGACATGTGGGTATAGCCTGTCGAGACTTTAAGGAAGTGGCTGACAATAGGATTAGCAAAGACTGAGTGGCCCTCTGCGCCTGGGTGGCGTTCTTGATGACATGGACAGCCCCTGCTGCTTGAGGTGGAGAAGATAGTCTAATATAAATGGCACAGAGGAGTGTCGGAGACGAACGGTGCTGCACCAACCAGACTGAAAATCTCTTCCACTTGGCAAGGTAGGTGGCTCTAGTGAAGGGTTTCCTACTGCCAAGGAGAACTTGCCTATCCTGATCCAAGCAAGAAAGATCCATTGGGTTCAGCCATGGAGCTTCCACGCCATGAGGTGCAGCAACTCTAGGTTCAGGCGTTGGAAACAGCTGTGATCCTGCGTTAGTAAATCCAGGAAGAGCAGCAAGGTGACTGGGGCTTCCACTGACATTTCCAGGAGAGATGTGTACCAGTCCTGGCAGGGCCAGGCTGGAGCAATCAATATCACCGAAGCTTGTTCCCTCTGTATCTTGAGGAGCACCTTGTGAACGAAAAGGGTAAGCGGGAATGCGAATAGGAGATGGCCTTCCCATGGGAGGAGGAACGCATCTGCAATGGAGCCTGGACTGTGATTCAGGAAGGAGCAAAACTGCCGGCACTTCCTGTTGCGTGGCAAACAGGTCTATCTGGGGAAAGCCCCACTGATGGAAGGTTGAGGTCACCATGTCCGGGCGAAGGGACCTCTTGTGGCCATGGAACGACCTGCTGAGATGGTCCGCCACCTCGTTCTGTACTCCGGGGAGGTACGATGCTTGTAGACGTATTGAGTGCTCTACACAGAAGTCCCACAATTTGAAGGGTTCCTGGCACAGGGAGAGGAACGTGCACCCCCGTTTGTTGATATGGAACATCGCCGTGGTGTTGTCTGTCATAACTGATACACATCTCCCTATCAAGTGGCTCAGAAAGTCTGGCATGCCAGGTGCACTGCTATCAGCTCTCGACACTGATGGGGAGAACGAGTTCCACCTGAGACCAGAGACCTTGTGTTCTGAGCTCCCCCAGATGTTCTCCCCAGCCCAAAGGTGACACATCGGTCACTAGCGAGAGGGATGGCTGAGGGCTGATGAAGGGGATCCCTGCACATACTGTCTGTAGGTCGAGCCATCACAGAAGGCAGTCGAATACCATGCGAGGCAGGGTTATGATCCTGTTCAATCTGCCCCAGACTGGCTGATACACTGACGCTACCCATGACTGAAGAGATCGAAATCTCAGTCTGGCTATGTAGGTACATGCCGCCATGAGTCCCAGGAGTTTCAGGCAATTCCTTGCTGTGGTGGTGGGGAACTGCCTGAGACTTTATATGAGGTCACCCAGGGACCAAAACCTTACTTCCGGAAGGTATGCCCTGGCTGGTCGAGTCCAGTACTGCCCCTATAAACTCTATCCTCTGAACCAGGGTCAGCTTTGATTTTCTCTTGTTGAGAAGAAGGCCCAGTTCATCGAACGTTTTTCTTATGAAGTCGACTTATACCTCCACTTGAGACCTGGAGCGGCCCTTGATGAGCCAGTCATCGAGGTGCGGGAACACCTGCATCTGCCATTTGAACATGAACGCAGCCACAACTGCCATACACTTGGTAAAAACACGAGGCACTGCTGACAGGCCGAATGGGAGGACTGTGAACTGGTAGTGGGTGTTTACCACAAAACTGAGGTATTTTCTGTGGGACAGTTATTGCTATGTGAAAGTATGTGTCCTTCAAGGCGAGTGCAGCATACCAGTCTCCTGGATCCAATGAAGGGAAGATGGAGGCCAAAGAGACCATGGGGAACTTTAGCTTCTTCACAAATTTGTTGAGTTCTCGCAGATCTAGTATGGGCCTGAGCGCACCCTTGGCTTTTGTTATTAGGAAATACTGAGAATAGAAACCCCTGACCTTCTGCTCCTGAGGAACCTCTTCCACTGCTCCTAGCGAAAGGAGTGAGTGTATCTCCTATATAAGGAGTTGCTCGTGAAAGGGGTGTGACGTTGCACCCCCTATGATTTTATGAAAAAACGCTAATGAGCATGAATATAATGTAACTGGAATATGCTTTATGCAAAAGGTCTCTTGTAAGGTATCATGACAAAGCTTATAATCTACTGAGTGTGATCATCCTATCTGTATAAATGTATCATTCTTGTATCTGAAACTAGAAATATGAAATATAACTCTGAAGTCCTATTGTAATTATGCAAAGTGTGAGCCATTAAAGGGGTTTTGGAATCTTGATGGCTCCCATCAACTAGGACAACTGGTTGTAAAATGGCTCTGTTTACTTGCAAGCCTTCTTGTGAGTCAGGCCAGGAAATATGAAGGTTTGTGATCTCTCAGGACATGTGACAATGTCACCTTGTACTGGACTCTATCTTAAACCTGGTGCTTTTCCATTTAGAAAGAGTTGTGGGGACCCAGAGAGAAAAAAGATTCCCGCCTTGTGCCAAAGCTATATAAAGGGGTGGAAAAGAACAAAGGAGGTTCCAGTCATGAGAAATCCCCTAGTTACCACCTGAGCTGGAACTAACAAGAACTGTGCCGTGGAAAGAATTGGGCCCAGACTAGGAAGGAGTCCAGTCTGTGAAAGCTTATTAGATTATGAGATTTTATCTGTAATCACCTTCTTAGTGTATTAAGCTTAGACTTGCATGTTTTGTTTTATTTTGCATGGTAACTTACATTGTTCTGTCTGTTATTACTTGAAACCATTTAAATCCTACTTTTTATACTTAATAAAATCACTTTTGCTTATTAAATTAACCCAGAGTAAGTAATTAATACCTGGGGGAGCAAACAGCTGTATATATCTCTCCATCAGTGTTATAGAGGGCGGACAATTTATGAGTTTACTCTGTATAAGCTTTATACAGAGTAAAATGGATTTATTTGGGGTTTGGATCCCACTGGGAGCTGGGTGTCTGGATGCTAGAGACAGGAGCACTTCTTAAGCTGATTTCAGTTAAGTCTACAGCTTTGGGGGTGTGGTTCAGACCCTGGGTCTGTGCTGGAGCAGACTGGCGTGTCTGGCTCAACAAGGCAGGGTTCTGGAGGCACAAACTGGCAGAGAAAACAGGCTCAGAGGTAGTCTCAGCACATCAGGTGACAGTGCCAAGGGGGTCTCTGTGACTGAACCCATCACAAGGGGTCCCTGAAGAGGGACGAGGACGTGGGGTGGAAGGGCAAAGAATTGGATGGGTTATCCTCTCTCTACCGTGAGGAGCACCCATCAGTCCAAAGTGCTACGAGACCATGCACAGTAGAAAGGGGACAGTCGAGAGGAAAAAGTAAGGTGGGGTAGATCCAGTTTTTGAGCTGGTGTGCAGTCCTTGACCGCACCTTCAAAAGGCTGGTATGGGGCTGGAAGGTGGTTTGGGTTGACCAGAGTCCTGGCCTGAGGATGGGTGTGGCCTTTTCCTGCCACTCCTTTGCCTCCTCCAGGAGCTGTCCTGTTGGTAGAACTGTGGAGGAGGCTGAAGGCTGAAAGGCTTCCGCTGCATGGCGGGAGCATGTAGGCCCAAGGATTTGAGGGTGGCTCTAGAGTCTTTTAGGCTCCTGTATGGTCTGTTGGACCTCGTACGGGTGACCAGAGACCTGGAGCCAGGAACCCCTTCTCATGGCCACCCCTGTAGCCATGACTCTTGTGGTAGCATCAGCAGCATCAAGCACCGCCTGGAGGGAAGCTCGGGAGATTAGCTTGCCTGCCTCAATCAAGGCCAAAAACTCAGCACAGGAGTCTAGGAGGAGCAGCTCCACAAAGTTTGCCATTGCAGTAGAGGTATTAAAAGAGTACCGGATGACAATGACCTGTTGGTTGGAAATATGAAGCTGCAATCCACCTGTAGAACAGACCTTCCTCCCAAAAAGGTTAAGTGTTTTAGCCTGCCTGTTTTGAGCAGAGGGCCCTTGAAAACCTTGCCACTCATGCTGGTTAGGAGCATGCACAACTAGGGAATCAGGTTAGGGTGGGAATAAAGATGTTCATAACCTTAGAAGGCACAAAGTATCACCTTTCATTGCGCTTGGCAGTGGGTGGCAATGAGGCTGGGGTCTGCCACAGGGTTTTGTTGATGTCCGTGATATGAGCAGTAAGGCAATATGGGAAGGTCCAGAGTCCTCGACTACCTCCTCTGCCTTGATGCCCAGACCCAGGGCAACCTGGCACAGCAACTGCTGCAACACCCGACTGTCCTTGAGTGCTGGGGTGATGGTGGTACCAGCCAAAGCCTTGTTCGGCGACGAAGAGGAGGAAGCTCCAAGTAATGGCAGCTGCTCCCTGCCATCAGCACCCAAGGGATACTGTGACTCTCGGGGGTCCTGTGCAGGAACAGACATGGATGGTGCTATGCTTGGTACTGGGGCTGTGGGCACCAACCTCGGTGGCGGCGCTGTCAGTGCCAGAGTCGCTGTTGGTGCCGGGGTCGCTATTGGTGCCACTATAGTCACTATCAACGCCGGTGCAGATGTCTGTGCTGGAGCTGCAGCTGGTACCGAAGCCAGTGCCAGCGATGGTGCCGCAGCCGAGGGTGTCGATGTCAGTGGTTCAGTGGCTGGTTGCTCAGCCGGTGGTATAAAGGTGGCCAAAGCCACTGAAATCCTGCTCAGCAGGACTCTTGGCTCCATCCCTGGCTCTTGTGAAAAGCTCATGGAATCCAGAAGGGCCACTGAGAGGGGTTCTGCCACTGCGCTAGGTAAGCACACCTCTCTTGCCGGGACCTGGACCTCCTGCTCTTATCAGAGAAGTAGGAGTCTGCCTCCAACTCTGAGGTCTCTGAATACGAAGACCATGGAGGAGCTGTGCTGTGCACCGAGCATCGGGAGCTCAGGGACCAACTGAGTTCTCTCTCCAGAGGTGTTGGTGCCAGAGGGTGTCATGGAGAAGGGGCATGCCAGAACATCACTGCCGACTTCCCTCTTGATTATACCTGGGGTCACAGTGCTGCAGACAGGGCTGGAGCCACCTCTGTACTAGGGGGCGAGAATGGCACCATGAGACACAGCAAGGCTTGAGTCGCCTCAAAAGCCTCCAGTGTCGAGGGGAGTGGCAGTTGCTGGCCAGTAGGGTCTGGCAATTGTGGTGGGCCCAGACTTAACTGCCTCACCTGGACAGGAGTGTTGATGTGGCCCTGCTCAGGGACCTGGTTCTGTGGCCCGAATGGCATCTCACAGCTGTTGGCTCCTTAGACTTAACCGGGGAAGAACACCCCCTCTCCAGCTCTTCTTCTTTTGAGGCACCGGCAATTGAGACTGGTGCCTAGCCGATTGACCATGGGAGGAGCCATGCCAGTGCCGAGCGTCTCAGGAGGAGTCCTTTTTCATCAGTCCTGGGATGACGGAGCCAGGGCATTCTGAACCGATAAGGATGTGCTGAGTGCGGGACCCCGGGGTGAAATAAAGGCACTTGCCAAGCAAAGGCTATGGGACATTCGTGTGACAGGTTTGGTCACAGAGACCCCCTTGGGACTGTCACCTGACATGCTGAAATTACCTCTGAGCCCGTTTTTCCTGCCAGCTTGGGACTCCGGAACCTTGCCTTGTTGAGCCAGACATGCTAGCCTGCTGCAACACAGACCCAGGTCTGGTCTATGCCCCCAAAGCTCCAGACTTTAGTTAAAAACTGCTCAGCAGGTCACCTATCTCCTGCATCCAGACACCCAGCTCTCAATGGGATCCAAATCCCAAATAAATCCATTTTACTCCGTATAAAGAATATACAGGGTAAACTCATAAATTGTCCGCCCTCTATAACACAAATAGAGAGATATGCACAGCCGTTTGCTCCCCCGGGTATTAATCACTTACTCACTCTGGGTTAATTAATAAGCAAAAGTGATTTTATTAAGTATAAAAAGTAGGATTTAAGTGGTTCCAAGTAAGAACAGACAGAACAAAGTAAGTTACTAAGCAAAATAAACCAAAACACGCAAGTCTAAGCCTAATACATTAACAAACTGATTAGAGGTAAATCTCACCCTCAGAGATGTTTCAATAAGCTTTTTTCATAGATTAGACTTCTTCCTAGTCTGGGCCCAATCCTTTCCCCGGTACAGTCCTTGTTAGTTCCAGCTCAGGTGGTAACTAGGGGATTTCTCATGACTGCAGCCCACTTCGTTTTACTCCACCCCTTTTTATAGCTTTGGCCCAATGAGGGAATGTTTTGTCTCTCTGGGTTCCCACCCCTCCTTCTAAATGGAAAAGCACCAGATTTTAGATGGATTCCAGTAGCAGGTGACATGGTCACATGTCCTGTGAGACCTCAGACTCCATTCTCCCAGGGCTGGCCGGCACCTACCCCGGAAGGCTTGCAAGTAAAGAGCCGCGTACAGATGACTGATTCTGGATCACCCTTAATCGCTTCCACTTAACATTTTTTTTCATATCACTGAGGTAAACAAGAAAAGGAGTACTTGTGGCACCTTAGAGACGAACAAATTTATTTGAGCATAATCTTTTGTGAGCTACAGCTCACTTCATCGGATGCATTCGGTGGAAAATACAGTGGAGAGATTTGTATTTTCCACCGAATGCATCTGATGAAGTGGAACCATAGCTCACGAAAGCTTATGCTCAAATAAATTTGTTCATCTCTAAGGTCTCCTTTTCTTTTTTGCGATTACAGACTAACACGGCTGCTACTCTGAAATCAGTGATATGAGTTTCTTTCTTATTCTCCTGCCTCCAGACCTAGAAACGATACACGCAAACAAATGGGATGAACACACTCAGTAGATCCTAAGCTTTGCAATGACACCTTACAAGAGTCCTTCTCAGTAGAGTGTATCCCAGTCACCTCATATTTACACTTATGAATAGATTTCCATAAAACATACGGAGTGCAATGTCACAGTTCCAGCAAACCGTCACAGGCGGTAAGAAGGAACTGAGGGGGTGGTGGGTCCGCAGGGCTCTATATTGAGCGCCATGAAGGCGCGACTCCTGGGGGCGCCCAGGCTGACCCGACGGAGGCTGCTATGGGAAAAATCTTCCGGCTACCCTGCACGTGCACACATCTGATTAGAATGGACATGAACAAGCACTCGAAGAGGCAGCTAACATGTGCAGATTACCAACCATGGACAGTAAGAAGGAACTGAGGGGGATCAGGTCCACCTCCTACATCACTGCACAGCAGCACGAGGCAGCAGAGGGCACATGCATCACCTCAATGGGTACTGCTAAAGGACAAATTTCTGACGCTGGTGCCCTGAGTGCACATACACCTGAAGTGGAATGGACACATGCAGTCACTCAAAGAACAGCACATGCGGGCGATCAGAGTAAAGGGTGTAGTCACACTCCAGACTGACTGATCTGTAGCACACTTTTAGCCCAAACTGGTGCATCTGGCACCCCATGCCATGTGCCTAGGGAGCTGTCTGCCTCCCCAAAGTGGGACTCACCTGCCTTGTCAGCTGGGCTTGGTCTGTGAGAACGCAGAGAGGGGAGGGGCTGAAGCACTCACTGGCCCTTCCAGTACAAGCAGCCTTGCACTAGTGCACCTCATTCCTCCAGTGCCCACATCCCTGGGGAGGCAAGCATGCCCTGCAGCATGACGAAGTCTGTTGCTAGGGGTGCCAGAATGTGGCATTTCTTCCCATGCTAAAAGCGAAGACCCTGGAGACTGTCACAGCCCCTGCTAGCTGGCAGGGCTAGATCCAAACCAGCCACCCTGGGGGAGAGAGTGCCACGCTGCCCGGCCAGGGCTTCGTTTGTGCTTCCTTAGTGTCAGCGGAGGCCAGAGTCCTTGCACAGCAGGAGCAAGGGTCCTTAAGTGAAGCAGGAGGCACCTCTCACCCAGCAGTCGGCCACTGCCTATATACAGCCCCGGGCCCTGTTTCCCAGAACTCAATAGGCCTGCAGTACCTGTAGATTTTTTCCAGATGAGGTGTTTCAACAGAAGCTTTAAATCCACTTCCTCCCAATGTAACAGTGGGGTCTTTCACAGTGCTGTCACCTGGCAAATGGAGCATACAGGCATGTTAGAGCGCCCTTCAAGCACAACCACCAGAGATTTGCAAAATACATTGTTCCCAATCTAACCATTACTGAGGGCAATTTGACATGCAGTGGCCTGTTCATTACGCTTTCTCTTTTACAGCAACTGCCTCTGCAATTCTCACTTATGCATAACAAGAGTCTACATACTCTTAAGTGTGTAGCATGAAACCAAAAACAGGTGGCAGATTTCCTGGAGGGGTGGGGGGAGCCCTCTATCACTCAGCACACCGACAGCTGGGCTCTTCAATGGATTGTCCATGAGGGACTGATCCTGCATTGAATTAGGGCTGAGGGGTCTTTGCCATCACTACACTCTAGGATCACAGCCATCTTCAGAAGAAGGATGCCAAACCAATCCTGGAAGTCCATGCATGATGCCTCACAGCATTCTGCAGGAATAAGAGGGAACAGGCCACACAACAAACTCACGTGCAGATGCTATTGCTTCAGCAATGAGTCATCCGAGATGGCATCCAGCTAGACTGGCGTTAAACACTGCGTCATGCAAGCCTCCCATCAACTACAAGGCCATTGGTACAAGACTGGGGCCACATCTGAGACCTGGGCATTTGAGAATGAAAGCTGTGTGTGCCAGGCTGATCTGCAAGCACCAGCATCACTCAGCACAGCTCACGCAGAGGGAGGAGCATGCCCAGGGACAGGCATGGAGTACAATGTGCAGAAAGTGGCAGATACGAGACCCTGGAAGTATAAAGAAAAGGAGTACTTGTGGCACCTTAGAGACTAACAAATTTATTAGAGCATAAGCTTTCGTGAGCTACAGCTCACTTCATCGGATGCATCCGATGAAGTGAGCTGTAGCTCACAAAAGCTTATGCTCTAATAAATTTGTTAGTCTCTAAGGTGCCACAAGTACTCCTTTTCTTTTTGCGAATACAGACTAACACGGCTGCTACTCTGAAACCTGGAAGTATAGAAACTTCAAAAGACAATTATTGGGAGATGTGCCAGACGCTATGGGCATAGGAGATATTCATTAACGAGTGTATACAGAAATGTGATCTGTATCCTTGTGAGCTGGGGATTGTATTCCAGCTACATGAGGTAGTGTTACCAAGCTTCCTCCAAGAGCTAAAAATCAGTGGGGAATAATTATTGGGAGCATGTGTAATTCTTTGGGCGAGTTAGTGATAGAAAGATAAGGGAGGTGTCATTTGATTCATAAAAATCTACAGAATCATAATTCCAATGGTGCCGTCCTCCGCAGTATGGAACCAGGGATTTCGTGCCCCCCAGCTCCCGGTCCTTGGATTGGTGGAAATTTTGATAATACAGTGAAATCAGAAATGGGTTGACTTGGTACCATTCAAAAGCCATTTCTCGCTTAAATACTATGGTACCAAACATGACAAACCTAGAACAATTATGCAGATATATATTCATGAAAACTTTAAAGAATAATTAAAAATTGGATTTTTAAACATAGGCATGTTTAACACATAGCACTCACAGCTAAATTGTGACAGTACTCTTATCAGCTAAATGCTCAGAACATGATATCTGATTAATTTTTTTAATGTTACAGATTACTATAAATGAAAGGAGTGCTTCAGGTTGATTTGCCATCATCTCCAAAAATGAAGCAGGTCAGTGGTACTGATTATCAGCTTTATTTATCTGTTATGAGTGGCAATGAGGTATTGGTTAAGATGTCAGTATCCAGGCAATAATTACTGGACTGCATCCATAAATCTCCCCACTGTATTTTCCACCGAATGCATCCGATGAAGTGAGCTGTAGCTCACAAAAGCTTAGGCTCACATAAATTTGTTAGTCTCTAAGGTGCCATAAGTACTCCTTTTCTTTTTTCATCCACAAACAGTACCCACACAGTTACATCACATATTTAATTACAATCCCAAAAGCAATTTATTACAAAATACTTGTTTTTATTTTGGTCTTGATCATTTTTAGGCATCAATGGGGAGTGTACTGACTAGTAGCTGAATCTTTGGAGAATACCTAAACACGATGCTTGCAGGGACCATACATGCTGTCAGAAGTGCACATAAACTGAATTTGGCAAGTTTGGGGAGGAAGTACATCAAGGATCAGAAAAAAGTTGAAGATCCCACGGCAAGAGCCAACCACAGGTGAGACTTGCCTTATACTAGCCATGGAATGTGTTTTGAAAAGAACACTTGCTTTTTCTGCCCTAAGCCCAAAAGCATCCATTAAGCACAGTTACTATATGTGAGACAGGCGAGAAACTTTATGAAGCAGTCAGCGAGAAAGTACCATGGAAAATAAAGTTAAATGAGTGCAATGACCCAAAACACACCACACACCACATTGCATATCACATCGAGTGATGCACCAAGAATGTATATAATGTGATGCATCGAAAGGTAAAAGCAAAACAAATACTGATTTTACTCCTGCAAACTGTGCAATTGAAATTGTTCATCAATTCCCTTGCAGAAGCTGAAATGGGTAGGAAAGTGGTGGCGATGGCCAATCTAGAGGCTAAGTACAGAGAAACAGTTGCTCTGAATGGGACTGACGAGAAACAAAGCCGAAAGGCTTCCAGAGCACTTGCTGAAGATGAACTGTGGGATATGGACTTAGTTTGTGGTTTATCACAGCGCATATCCTTAAAAGCTGCAAAAGTTGTGGCGCTATCAAAAGCATAAAAAGCGCTGATGTCAACAGTAATATGAAGACTGTCTGCAACTGCTAAATTTTTACAGAAAAGCATTTTGTCCTGCAGTACATGGGAGTTTCATGGATACAAAATGGATGACCTACAGGAGCTCATTAATATGACGAAAACAGTCTTCAGTGATGAGACTGTTAAAGATGTGAGCCGAATGGATACTCTGGGACATGACTAAGACTACAATTACGTCACAGAGGTCACAGAATCCGTGACTTCCATTGACCTGAGTGACATTTTCTGCCCTGAGGCTGGAGCTCCAAGCCGGCCCCTCACCTCCACCCTGGTGGGGGGACCCCACAGCTGCCCAGACACGGCAGTGGGACCCCAGGAGCTCCCAGATGCTATGGGGGGGAAAGGGGACCCTGCAGTAGCCCAGCTCCCGCAGGCGGCAGGGGACCCTGGAGCTCCCAGTTACTGCAGGTGACAGGGAACCCCCAGAGCTTCCTGCTGCCATGAGTGGTGGGGCCCGCCCAAGAGCTGCTCAGCTGACCCATGGGGGAACCCTGGAGCTCCCACTGCACTGGCGGGAGACACTGGAGCCCCAACAACAGTGGCTGCTGAGCTGAACCCACCTCCCCATTTTGTCAGGGCTATTTTTAGTGAAAGTCAGAGAGACAGATCATGGGCTTCTGTGAATTTTTGTTTCTTGTCCATGACTTTTACTAAAAAAAAAAAAAAATCCTTTACAAAATCTTAGCCTTAGCCATGACTTGTATGAAGCCTTCAAAACCCAAATCATCCCAGACTCCATCAATCTATGGATTCCAATCAAGAAGAACAGATGAAAACTGTGCTCAAATGCAAAAAAAAAAAAAAAAAAAAGTCAGAATGAAGGCGGCAGGGATCAGTACAGAGCTAATCGTAGACAGATCATTGATTGTTCATCACCTGGTTGTGTCCAGATCTCAGTATGATGTTGATCTATGTTAGACTTTGAGAAAGTCTGAGTTTTGCATGGTAGCACTATCTATTGTTCGAACGCATCGGAACAATGCATATGTGCCAGGCGAAAAGCAAACTCATGGTCATTTTGCATGGTCTTCCTAATCCAGCACCTACTTACAAGGGGATCAGAAATCTTACACCAACAGAGACCTTACAACATAGCAAACATAGATGGTGTGGCTAAGGTAAAAACTCACAAACTAGAAACTTAACACCTGCCAAGATGTTACAGGTTGCCTTTTAAAAAAAAAAAAAAACAAAAAACCATAAGCAATGCATCCTTGTGTTAAAGTATAATTAAAATAAATGTATTTGTAAACATTTTCTCAAATATATACGTACATAATTGTTCTAGGTTTGTCATGCTTGGTATCACTGCATCTGTGGGAGAAAGCTTTCGAAAGATACCCAACTTGACCCATATCCAATGATACTATTATCAAAATTTCCAACTGAAAGACATGAAGCTGGGAGCGGGGATGGCTGGGATGTCAGCGAGTCCCCTCTGCCACACCACAGAGGTGGACACCACTGAAATTATGATTCTGTAGGTTTTTACAAATCTAATGACACCTTCCTGACCCTTCTGTTACTGACTCACCCACGGCATGAGATTTTGCCACACTATATTCCAGGACTAAAATCCTTGGGACAAGCAAACAACTCCAGAGTAGTACCATCCCCTGGGAGGAACTGCATAGGCTGGATCAGACCTGAATCAAGAAGCCGAGATGACAAAGAAAGAGCTTGTGGTGTAAAAGGTCAGCCTGAACTAACTGTGTGTCCCTCATTTGCCCCTTGAGCTGAACTGAGACGGTTACCAAGAGGGCAAACCCTGCTGGAAGGGCATGAAGCCCTGGAACCTGTCAGGGTCTCCATGATGGGGGGGGAAGATAGGGGACACTTGGAAAGCCCAGCATGCGGGGAGACTGACTGTTGCTTTAGGATTGTTTTCCTGTAATTCTTCTGTTCTAAATACAATAAATGCTCTGTGAAAGCTGGCTGCTCACTGTGCCAAGAGAGAGTGAAATACAGGTGCTGCACTCACTGCAGAGTTGCTGGGATAGTAAGAGTTAACTGCAGGGGGACAGCAAGCCTAGATCCCTTATCTGGAGGAAGAGGGACATGGGTCCCTGCTCATACAGACATGACACTTGGAGGTCTGAGACCTGAAAGGGCATGCTTGAGAAGACCATGGAGGGAGCAGAGGTGCAGCAAACCCAGGAACTGAGAGAGAGAAACCACACACCAACTCTGTAAATGGAGATCCTGTTGCTGGCGTCCAGGACAGCAAGGTCTGCGCTCTTTGTGGGGTCTGTGTGGAACGCGACCTGGTTCACCGCCTGCTGGAGCTGGAGCTGGAAGGTGCACATGGGCGGAGGCACCACAGAACGCTGGAAGGCCGTTACTAGCACCTTATCTGAGAAAACAGAAAAATCAGGCTGTGCACCATCCCACAACTGCAACTCCAGCTCTGACTCAGACTGTAATAGACATAGCAACACTGCCAGAGGAAGAGGAGGCTTGGAGGGTGGGGAGGGGTACAATGAAGGGCTGCTCTGCCCACTGAGACCCTGATTGAAAACCCATTAATTCAACTCCAATGGACTCTGAGGGGCTTTGGATTAGCCCTGAAGGAGGAGCTCTCCCACACACTAGTGTCTTTTATCGTGTCCCTAAGTGAGAGAAGTAGCACTCAAGCATTGCAATGCCCCAGACAGACAGACCTGCTAAACACCAGACACACAAATGTTTAACACATTCCCCCTCCATTCCCCACTCATTGACTTGGTCTCCAACAATCACCTCCATCAATAACGGCCACGTTGGCCACAAGGCGGCTCTCCTCCCCAGTGCTGCGGTCGGTGCTCCAGTGCCAGTCGTAGCAGAGGGCGTGCCATCCCCTGCAGAGCGCGTGCAGTCGATATGGGATCTCAGGGTCCCACAGCAGTGACACAAGCTGACTTTTCTCAGCGCTGCCAAAATGCAGGCTCTGCTTCAGGTACCAGTGGTAGTTCCCCACTGTCCAGAGCTGAACTACACAGAGAAATGTAGTCATTACACATTGCATGGGGATTGGGGCAGTAAGGTCACAGCTGGCACCCAGCCGGACCCTTCCCACTTGCAGCTTGGGGGGATCCAGCGGTTTTAGCTGAATGTTCAGGCCCTATCTCTGTCATGGCCGCCACCAAAGATTATTTTAGTAGCCCTTCAGCCTGTCTAACCTTCAATCACCCTCTGCTCCAGGGGGAAGACTAGCTTTGGGGTTAACACACTACACTGGACACAAGAGATCCCGGTTCAATCCCTGTCCTGCCAGACTCCCTATGTGACTAGGGCCCAGTCACTTTGCTCTCTGTATGGGGGGATAACCACCCTTCCTGTCTTGCCTATTAAGATAGTGAGCTCTTTGGGGCAGGGGCAGTCTCTTACTATATCTGTACAGCACCCATCTCAAAATTTGGTAAAAAGAACCTAAAAATTCTGTGCTCCTCCTTTTCCCTGCAAAAGACCTTCCCCAAAGGGGACATCAGCATTAAGGGCTGAGATCTTCAGTCACTGGTGTAGCTGTTTTAGAAGCCCACTGATGGGCAGTGAGGTTTGGCATTGCTTCCAGAGCAGCTGGCCCAGACAATGCCTGTGAGCAAAATCTAGTGAACTAGGACAGTTTCTCCTGACCTTGCACAAGCACCTCAAAACACTGAGCAGGATCTCCCCATGTCTTCTGGCATATTGCCTCCCCACACCTCCTAATTAACGTGCACTTGGGGGCAGCCAGGGCACTGCAAGTATTCTTACCATAGGTGTTTGTCCCAGAGTTCTTTTCTTTCTTAAGATCTTCCAGCCAAACTGCCAGGATGGTAGAGTCTAAGTTCCAAAGCAGCTCATTAACCTGATGGGACAGAGTCTCTCTTTGGTGTTTCTGTCCATATACAAGGCAGACCACTCAAGGTTAAGAATGTTAGTTGGCTCCCTCCTTGCCCAGACATCACACAAGTGAGCACACCATTGCAGGGACTAGAAAGCAGTAACATAATATGAAGCTTATGCCAGGAAATCCCCCAGGCATGATTTGAAGATGGTAGACCCCAGCCCTGTCTTAGGAAACTCATGGGGAATTAAGTAGAACCTCTTATACAATCTGCACAGTGCCTGCGGGAGGGAACAGCTTAAACAAGCCCACTGAGGAGTCACACACTCCATTCACACAACAGTCGTGCTCTGCCGTATTTTAAATCCTACTCTTTCCCATACATCACCTGCAACCCCACCCCAGCTACAAGGCACAGTGGTATCGCTGAAACAGAGCCTTCTCCCTACCTGGGGCGAGACTGTCCAGAGGCTGGAAGCATTGTCTCCAGGAGATCCTGGTGACCAAATGCTAGAGCCTCTGGAGGGGCTGCTGTCTCCACAGTAGGGAGCGCACTTAAAAAAAATACACTGTCTTCAGTGGGAGATGGGTTGAGCCCATTGTTCTGCTCTTGCTCTAGGTACTTTGTGACCCAGAGATAGATAAGAGCCTGATTTTAAAGAAGTCTGAATTTCCCAGGGTGCTGAGTGCCCAGCTGGAGTCAACAGGGCCACCTGTAGCCCAGCACTCCTGAGCTGGGCCCGTGCATACTACAAAGGACTCTTTCACCCAATCTCTCTTGTAAAGAGTCACAAATTGGTGCTTCCTACCTCCCGTCTCTTTCTGTAGAGACTAAAGTCTGTCAGTGACTTAAGGCAACGATGGGCCCAGTCTGCAGAGATCGGAGCTAGACACAAACTTGGATCTGCAGTTTAGATTCAGATCACTATCTAGATGAGAACTAGCAGCTAATTTGAAATCTGGATCCAGGTTACTCTAGATTTGGGATTACTCAGATCTGGGCAGGTTTCAGAGTAGCAGCCATGTTAGTCTGTATTCGCAAAAAGAAAAGGAGTACTTGTGGCACCTTAGAGACTAACAAATTTATTTGAGCATAAGCTTTCGTGAGCTACAGCTCACTTCATAGGAAGCATTTTTCCACCAAATGCATCCGATGAAGTGAGCTGTAGCTCACGAAAGCTTATGCTCAAATAAATTTGTTAGTCTCTAAGGTGCCACAAGTACTCCTTTTCTTTTTTCAGATCTGGGCCTGTCACTACTGGCTACTGACCACAACCCTTCATGTTCAGCAGACCCCAGCAGACAGGTCTCCACACCAAGTAGCAGCAAGCACTGCATACAGAGGAGGGCAACAGCCTGGACCCCTCACCTACCTTGGCTTGGCCTTTCTGAAACGGGAGGGTGAATTCCCCGTGAAGGAGACCATTTTTCTCAAAGAAGACAACATCATGTTTGTTGGGCTTCTCCTGTGTGGATGCTATCAGGCTTCCAGAGGGCCTTAAAACAAATGCAAGGGTAATGCATGAGTGACCACAATTGATTGCAAATTTAAGGCAAGGAACACATCTAGCAGCTTGCCTTTGCCCAGTAGCACACAAAACAAAGGAGGACCAGAGCATGTGCTCTTATCAGGCCTCCAGCCAAAGCTCTTGCACCACCAACAGACCTTATTCTGGGTTCACAACACCCCTGTAGAAATAATATTAGTACAGGAGAGGATAAGTGCTGCTGTCCCTCCCAAAGCTGAGCCAGCCTGGTGTGGTGTTGCTGTAAGACCATACATAGAGCCTAACCTCTCCTACCAGCTCTGGCCTCACCTCCTGAGTGGAAGGGGGAGCTGCCCTGGGAAACAGGAATGACTGGCTCTAAACGACTCTTCCTCCTTACATGTTTGACCATGAGGGGGGAAGCTCAGAGCAGGAAAACAAAGGAGGGAAAGGATCCTTCAGGCTCTGACAGATGTTGAGGAAACACCACAGCCAGTGAACAAAACCCAACCCCATCCACCAGGAACACACGCTACTCATTACTCACTTCCACGCCAGTGCTTGTTCTAGTCCTGGGATAGGCTCACTTGTCGACTGCAAGACCAGCTCCCTGCTCCACACTCTGACCTTCCGGGCTCCTTCACAAGACAACGGGTGGGGTGGGGAGAGAGACAGGAAACTCAGGAGAAGCATACTCTGCTTTTGGTGGGGTGAGGTACAGGTGGAAAGGGACAACTTCCTCATGAAGACCCAGAGCACAAATGTGAAGTATGGGCACCCCTCACAGATAATGGCAGCTGCAGACAGGCTCACTGGAATTGCTGTGCAACTCACAATTATGACATAGCTGTGCGTGACTTTGCAGAAGGTTGGACAACTTGATTGTGACCATTCTCCTGCTTAAAGCATCAGAAAATAAGTCTTTTCTGCTTGGAGTTTCTCATGTGCATTCTATATCTTCAAACTTCCCAAACAACTCTGAGTTTCACATGTCCTTGCATTTCTGAGAGTTCAGATTCCAAAAAGAACTTCTTTTGCATTCTGAAATGTGCTGAACAGTTTTGGTCCAGCCACAATTAAAAGACAGCTTGATGCGCGACATTATCTCCTTCCGTGCATGGTCCTGAATGAGAACGGGGCCCAGCTGACTTTTGAAATAAATGGGGGTCAAAATCCAAACTGTTTGGAAGACCAGCTTCTCTGGTAGCAGTTTCATGTTCTGACAGAATGCCCCAGATAACAAATGGGAGAGGCTCGGGTCTGGCCCTGCAGAGGACAGCCTAACTTGCACCTTTTGGTTTTATAAGCTATGACATTCTGTTGGCACCCCAATTGTGTAGGGATGTAGCTGTGATTGTAACTCAGTGTTATCTGTCAGAACCCAGCAGCCGAGGTTTCTATCAGAACAAGAAGTATCAGTAAGTGATAGCAAGTTACTTACTCCCCAATATGTTTGGAAACCAAGGCAAAAGCCACATAAGCTGGGTGTTTCTAATGGGCAGGAGGAGCAGTTTGGAAAGGTTTGCTTTCAGAAGAGCCTGGTTTCAAAAGTTTGCTCCTAGCCTGTGACAGGGAGGAGTGAGAGGGAGAAATAAAATGCACCAGCAATTCTAGCCACTGCTTTGCTTTCCAGGATGTGGTAGAAACTACCACCCCCCTTGTGCAATAGCCATCACACCAATTCTTACCTTGGCTAATCTCTGAATCCAGGCCTGAGACACAGACAATTAGGTCAATGGAAAGTGAGAAAAAGCAGAGCTGTGAAGTTAGAATCCAGGCCCGTTTCCCTGCACAGGGGCATTTCAGGTCCAGAGTTAGACTCAGACCCATCTACACTGAAAACCAGGTCCAAAATGGAAGGGAAAACCTTCCACTTTTTTCTTTAATTGCCAATTACTAAATATGACAAAGTAAGGCGGCTTTGCCATCTTGATAAACTGATAGTCTCCCACACCAGCACAGGTAAATACTTCAATTTGGGGCTGGGCAGATTTTCTACATCAGTTAATCCCATACCTGTCTGTGGACAAATAGCGCTCACTGCGACAAACTGCCCATCTCCTCTCCAGGTGACTCGGGGTCGGCCATCATCAGAGGATGAAGCAGGTGGCACTTCCTGAAGTTTTACAGGAAAAACCAAAGGATCAGGTGTAAGTCTGAAATGGCTGCTGCTGGAATGGCCTTTGACTACAGAAAGCTTTGGCTGCCCCTACCCTTTGCAAGAGTCCATTATGTAGTTTATTACAGCAACAAAAACAGAAACAATGTTAAAAGAATGTTAACGTGGCAAAGTTAAGCACTCAACAGTTAGGAAATTCCAGTAATAAGACTGTCCATACAACCTTAATTTGGCCCCCTTGTGCGCCTGCATTATGATACAGCCTTTAATGACAATCACATCCATTTTAGCCACAGGTCTTCTCACTTTTTCAGTGCACAGGACAGACTGTGCTCTGGATGAACCAGGGCTGTGTAGTGAAGGGGGCTGTTGTCTGTGGGACCCTGTCTGATGGGTTGCAGAAGTTTGAAGGTGTGCGGTGAATTAGACAGGGAACTGCAGAAAGAGAAAGACCGGTCTTCTGGTTAGAACAGCTGAATGCCAGACTGGAGAACAGGATTCTATCCCTCCCTCTGCCATGGGATTCTTGTGCGATGCCAGGCAAGGCACTGACTAACACATTCAGAGATGATGGATCACTAACTGTGTGCTCCTCGTTTTCTGGGACCATGAACTTGAGACCCTGATCTGCAGAAGTGCTGAGCACTCACAGCTGCTACTCAGATCAACGGGAGCTGTTCTGTGAACATTTGAAGCACTATACAATAGTACGTACACTTAAAAATCATGCCCCAGGTGTCTCAAATTGGGCATCCAAAATTAGTGGAATCTTTTGAAAACTTTGGCTTTAGTCTGTGCCTCAATTCCCAATAACACTGCATATCTCACAGGGGTGCTATGAAGAAACATTTGTTAATGTTTGGAAAGCGCTCACACTTCGGTGATGAAGTGCCAGAGAAGAGCCCATGAGGAAATTCAGAATTCTATCTTCATAGCAGAGTTCAAACAGTGTCAAAAATAATAAGGCATGAGGGACACATTGAATTATGTGGCTAAAATAAAATATTGACTAGCTCTCATTAAGTCACCACTGTCCACCCTGTACACTGAACAAGGCAGGGGTCCTGTGGAAAAAACTGTCTGTGATCATGTAATTAAAGACAGTATCATAATGTAGACACACAATGGAGCACAGTTAAGGCTGTACAGGTATCCTTCATTCTGGGCTTTTCATAACTGTTGAGTGCTTGACTTTGCCATCTTAGTGTTTCTTTAACTTAATTTTGTTTGTGTTACTTCCTAGGATTTAAAAAAGTAAACGGCAAAAAAAAATTCCACCCTGTGACATCTCTCTGAATTTGACACCCACACAGGCCATCAGCAGGGCTGGAACCATAGACCCACAGCATAGACCTCTGCCACGTAAACTGAGTAACTGTTAGCAGTAGAATAGAATCTCAGAGATACGAACACCAGTTACGAACCGACCAGCCAACCACACACCTCATTTGGAACCAGAATTAAGCAATCAGACAGCAGCAGACACACACAAACACACACACACAGTTCAGCACAGTACCGTGTTAAACATAAACTACTAAAAAAAATAAAGGGAAAGCAGCATTTTTCTTCTGCATAGTAAACTTTCAAAGCTGTATTAAGTTAATCCTCAGTGGTAAACTCTTGAAAGAGCAACCATAACCTTTTGTTCAAAGTTACGAACATTTCAGAGTTACAAACAACCTCCATTCCTGAGGTGTTTGTAACTCTGAGCTTCTACTGTAGTAGGTTGTCATCTGCCACTGGGACCAGCCACTAGAGGGGGATGAGACAATGCCAGTGGGTTTCACAGATATTTGCTAACAGCTGAGGAATGATGAATCTCAGAGACCCTGGGCTTCATTCCAGGTTCAGGAGGGGAGCATGCTCTAGTGGGCAAAGACCTTTCTGCCCATTTCCCCCAAAGCCTGACCACCTTCCTGCCCTGTACTCGCCAATCTGTCCCAATTTGTCTCCTAGTCCCAGTGCCAGACTCCACTGCTCCCCACGTTCCACATTCCAGGCCCAGTCTCCTTGCCAGCCAGTCCTCACTTCCCCCGGGGGCACCCCAAACCAGTCGCAGACTTCCCTTCACGCTAGCTCCAGTCTATTCCCCCAGGCACCTTGTCTCAGTCTCCTTGCCCAACCAGTTTAAGGCACTCCCAACTCTTTGTCCTATGTCAGACTTCCCCACCTCTCCATCTTCGCATTGGCTTCTTGTCCCAATCTACTCCCTCCCCACTCAGCTCTTGTCCCTCTGTGCTCAAGTCAGGTTGCTTCCTCCTCCACACTCCCTGGGCCCCAGCAAAGGGTCACTGTGCGCACAGGACACAATATCCCTGCTCTCAGCTCTGGTGCCCGGTGCCACAAAAGCCCCATGCAGGCAGGGACAGCAATTGTAGGGAAAGTCCTGCTCAGCCCCTGAAGCCTATGTGCAGTCCAGTTGCAATGTAGGAGCTATGAGGGGACAGAGAATGCTCAATGCAAACAGGATCTTCAGAGAATTTAGCTACTGCACTGTAACAAGTGTGAAATAAGACTTTCTGAAGGCTTATAACTTGACCAATTTTGGTGAATTTTTATGGAAACAGCAGAAGGCACATCCCTGACACAAAGGCCTTGCCATATTTCAGAGTCTCTGCCCCAAAGTTTGGGGATGCTATAGTTTGCCAATGAAACAGCAGTAAGTACTTTTTAAAAACTTGGGTAAAACAAAATATTCCTCTCCAATCTCATTCTCAGAAAAACAGATGAACCATTTTAGGTGAAACTAAATAAATAAATAAATAAATAAATAAACAAACAAACAAAATCCTGTGGCAGACATCTGGCATGAAAGTTTCAATGCGAACAGTTAAAGTTTGGCAAAGATGTAAAGAACTGAAAACAGGGTCTTATAACAGGAAGCACTGGGCAAACTGAACTCCAGGCAGCACTATCTGTGCTCCCTGTTGTGTTTGAAAACTACTCCTAACCTGTCAGGTGTTAAGTGAGCAATACAGGCATTCAACACCGCATTACTGAAGTAGAAAGAGGGGGAAAGTATTTGACTTAAATCAAGTGAACAGTGAACAAATTAGGCGATAAAAAAGAAACGGGTAGAAATAGGGACATAATGTCAGGGAAGAAGCAGGAGAGTGCGAGTGTCATCTCTCTGCATAGCATGGAGGGAAAGACAATAGCTCTTTCTGTATAGCTGTCCCATCTGGGCTGCATGGAGACCTCATATGTGAGTGCAGTACCGTTTGCTTGCGATGAGCTGCCTGTTTGCCCTCTGATCCATGGAACTGTGTCTCCTTTTTACCCCAACCAACAGTGATGAACTTCCCTACAGGAGAGAGAATTGCAATATCTGAAGACTTACAAAATGATACCATGCACTTTGACAGACAAATAGAACCTCAAGGCAGCATCACCTTCCTAGCCTATTGCGCAGGCTTTTACAGGACAAGCTGTTAGAGCTATTCTATGGGATGCATTTCCTAGAGATACATGTGACTAACAGCACTGCAGCAGCTGGGTAACTTTCCAGCAGGTTTGACACATTTAGCGCCTGTGCTGCCAAGAAAATATTGACACTCAGCTGCAATTTACTAACCTGACAGTAGTATCCTGCTGTCTCCTGGGCAGAGTTCATGCAGGTCTGTTTGTTCATTTCATTCATTATTAGAGATGACAATGAAATACTTTTGAGTGTCTCTATTCACTGCAACAACTCACCTTCCCCAAAGTCATCCTGGTGGATCTCCCTTTCAATAATTGGTTCAAAGTCCTTTGTCATCATTATAAGAGTTTGCTGACCTGCATTGTAAACATACGAGCCAGGATTAAAAGTTACATGTGTGGTATTCTCCAGTGCCAGAGAGAAGGTTGAATTCAGTTTCCCTGTTTGTCATATAGCAAAAGCAGGGGGAAAAAAATCACTCCTAACAACAGGAAAATATGATGGTAAAGCCACAAAAATTGGCAGGGAGACTCAAAGGCAAGCAGTTCTTGAACACTACCTTGAATTCAGCTTTGAAACTGACTAGGTTTTAAGTTGACAGTAGTAGAGGTCTTAAAGCAAAACCACAAATCCAATGCAGTAACATCCAAAAATCTAGTGAAAAACACAGGATATGTTTTGAATTTCTTACCTCTACAATTACTGAGATTTTACAATTGTGTTATTTCACCTCCGCACGAAGTCATGGTTATTTATTTAATGAGTCCTATTGTGACGCTCTGTACCTCGGGGGAACACCATACACCCCCGCATGTTCATCTTTATAAAATGATTGTGTGATATCCAATGCAAAGTTTGTCAAGTTGGGTGTCGTCAGAAGGATGATCATGCACTGAGCATGGTTGCAACAGTAATGTTATATTAAGGTTATAATTTCATGTATATAATTATGAGGCTGAATATGTATCCTCATGGCTTAAAGCAAGCCCAGGAAAAAACTCTGCCTCTCTGTTCTTGGAGTTCACACCTCGTCAGGGCATGGATGGGACAAACCCAGCCCAGCCTCACAGGAACAACGGATACTGGCTTAGGCAGCAACAAAACAATCTATTAGACCCTAGAGGAAGTCACCCCCTTCCTTTGGGCAGTTTGGGACTGTGATGGGGTAATGCCCACCTGACTCTGAGGGGGGGGGGAGAGTCAAGAGGAAAGAAAGGACATGATAAAATGGAGAGACATTTTGCCATACTCTCTCTTCCACCTACATCTACAGACACCACCACGCGACTGAAACGCTGATCAAAGGGAAGAGACTGAAAAGAAACCAGCCACCCTGTGATGAGAAGCATCTAAGTTTGTAAGGACATCAAAAGTGTTAAGATCAGCTTAGAATGCATTTTGCTTTTATTTCATTGGACCAAATCTGACTTATGTTTTGACTTATAATCACTTAAAATCTATTCTTATAGCAAATGAATCTGTTTGTTTATTCTACCTGAAGCCGTGCATTTGGTTTGCAGTGTGTCAAAGGCTCCCCTTGGGATAACAAGCCTGGTACATATCAATTTCTTTGTTAAATTGATGAACTCGTATAACCTTGCAGCGTCCAGCAGGCATAACTGGACACTGCAAGACGGAGGTTCCTAGGATTGTGGCTGGTACCAGAGATATTGGCTAGTGTCATTCGCTTGCAAGTGGCAGAGAGCAGCTTACATGCCAGAGGCTGTGTGTGAACAGCCCAGGAGGGGGTCCTCGCAGCAGAACAAGATAAGGCTAGAGAGGCCTAGCAGATCACTGGTCCAGACAACACCAGAGGGGAATGTCACAGTAGAGCAGAGAGCAGGCTGTATGTGCAGCTTGTTACTCCAAGTGAAGTTCACACTTTAAGCACTGATATATGTAATTTTAAATGAGTCTTAAGTGCAGTGGCTAAGGACAGTCAGGAGGAGGTCACAGTTTTGTTATTTTCTGTTTGCTTATTTTGGGAAAGGGAAGAAAGAACAGGAAAGCAGGAAAATGAGTGAAAGCAGTGAAGCGATCACAAAGTTGAAGCTTTTTAGGCTTCAGTCTGCAGAAAAGGAGAGGGAGCACCAGAGATTACTACAACTGAAAGAACTAGAGATAAAAAGAACAAGAGGCAGCCTGGGAGAAAGCTGCACACAGAAGGGCCATGGAAAAAAAAGAGGGAGAACAGAAAGAGTAAGAGAGCGGTGAGAAAGAGAGAGAGCAAACACACCAACTGGACCTGCTAGAGAAGCAGAATCAGAATCCGAACCTCCTGACCCCAAAGACTCCCATCACTCCAAAAATCCACAAACGGGAACACTTATGTCCCGCATACAGTGAAGGGGATGACATTGCTGAATATCTGACTACCTTTGAAAGGCTGTGTGTAATGCATGAAATCCCTGATAAGAGAGTTCCTACCCTGATTGCGAAATTAATTGGTAAAGCTTGCAACGTATTCAATAGAATGACTATTGAAGATGCTTTAGACTATGGTAAATTTAAAGATACTGGGAAGTTTCAGATTATGCCTGAAACATATAGAATTAAATTTAGGAATCTTAAAAGGGATTTGGTATATGGGGAATATGTAAACAAAATGAAAGACTGATTTGGAAAATGGGTGAGGGGTAAAGGGGTGGCGAGTTTTGAGGGAATATTGTATCTTATTGCTCAAGAGCGTTTCCTAAGTATATGTAAGGCTGATGTGAAGCAGTGTCTATGGGACAAAAATGTGAAGTCTGTGGGTGAGATGCTTTTTTAGCCGATGCCTTCAAACAGACTTGGGCGTCTTCTGAGGACAGGCCACAGAAAGAGGGGTTTAAAACTGGTAGGAAGGGAGGATCCCACTTTGCCCCTGGGAAAAGGGAAGGGAGTTCGAAGCCTAAACATTCTCTTACCCAAAAACATGCCTCTAACCTTTATCACAAATCTCCTGGTCACGCTATTTACAGATGTCCCGATTTTATAGGGGCAGTCCTGATTTTTGGGTCTTTTTCTTACATAGCCTCCTATTACCCCCCACCCCCCTCCCGATTTTTCACATTTGCTGTCTGGTCACCCTACCTGTAAAAGCGGAACAGCCCAAAAGGTGCTATCAATGTAATTCCACTGATCACCTAAGGAATAAATGCCCTGGGGTAGGAGAAAGCAGGCAACCAATAGCTCACGTTAGTGCAGTTGTTCTCGGTACAGAGGCCCCAGTGGGGAACTCCTACAACTGTGCACTGTTAAACAATAACAGAATAATATTTATTTAAATATTTTTGGATGTTTTTTAATTGCATGATTAATCGCGATTAATGTTTCTAATTGCTTGACAGCCCTAGTTTAGACCAATATATTACAACCCTCAGGAGACCAACTTCATTTGTCAGGTTTTGTTGGGTGATGTTAATGGCTTGTGCTATATAGGAGGTCAGACTAGATCATCTGGTGATCCCTTCTGGGCTTCAGCTTTATGACTTTCTTTTGCTGTTGCTTCTAATACAAAGGATGAGAAGCAATTTCTCCTATGAAGTCACAAGGAATTTAACAACTATCCCAGCTTTTTTGAATGCAGCACCAGATTTTATTTCCTTGAGAGAGATCTGTAAAGCTGCTGAACCAGAACGTGTGTGTGTGTGTGTGTGGGGGGAGAGGGAGAGGGAGAGGGAGAGGGAGAGGGAGAGGGAGAGGGAGAGGGAGAGGGAGAGAGAGAGAGAGAGAGAGAGAGAGAGAGAGATAATTGTTCAGGGCCAGGTAACTGGATTATGCAAGCATAGTTCAGGGTGAGCAAAGGGGCAGAATTTAGCCCTACGAAAACTGATGCAAGGCTATACTAAACTATCTTGTATTTGCTCAACAGAGTTTACAAACAGATGATCATCTGTACCTGTAACCAGCAGGACAAGCTCCTGGTCAGGACTCCAGCTCATGGTGGTCAGACCACTGTTCACACTCCCAACACATTCGAGCTGTAAGAGAGCAATGAGCAGCGTGAGGTATTCGTGTATGTATGGGTGATACATATGCAACAGCAAGAAAGGAATGTCTCTCCAATGTATTGTTCTGATATACACGGAGCTCGGGGAGATGACAATTGCACTAGCTGTGGCCTGCTCATGATTGCCAGAACTGTACTCTGGTAACAGGCCACAATCCCTTTTGGTGAAGAGAAGGGAAACTCCAGATACTGGCAAAATGACTCAGTCTTACACACAAGGAGTCTCAGTACACACACACAGTGAATTTCAAGACACCAAAATATATTCCAAGCAAAAACAGTAAGCATTAAAACAATGTTAAGGCTGAGACATCAACCTGTAAAGCCAAGACATACAAGATCAGAAGCTAAACCTTAACTCTGACCCTAGTGCTCATGCCAGAAAATATCAAGTCTGGCTCATTAGACAAGTTGTTAATACATATTACAGGACATGATCTTTCATACACTAAATGACAATACTTTACACGGTCTTCAGAATACGCTTGTTTTTGTTTTTTAAAGTCTGAGTGACATTTGCAAAATATGCCACATGTGAACAAAGCTGGCTGAGATGGAAATAGCAGCTATCCAAATTTCAGCACAGACTGGCTGTCAGGGTGTCACCTAACCCTGGAGCTTGCCCTGCCTATTCTAGCACTCCCCTTGCTGCTACTTCCTTTGCAGCTGCACCAGTTGGAGTACAATAGCAGATCTTCAGGAAGTGTCATTATAGATAGGACGCTAGTGAGTTTAAGCAGCTTGCCCAAGATCGCACAGAAATCCAGAGCATTGACTAGAACCCCACCCCAAACAAAGTCTGACATCCCAGTCCACTGCGCTATTCCCTGGGCTAAACGGTTCTGGTTTCTCATTAATGTTGCCTGGCAGTTATGTTTTATGGCCTTTAATCATGGAATGTAAAGCTTCTATTCTTTAAATGAGATCTATACATAAGAAACATGATTCTAATATACATTACTTTTCTCTGAAGATGTTCTGCACTAACTGATAAAATATGTTAGGTTTATAATTCAGCTTTGTTTTTAAATAACATTTTGCTCAGAGGTTAACAAATTAACCGATTTCAGTAGGACTCCCGGTGCAGGCATTGGAGTAGGGGCATAGTTCCCAATGCTTCATTACTTTTTATTGTCAAAGAATTAACTGGATGAGCAACACTTCCAAGTTATATAAATTCTGCCCTCAGTTACACCCAAGAAACCCCAGAGAAGTCAATAAGGCTGCATGGGTAAAAATGGAGGCAGGCTATGACTTCTCCTTTTACCTTCCAGCTTACCTGCTTTGTACTGAGGTTGCACAGTATAACATCTCCAGCTGCCGTAGCAACACACACACTCTCCTGATCTGGCAGATCTTCAATGCCCACAATGTGGCCACTTCCATCTTCTGGCAGAAAACCATTCACAGACAAGGAAATTTCATTCGTCACCTAGACAGAGAGAACAGACAATCAGAAAATGACATATTACTTTGTTTAGATTTATACAAATCCTAGGTGGGGCAACTATCTATGCACTCTAGGCACCCAACATCTCCAAGAAATACAGCACAAATATTACTTCACATGGAGCAGTAAGATTTAATAGAACTCATCACCATTGAGCCAGGCAACTCAGACAGGGAAATACCTGGCTTTATTCTCCGTTACATTTATATTTCATTGCTTTTCAAATTGATTATTTAGGTGAAAGATCAATCAACAAATGGCAATGCTCCTGCACAGAACGTGTCCCATTAAGTATCACTTTATGGCCCCATGCCCCCCACATCAAATGGACTATAAGAAGGTGCAAGTTCCTGCTGAATTTGCTCCAATATTTCTGAAGGATCATATAGACAGCAGAGGGATAGCATTACCTTAAATACACATGACTGAAATGTTTTCACATGTTGGTTTTACAAACTACGCATCAGAATACTATAGCTAGAAGATTAGAGAAAAGTCGTCTCTTCTCTACTTTACGAGGTACACTGGAGAGCAAATTTTTTAGAGCCAGTTTGACTATTTCTGCTGTACAAGAACATCAGCTTCCCCAACTTGTGTGGGCCTTTCACACAGCAAATGAGGAGAGAAAAGCAATTATAAATCCCAAAACGGTGATTGTAAAACCATGCATTCTGGCAGGTGACGTGTGCGTGCGCGCGCATGTCAGAGGCAGGGTTAGCATATTTAATGACTTAACTCGATTTTTGTAATTCACTAGATTTCAGGTTGACTGTGTCACTAGAATCAGTATGGAGATTCTATAGAAGTGTCCTTCCTCCTCACCTGACACCAGGAAAGTATGAGAACTCTTCCATCAACAGAGTTACAGAATAGAGTACGGGGCAGCAAGCTAGCTGCAGGGCAGTAGCACAGCATACTCTTAAGTAAAATGGGAGGGATTGAGTTTTCAGAGTATTCAGTCACTTGGTCAAAAGCTGCAGCCTGAGACTGCTGCAGAGTGCACTCAGCAAGGGAGAGAAGTGCCTCATGCATGCCTCCCAGAGAAATCTGTGCAGTACTAACAGATTCCAGGGACAACTGGGCCCAGACCCTCCCAGAGGAAGCACTGCCACAAAGCGAGGGCTGGTAAGGAAGACAGAAAAACTTCTCTTCCCTTGTGTTCTGAGTGGAACTGAAATTTACACCATATTCGGGGTACATCTTCATCTGCAAGACAACTTCTATATCTTTTCAAACCCTACCTACGAGTTCACGACTGCTGTAGATAGCAGGAAGAGCACACAACACTGCTTGTACAAGTTTTGCAAAACATTGGCCAAAGGCATCCTGGGGTAACACCACCCACGACGATGCAGTTACAATTTCTTTCCTGCTGTAACACTGATCTTAAAAGCAGGGTGGATAAAAATCTATGATTTAAAAAAAAAAATAAAAATAAAAATCTGATTTTTTTGATAAAATGCTTTTGGAGGAAAGAACCTATCTAAAGATAGTTTTAATTAAGATACATTAGAGCTCAAAGATATCTTATCATGAAATAGGGATTATAAATGCTTATTCTATAGTATGAGACAATACATTCATGTAATGTTTAAGAAAAAAGTTTTATAAATAAATTCCAATAGTTCAGGGATTAGGGACCAAATCTTATGGAGTTCAAGGGGCTTCTGTATAGATTTAGGTTAATCTTTCTATCTACCCAATGCTCAGTCTAGACGATACCATCAGAGATGCTTAGTTTTGCAGTTCTCGAACTGTGGATTTGTGTCTCCAGAGACAAAATGCTTGTTAAATAGCAAAAATGTTTTTAAATAAATCAATAATATATAGAGGTGAGAAACAACAGACCTCAACCCTATTGTCCCTCTGCAAATTTGTGAACACAGAGTCAATCCCTTACCTCTCTCTGAAAGTGCAGTTTCAAAAAGTTCAATGAATAGAAGATCGTTGTGGGCGGAATAGATCTGGACAAGGAGAAAAGTCTCGAGATAAATGTGAGAAGGGAAGGACAGGCAGTAGAAACAAAAGTGAAACTGTTTGAGCAGCACGTTACAGAAGTCTTGAGGTCTTTCCGAGCGTAGTCTTCATTGATTTGAGATCTACCATACCATTCTCTCACTAGAAGAGAAAAACCTATAATGTCAGCTGGCCGTAAAAGAGACCCAGTTTGGGAATATTTTAATGAAGTTCCTCTACCTGTCCGTAAGACAAGCATGTGTGCAAAATGCAAACAGTGCAACAAAGAAATGCAAGGCCTGGTTGCCCAAATGAAACAACGTTATGAGACGTGTTCTTTCCGTTCTGGTATGAAACGGCAGAAAAACCTGAGAGCCTCTGGATTAAGTTTAGAAGCGTGAGCAACAAGGGTGATGTCATGGTGGGAGTCTGCTATAGACCACCAGACCAGGGGGATGAGGTAGCCAAGGTTTTCTTCTGGCAACTACAGAAGTTACTAGATCACAATCTATTGGAGACTTCAATCACCCTGGTATCTGCTGGGAGAGCAATACAGCAGTGCACAGACAATCCAGGAAGTTTTTGGAAAGTGTAGGGGACAACTTCCTGGTGCAAGTGCTGAAGGAAACAACTAGGGGCAGAGCTCTTCTTGACCTGCTGCTCACAAACCGGGAAGAATTAGTAGGGGAAAAAAAACTGGATGGGAACCTGGGAGACAGTGACCATGAGATGGTCAAATTCAGGATCCTGACACAGGGAAGAAAGAAGAGCAGCAGAATACGGACACTGGACTTCAGACTTTGACTACCTCAGGGAACTGATAGGCAGGATCCCCTGGGAGAACAACATGAGGGGGAAAAGGAGTCCAGGAGAGCTGGCTGTATTTTAAAAGAATCCTTATTGAGGTTACAGGGACAAACCATCCCGATGTGTAGAAAGAATAGCAAATATGGCAGGTGACCAGCTTGGCTTAACAGTGAAATCCTTTCTGATCTTAAAACACAAAAAAAGAAGCTTACAAGAAGTGGAAGATTGGACAAATGACCAGGGAAGAGTATAAAAATATTGCTCGGGCATGCAGGAGTGAAATCAGAAAGGCCAAATCACACTTGGAGTTGCAGCTATCAAGAGATGTTAAGAGTAACAAAAGGGGTTTCTTCAGGGATGTTAGCAACAAGAAGGTGGTCAAGGAAAGTGTGGGCCCCTTACTGAATGAGGGAGGCAACCTAGTGACCAAGGATGTGGAAAAAGCTAATGTACTCAATACTTTTTTTGCCTCCGTCTTCACAAACAAGGTCAGCTCCCAGACTACTGCACTGGGCAGCACAGCATAGGGAGGAGACGACCAGCCCTCTGTGGAGAAAGAAGGGGTTCAGGACTATTTAGAAAAGCTGGACGAGCACAAGTTCATGGGGCCGGATGCGCTGCATCCGAGAGTGCTAAAGGAGTTGGCGGATGTGATTGAAGAGCCATTGGCCATTATCTTTGAAAACTCATGGCGATCGGAGGAAATCCTGGACGACTGGAAAAAGGCTAATGTAGTGCCCATCTTTAAAAAAGGGAAGAAGGAGGATCCGGGGAACTACAGGCCAGTCAGCCTCACCTCAGTTCCTGGAAATAATCATGGAGCAGGTCCTCAAGGAATCAATTCTGAAGCACTTAGAGGAGAGGAAAGTGATCAGGAACAGTCAGCATGGATTCACCAAGGGCAAGCCGCGACTGACTAATCTAATTGCCTTCTATGACAAGATAACTGTCTCTGTGGATGAGGGGAAAGCAGTGAATGTGTTATTCCTTGACTTTAGCAAAGCTTTTGATACAGTCTTCCACAACGGACATGCATCCGATGAAGTGAGCTGTAGCTCACGAAAGCTTATGCTCAAATACATTTGTTAGTCTCCAAGGTGCCACAAGTACCCCTTTTCTTTAGTCTCCCACAGTATCCTTGCCAGCAAGTTAAAGTAGTATGAGCTGGATGAATGGACTATAAGGTGGATAGAAAACTGGCTAGATCATTGGGCTCAAATGGTAGTGATCAATGGCTCCATGTCTAGTTGGCAGCCGGTATCAAGCGGAGTGCCCCAAGGGTCGATCCTGGGGCCGGTTTTGTTCAATGTCTTCATTAATGATCTAGAGGATGGCATGGATTGCACCCTTAGCAAGTCTGCAGATGACACTAAACTGGAAGGAATGGTAGATATGCTGGAGCATAGGGATAGGATACAGAGTGACCTAGATAAATTAGAGGATTGGGCCAAAAGAAATCTGATGAGGTTCAACAAGGACAAGTGCAGAGTCCTGCACTTAAGAAGGAAGAATCCCATGCACTGCTACAGACTAGGGATCGAATGGCTAGGCAGCAGTTCTGTAGAAAAGGACCTAGGGGTTACAGTGAATGATGAGTCAATAGTGTGCCCTTGTTGCCAAGAAGGCCAACGGCATTTTGGGCTGTATAAGTAGGGGCACTGCCAGCATTTCAAGGGACATGATCGTTCCCCTCTATTCGACATTTGGTGTACTGTGTCCAGTTTTGGACCCCACACTACAAGAAGGATGTGGAAAAACTGGAAAGCATCCAGCGGAGGGCAACGAAAATGATTAGGGGACTGGAACACAAGACCTATGAGGAGAGGCTGAGGGAACTGGGATTGTTTAGTCTGCAAAAGAGAAGAATGGGGGGGGGGGGATGTGATAGCTGCTTTCAACTACCTGAAAGGGGGGTTCCAAAGAGGATGGATCTAGACTGTTCTCAATGGCAGCAGATGACAGAACAAGGAATAATGGTCTCAAGTTGCAGTGGGGGAGGTTTAGGTTGAATATTAGGAAAATCTTTTTCACTAGGAGGGTGGTGAAGCACTGGAATGCGTTATCTACGGAGGAGGTGGAAACTCCTTCCTTAGAGGTTTTTAAGGTCAGGCTTGACAAAGCCCTGGCTGGATGACTTAGTTGGGGATTGGTCCTGCTCTGAGCAGGGGGTGGGACTAGATGACCTCCTGAGGTCCCTTCCAACCCTGATATTCTAGGATTCTATGATTCTCAGGAGGAAACTGCGTTGAAGATCCTGCATGTTCAGACATGTTCATCATCAAGTTGGTAAACTTTTTAATTTCATACTTCTGTCTTAAGAACTGCCTGTCTTCCTTCTGGACTATTCTTGAATTGTCATGTTTGAGCAAAAAATATAGTTGTTACTCTATGGTACTATAATCTCAGATGCATTTGTGATAAAAAATAAATAGCTGAAATAGGCAGATCTTCCTTTTACAATTTCACCTTTAAAGTAGTACTGAGTGTCAGTGAATGCAATGAGTAATACTAAATGAGCAGAATGGTAATAATAATTTAATAAGTGCATTGACTTATTTTGTTTAGGAGAATCCATCCTCAACATACAGGATTCTGAAGACTATCCACCTTTAAGATCACCATCATTTTCTATAGTTTCAGTATTATCTGCCAATGATAGCGTTTCAGTCACATCATGTATGTTACATAGCCACAGTATATCACATATAGCAAAAAGAAAAAAAAAAAAAAAAAAGATTCCATCATCCAGAAACCACCATAGATAAGTTTGTGATAAGAATCAGAACATTACAAAAAAAAAAAAAAAAAAAAAAAAAGAGGTAATTGATGAAAAAAATTTTTTACAAAAACAAACTGCTTTTTAAAAAACTTGAATGTTTACCTAAATTCAAAAATTCATATGCTTGTTTTGTTAAAATATTATCTTTGCTGTTGAAGAAAAAAATCCAGAATATGTAAAGTTGCTGTTTCAGTTAAATAAAACAATTTATATGTCTATTTGGTGATGTTCTCCTCCTAATACAGCATGGCAAGAAAATCCTCCAAATATTAATGATTAACCTGTTGAACTGGAGATAATCACAGGTTCCAGAGTAGCAGCCGTGTTAGTCTGTATTCGCAAAAAGAAAAGGAGTACTTGTGGCACCTTAGAGACTAACAAATTTATTAGAGCATAAGCTTTCGTGAGCTACAGCTCACTTCATCGGATGCATTTGGTGGAAAAAACAGAGGAGAGATTTATATACACACACAGAGAACATGAAACAATTGGTTTATCATAGACACTGTAAGGAGAGTGATCACTTAAGATAAGCCATCACCAACAGCAGGGGGGGGGGAAGGAGGAAAACCTTTCATGGTGACAAGCAGGTAGGCTAATTCCAGCAGTTAACAAGAACACCATACAAAGCAAAGCTGCAGCGATTAGCAAAAGATCTTCTAAAGCAGTTCCAAGTAAAGAATATCAGAGGAACAGTGGGGGGTGGGGTGGGAGGGAGAAATACCATGGGGAAATAGTTTTACTTTGTGTAATGACTCATCCACTCCCAGTCTCTATTCAAGCCTAAGTTAATTGTATCCAGTTTGCAAATTAATTCCAATTCAGCAGTCTCTCGTTGGAGTCTGTTTTTGAAGCTTTTTTGTTGAAGTATAGCCACTCTTAGGTCTGTGATCGAGTGACCAGAGAGATTGAAGTGTTCTCCAACTGGTTTTTGAATGTTATAATTCTTGACATCTGATTTGTGTCCATTCATTCTTTTACGTAGAGACTGTCCAGTTTGGCCAATGTACATGGCAGAGGGGCATTGCTGGCACATGATGGCATATATCACATTGGTAGATGCGCAGGTGAACGAGCCTCTGATAGCGTGGCTGATGTGATTAGGCCCTATGATGGTATCCCCTGAATAGATATGTGGACAGAGTTGGCAACGGGCTTTGTTGCAAGGATAGGTTCCTGGGTTAGTGGTTCTGTTGTGTGGTTGCTGGTGAGACCTAAGAGTGGCTATACTTCAACAAAAAAGCTTCAAAAACAGACTCCAACGAGAGACTGCTGAATTGGAATTAATTTGCAAACTGGATACAATTAACTTAGGCTTGAATAGAGACTGGGAATGGATGAGTCATTACACAAAGTAAAACTATTTCCCCATGGTATTTCTCCCTCCCACCCCACCCCCCACTGTTCCTCTGATATTCTTTACTTGGAACTGCTTTAGAAGATCTTTTGCTAATCGCTGCAGCTTTGCTTTGTATGGTGTTCTTGTTAACTGCTGGAATTAGCCTACCTGCTTGTCACCATGAAAGGTTTTCCTCCTTCCCCCCCCCCGCTGTTGGTGATGGCTTATCTTAAGTGATCACTCTTCTTACAGTGTGTATGATAAACCCATCGTTTCATGTTCTCTGTGTGTGTGTATATAAATCTCTCCTCTGTTTTTTCCACCAAATGCATCCGATGAAGTGAG
This sequence comes from Dermochelys coriacea, assembly GCF_009764565.3. NCBI lineage: Eukaryota > Metazoa > Chordata > Testudines > Dermochelyidae > Dermochelys > Dermochelys coriacea. Next base: position 135,955,227 of record NC_050072.1, on the reverse strand, counting down.
CTGTAGCTCACGAAAGCTTATGCTCTAATAAATTTGTTAGTCTCTAAGGTGCCACAAGTACTCCTTTTCTTTTTGCGAACTGGAGATAGTTCACCTCCCAATGACTTCAAAAATATTACCTTTGGTAAATGAAATAACCAAACAATCATTCATTTTCTGATATAGCTGTAAAACTAATCTGAAAAGTTTTCTAAATAAATTGCTTTAAAATGTATAGTGTGCACTTTCTAAAAATTGAACTTGCATCTATCTCTGAGTTGTGAAGAATATGTATTAAGGTTATAACCACCACCAAGAATGTACTTTTATGTAGAAATCCATGATTAAATTGAGTCTTCCTGACTAATGTCAAATCCACCCTGCTTAAAAGGAAGTTTGAAGGTTGAAATGACAACATTAAATACCTGAGATCATCTGCCCTCCTGTTGTGGGGCAATTACATCCTGTCCCCCTTTGAGGCAGGGAAAAGGGCGTTATAGCCCTGTAGTTGAGTTGACCTGCCCGCCCTTAGCCTCAGGGCAGTCATGGCTAGTGACCAGAATCAATATGGTGCCCCTCCCTAGAAGGCTGTGTGGCCCAGTGGCCAGAGTCAATATGGCTGCCCTTCCTCACAGGGCTGCATGGGCCCGAGGCCAGAGTCAATACGACTATCCTCCTTAGCCAGGCTGTATGGCCTAGTGGCCAGCGGTAATATGGCTGTCCTCCTAAGCCAGGCTATGTATGTATGTATCCTGATGGCCGGAGATGGTGGCCAGTGGTAGGGGGTTCCAGGCCCTCCCTAGTCCACCAGGTCCCAGCTCAGGGCCCTTTCAGCGGAGAGTGTATTCATCACTGGGTGAGCGGGGATCTGATCAAAACACACTGACTTATTGCTTGGTTTTTACAACCGGATCAATAGCTAGTCTCCCTGGGCTGCTTCTTACTCAGTCTTCCAGTGACTTGGTCCATGAGTGTCTGGGGTCTTTGGCCTGTGAGGCACCAGATAATTCCAACGTCTCTCGAGCGTCTGCAGGTAGCCAGGTATCTGCCCGTGTCTTGACGTCACTAGCCTCCACAATCTGGGGTTCCCGGGCAGGAGCCTTTCTCCTCCATGGTCCACCCTGACTGAGCTGGGCTGCTCCCTTTTGTACTGATGCTCCAGTTGGAGCATGCACAACAGGGGTGAAGGGGGCGTGGCTTCCTCTGCCCAGAGTCACGGATGACGCCTCCTTGTCCAGTGCTGGGCAAGTACACTCCATCACACCTCCATAATGAAATGGCGCCAAACTAAATTCAATATCAGAATTTTAAGTACTCAGCTGTGTCCCTTTATATAATTAAGGCTCCTTCTGCCCTTGAGAACTATGAAAAAATGGGAGGGGGAGGCATATCGACGCTGCCTGTGGCAGAGCCAAGAAGCTGAGCAGGAGTGGCAGAAGCAAGGGGCGAGAATGAAGCAGCATCCACACAAAGCCTGACTGAACCTGATAACGCACCTCAGATGCTTTACCCCTTAGGCATCAGAGTGCTTTAAAAGCCAAGAGAACTTGATGCACTGGTTACAAGACAACGTGTCTAATGGTTACAGTCAGAGTTCTGGGTCTGACCTCGGCACTTGTGTCTCACTGCGTCTGTGGGCAAGATTCTTGGTCTCTCTGGGCCTCCATTGACAGATTCTTAGTATAGCCCCCTTTTTAATGAAGATGTAGCCTTCTGAGGAGCAACTGAGCTGTGCAGGCTTAGAGCGGAGCTTTTGAGGAGCTCCTGCACACAGCAGGAAAAGGGCTACAGAGGAGTTCACTCGTGGATAAGCTCACGTCTATGGCAGTTCTTTGCTTATGTGCCTCAACTAAGCAGTCAAAAATAATGGCTCATAACATGCTTTGTACTTATCTCTATTCAGCTTGGTTGACTCCTATCATTCCTGTACAGTAGAAGGGGAACTTCACCAGGCACCAATCTAAAGGCCTCTTTTATGAATTCAGTGAGAGTTCTCCGACTTTAGCACCCTCAGAATGCAGTGGCAGAAAGAACTGAATTGGACAGGACATTTAACTTTCCCAGGACATAAATCTACATTTTCATTATTATGCACGTCTGCCTTCTAGGCTGCAAGCTTTCTTCAAAGCTGAGACTTTTGCTGGTCTACCCTACAGTAGTGCAGACATAATGTCGGCACTAAACAAAGTCTACATGTGCTCAGTGCTGCAGACATAATGTCGGCACTAAACAAAGACTAGTGTGCTCAGTGCTGTATAGAACCTGGCGGGGACAAGGACTGAAACTAAGGAGTTTACAATCCAAAGAGATGATTCGATCTCTACAGGTGGATGGAACACAAGACACTGCAGCGGCACCACAACAAGACTATTGGCAGCAGAACGCATTTCCAACCAGGCAAAGCCAACCTACTGCTCTTTGTGATCACAAAGAAAAAAAAAAAAGTATCGTCACCAGGTCCAATCCCGTAACACTCAGAGTGCTCTGGATGCCCAGTAAGTCAATGAGCATGAAAACATTTACCATCCTGCAAGTATGAACCCAGAATTAGCATCAGGAAAACAGCCCTAAACAAAGCTTTAGAACTTCCACCAGTAACTCACCCCTCGAATGGCTGGGTCCAGCTCCAGGATCCCATATTCTGAGCCAATGAGCAGCGTCCCTTGGTCTGCACGGAGGCAGAAACACTGAGGCCTCCCCAAAGCCTGGACAGGTCCATGCTCTCGAGTGTGCAGTAACTTCAAATTTCTCATTGTATCAGCAACACAGGAACCGGAGAAATGCAATCCCCCGAAGAGCTATTAAACAAACACATAGAGGGAGCTGTAAACTGAGCCTGAAAAAGGACTTATGTGACTACCTTCAGAGGAAAGAGCAAGTCCGAGGAAGGATGGGGACTATTTACTTTAGAGAGAAGGTGAGCTGGATAGGAGCTGATGACAGCACGCAAAATACTAAGTGGGCTAAAGGAGAAAAGGCAGCCACTGCTATTCAGCCTTACCCTGACACAAGAGCAAGGGGCACACCAGGAAACCGAAAAGGGGCAAGATTACGACCCAGCGGAGGATTTTTATTTATTTTCTTTTTGTCTCCAGCGGGTAACTCATTGTCACGACAAGAGCACCGAGACCTGCCGACCCCGGGGCAGCCGGGCTTCTCCGGGAAGCGCGAGGGCGCCCGGGACGGCGATCCTACGCTCACCCGCAAGAGCGGCCGGTTTGTCCGCAGCGGGCAGCCGCAGGCAGAGCCGCGGGTGGCTGCGGGGTCCCTAGAGCGGCCCCCCAGGCCTGTACGGGGAGGCCCACGGCCAGGCCCACCGTGGGGGGCAGCCCGTGCGCCCTGGCCCAGGCAGCAGCAGGGGCTCTCCGGGGAGGCTTTAATCAGCCCCCCCCCCGCGGGGTTTGCAGGCTCCGCCGCCCCCCCGGGCGCCGCTGAGCGTTAAAACTCCGCCTGGAAGCGAGCGGGCGAGAGGCCCGGGCCCGCAGCAGCCGAGGCTGCGCGTCCCGCCCGGACCACGCGAGAGACGCCGGGGCCAGCGGCACCTGCCCGCGGGCGGCGGACACAGGGCACCGGCTCCGCGGCGGGGGGCGCCCCCGGGCAGGGCCAGGAGCCGCCGCTGCAGGACCGGGCCCGGGGCGCGCCTCACCGCGCGCCTGCCCCGCCGCTCAGGAGACGGGCGCCGCCATCTTGAAGCCGCTCGCGGCACGCGACCGGCAGGAGCATGCGCAGGAGAGAGCCTGGCGCCCAGGCCGGCGGCGCGTTTCCGCTCGTCCCTCAGCTAACTTGCTTACTCCCTAAGGTGCCGCCCGTCCCCCTGTTCCGTTCTCCTAGAGCGTTTCCTGGACCCCCCCATTCCGGGCTCCGGAGATCAGCGACAGGGCCGCGGCGTCTCGGGGCTTCCGCCGCGCCGGAGCTCAGGCCTTCAGCCCCACGCGGCTGGCCCGGGCCGGGCTTCGCGGCTTCAGCCTCTTGGGTCTGAAAACATTTCCCGGGCGCCCCTCCGGCCCGCTCCGCTCGAACGCGGCTCCCGGCCGCCCGCACCCCGCCTCTCTCCGCCCACGCCCCGAGCAGGCGGGCGCGCGCCTGGCACGGCCCGTGCGCGGGCAGCGGCCGGGGGAGCGGAGCGGAGCGGAGCGGAGCGGGCGCTGCGAGCCGGTAAGGGCGGCGCGGGACCCGGACCGGGACCGGGACCGGGACCCCCCCGAGCGTGCGGAGCTCGGGCTCCCTGCGACCCTCCGGGTCTGCGCCGCGGGCCTGACAGAGCCCCGCTGTCCTGGGGCTGCCCCCCACCCCGGCAGTGGGGTGCCCCCGGCAGAGGGGGCAGGGAGCGTCCAGGGGTCACCCCCCCCCACACACACACACACCCCGCCCCACGGGGCAGAGGGGGCAGGGAGCGTCCAGGGGTCACCCCCCCACACACACACACACACCCCGCCCCACGGGGCAGATGGGGCAGGGAGCGTCCAGGGGTCACCCCCCCACACACACACACCCCGCCCCACGGGGCAGAGGGGGCAGGGAGCGTCCAGGGGTCACCCCCCCCACACACACACACCCCGCCCCACGGGGCAGAGGGGGCAGGGAGCGTCCAGGGGTCACCCCCCCCACACACACACACCCCGCCCCACGGGGCAGAGGGGGCAGGGAGCGTCCGGGGTCACCCCCCCACACACACACACACACCCCGCCCCACGGGGCAGAGGGGGCAGGGAGCGTCCAGGGGTCACCCCCCACACACACACACCCCGCCCCACGGGGTAGAGGGGGCAGGGAGCGTCCGGGGTCACCCCCCCCACACACACACCCCGCCCCACGGGGCAGAGGGGGCAGGGAGCGGCCGGGGTCACCCCCCCCCACGGGGCAGAGGGGGCAGGGAGCGTCCAGGGGTCACCCCCCCACACACACACACCAGCTGCTTCAAGGAAGGTGCAGAGACCCCATAGTGGACAGTTGGGGAATAACCAGTCCAAGGGGGAGGTAAATTCCCTCCGGCCCCTCAGTGGGAGGCAGACTTGTTCTCTGCAGCCCGGAGGATTTCTAGTTCTCTCAGTCCCCAGTTGTTTATACCTGGTAATGGATGGGCTGAATGGTGCCCCCGCGTGATTGTGGGCTGGGTTTGATTTTGTCAGTCACTATTCAGCAGGCCTTGCAGTGTTGTCAGTGCTTCAAGTCCACATGTTAAATACCTGTGTATGGTGGGTGTTTGGCCAAGGCAGGAGGAGCCCTGCATTCAGTGGAAAATACAGTGGGGAGATTTACTGTATTTTCCGCTGAATGCATCCGATGAAGTGAGCTGTAGCTCACGAAAGCTTATGCTCAAATAAATTTGTTAGTCTCTAAGGTGCCACAAGTCCTCCTTTTCTTTTTGCGAAACCAGTAACAGTCCTTTGTCATGCTGTCTGGAATGGCTCACAACTGAGTCCCCACCTTTTCCTTCCCCAGCCGAGGCATCGTTCTGAGCTGTAACCCTCTCTTGTGCAGAGAAGGGTCCGCTTGTTGGGAAGTCACAAACTCCTTTTGAGTTTCACTTAAGCCCAGAGCAAACTCTGACACAACAGAAAAATTTTCAAATCCTCTTCAGAAGGCAACTGAGGGCATTTCCTCCCCTCTGCAGCCTTCCCTGCTGACCACAGACAAAGCAGGTGAACCAGATCCATACTTTCTTTGAGACTGGGGTATAAGATTAGACATGGCTAAAATGTTACCTATTAAAATATCAGCGGGCAGTAAATTTCTAATTCCTACAATATCACCCTTGAATCTTTCCACTCCAAGTGGACTTTAGCCAGGGGCACAGTCGCAGAAAATTCAGCCAACGCAAAAATATTAATA